>NW_027507718.1:80753869-81041369 GCF_037356315.1 Lithobates pipiens
CTAAATCGCCTCAGGGTGCTTTTGCTGCCAGTGTCCATCTGGGTTTTCAGAATAGATGGGTCTTGAGCTTCTTCTGGAAGGCCAGATAGTTTTCCTCCGAGCGGATGTCTGCGGAAGAGCATTCTATAGCCATGGTCCTTGTACTGCGAACCTTCGTTCGCTTTTTAATTTGTAACGGGTCTTGGGGATGTGGAGGAGGTTCTGGTTAGTTGACCGAAGAGTGCAACCTGGGATGTAGTGCTTTATTTTGTCGCAGAGGTATTGCGGGGCTTTTCCTTGTGCACATTTGTGAGTGAGGCAGAGGGTCTTGAATTTAACTCGATCCTAGCCAATGGAGGTTCCTCAGGGATGGGGTGATTGATTCCCTGGGTTTTTGTTCCAGTTACCAGTTTGGCTGCTATGTTCTGGACGGTTTGTAGACGTGAAATTTGGTATTTTGAAAGTCCTAGGTAGAGGGAATTTGCGTAGTCGAGTCGGGAATTGATGATTGTTCCAACTACTGCTGCTGTATCTCCTTCCGGGATGAAGAAGGTAGTGGGATCCGCTGACTACTGATCCTATTTGTGCATCCATCATCATGTTTGAGTCAAAGATGACTCCAAGGCTTTTGGCTTTAGTGCTGGGGGTGGTGGGTTGTCCGAGGATGGTGAGTGGTGTGGACATCGTGCCAGGGTTTTTGTTTCAGTTTGCGTGAAGGAAGAGAAGTTCTGTTTTGGATCCGTTGAGTTTAAGGGAGCTCTCCGTCATCCAATCATCGATCAATGAGAGACAGTTTTCCTGGTCCCTGGTATTGGTCTTTTTTGTTTGGTGATGCATAGGTAGAGTTGGATGTCATCCGCGTAGGAGTCATAAAGTAGATCCTGGTTGCTGATGATTTTGAGGAGTGGGCGGAGATACATCTTAAAGAGCACGGGGGATAGGGGTGATCCTTGAGGGACTCCGCATGTCATTTTTTGTGTTTCCGAAGTGAACGTTCCTAGTTTCACTTTCTGAAATTGGTTTTCTAGAAAGGATGAGAACCAGAGTAAGTCTGAGTCTGCAACTCCAGCTACTTCTGTGAGACGAGTGAGCAGGGTTTTGTGGTGTACTGTGTTGAATGCTGCACTGAGGTCCAGCAGCACCAGGAGACACGATTTCCCTTCATCTGCTGCTTCAAGGGTGTCATCCCAGTGTCATAGGATGCGCACCTTCAGGGGTGGTCTGCGCCGAGTCGCAACAGCGACCGCTCTCGGCATCTTGGCGTCAGTGAGTACATTTTAAGTCCTGTGCCAACAAGTCTCTGCACTCACAGAAGCAGTACAGAGACTACAGGATGGCTATGCGCAGATCGACAGCAGGCTTCAGCGACTAGCCACAGCTCCGGCACCCACAAATCCTACGCAGGCCTCAGTCAGCGATGCCTCCACACCTCAGGTCCAGCCTCCACCCGGTATGATGATGGCAGTACCCGAACCACGAGTACCCACGCCTGAGCGATTTTCAGGCGACCGAAAGAAATTCAGAGCCTTTAATAATGCATGTTCCTTGTACTTGGCTTTGCAACCCAGGACCTTTTCTTCAGAGATTGTCAAGGTCGGGTTTATTATCTCTCTTCTGGCTGAGGAACCCCAGGCCTGGGCCCATAGCCTTATGGAACAGAGAAGCCCCTTGTTAAACTCCACGGACACCTTCTTTGAGGCTATGGGACAATTATATGATGACCCTCAGCGTACTGCCACGGCTGAGGCTACCCTGCATGCTCTCTCACAGGGGAGAAGACCGGTGGAGGATTACACCGTTGAGTTTCACAAGTGGTCAGCTGACACCGGCTGGAACGAGGCGGCCCTGCGTTATCAATACCGGTTAGGGCTCTCCGAGAACCTAAAGGACGAGTTGGCCCGAGTAGAGACTCCTGCCTCCCTGGAGGAATTAATCCAATTGGCTACAAAACTGGACAGGCGGATGCGCGAACGGAACTCCGAACGCCTCCAAGCCCCTCGGCCTAGTTGGATGCTTCCTAAGGCCACTGTCCCGTATCCGCCCATCCCGGTTCCTTCAGGTCTCTCAGCTTCGGAAGGGGAGCCCATGCAGCTAGGTTTGGTCTGTCCTCGTCTCACCCCAGAAGACCGACAACGAAGACGCCAAGCCAATCTGTGCTTATACTGTGGGGGGCTTGGACATTTCATTCACAGCTGTCCCGTGAGACCCCGTAAGTTGCCCCCACGGTGTGTAATGAACTACCAGAGTGTTGGTCCTGCTCAAACTTATGTGACTCTCTCTGTTTCCCTACAGCTGGCAGAAGAGAAGATCCCACTCCCAGCCGTGATTGATTCAGGGGCATGTAGTTGCTTTTTGGACATCTCCCTTGCACAGCAACTACGCATTCCAAGCCAGAATAAAGCAACACACCTTCTAGTCCATTTAGCAGATGGATCTCTGCCACTCTCAGGTCCAGTAACACAGGAGACACTACCTTTGCTCACTATTACAGACTCTGGCCATAGAGAACTTCTACGCTTCGACCTAATATCATCTCCCATGTTCCCTATCATCCTGGGACTTCCTTGGTTGCAGGCTCATGATCCCCAGATCAGTTGGAACAAGAAGGAAGTGTCCTTTACATCCGCCTACTGTATGCAGCATTGTTTTGATTCTGTTCCAGCTCCTTGTATGACCGTGGCCCCCACCACTAATCACCTTCAGCACATTCCTCAGGTCTATTCCGAGTTTAAGGACGTCTTCGATAAAAAGAAGGCTGACCGTCTACCACCACAGAGACCATATGACTGTCCCATTGAACTGTTACCTGGCTCTGAGATCCCTTTTGGACGAATTTTCCCATTATCCGAGACTGAACTAAAGGCTCTCAAAGCCTACATTGATGAAAATCTTGAAAAGGGGTTCATTCGCCCATCTTCTTCGCCAGCAGGGGCAGGTATTTTCTTCGTGGGAAAAAAGGACGGATCCCTTAGGCTATGTGTTGACTACAGGGAACTTAATAAAGTCACAATCAAAAATCGCTATCCACTTCCACTCATCCCTGAGTTATTCCAGCGCTTAGGATCTGCCAAAGTATTTTCCAAACTAGACTTGCGGGGGGCCTACAATCTCATTAGAATCCGTGCTGGGGATGAATGGAAGACAGCCTTCAGATCGAGATTTGGCCACTATGAATATCTTGTTATGCCCTTTGGCCTGTGCAATGCCCCGGCCACATTTCAGCATCTAGTAAATGACATCTTCAGAGACTATCTTGATGATTTTATAGTGGTATATTTAGATGATATCCTTATTTTCTCTGCTTCTCTTGAACTCCACAGGGTCCACGTGCGGAAAGTCCTCACCATCCTCCGACAACATCGGCTGTACCTTAAGGCGGAGAAATGTGAATTTGAGATAACTACAGTTCAATTCTTAGGATTCATCATTTCTACTGAGGGCATCTCCATGGACCCCCAAAAGATCAAGGCAATCTTGGAATGGCCTGCTCCAAGGGATAAGAAAGCCGTGCAAAGGTTTATAGGCTTCGCTAACTTTTATCGCAGATTCATCGCCGGGTTCTCTTCAATAGTCGCCCCCATTACTCAGCTGACCCGCCAACACACCCGATTTCAGTGGTCTCAAGAAGCCCAAGTAGCCTTTACCAAACTAAAGACCTTGTTCACCTCAGCTCCTATTTTACGGCATCCCGATCCACTATTACAATTCGTACTGGAAGTAGATGCCTCCGAGACAGCCACAGGAGCCATCCTCTCACAACGACAAGGGCCTAAAGTTTTGTTACACCCGGTGGCTTTCGCATCTCGGAAGCTAACCCCACCGGAGAGGAATTATGACGTAGGCGACCGAGAACTATTGGCCATCAAGTTCGCTCTGGAGGAGTGGAGATACCTCTTGGAAGGAGACACTCATCCCATCACAATATTCACAGATCACAAGAATCTTGAATATCTGCGGACTGCCAAACGCTTAAGACCCCGTCAAGCCCGTTTGGGCGCTTTTCTTTTCAAGATTCCAGTTCCATATCTCGTACCGGCCCGGATCCAAGAACAACAAAGCGGATGCGCTCTCGCGCATGTTCCCTGAGTCTTCCCAGGTAACGGAGCCTAGTACGATCTTGTCTCCTCACAACTTCCTTCTACTCCCACAGCCTGACTTACTTACGGCCATCAAAACAGCAATGACCCAGTCCTATCTACCTTGGAAAAACGTGACAATCTGTTTTGGGCCCGAAACAAGGTCTTCGTTCCCCTTGAGATTAGGACTCAAGTTCTAAGGACTTGTCATGATCACAAATTGGCCGGCCACTTTGGGACACAGAAAACAGCGGAACTAATTTCTCGTTCTTTCTGGTGGCCAGGTTGGAGACAGGACTGCCAGACTTACATTGCCTCTTGTGTACCGTGCCAGCGTAGCAAGGGTCCCAAGATCAAGCCCTGAGGCCTCTTAAGGCCTTTGCCCATTCCTGACTGACCTTGGGCAGACGTGTCAATGGATTTTATTGTGGAGCTACCGCCCTCGGAAGGTTTCACCACAATTCTGGTAGTAGTCGACCGTCTTTCAAAGATGGCCCATTTCCGACCTATGGTCGGTACTCCCGCTGCTCTGGAAACTGCCAATCTCTTTATTAAGGAGGTTGTCAGGCTCCATGGGGTTCCCAGCAGTATCACGTCTGATAGAGGTCCACAGTTCACCTCTAGATTTTGGAGAGAACTCTGCAAGATACTGGAAATCAAGATCTGTTTGTCATCGGCATATCATCCCCAAAGTAACGGGCAAACGGAACGGACAAACCAAACCCTTGAGCAGTATCTTCGCTACTTTTGTTCAGGATCTCAAAATGATTGGTCGGCCCTATTGCCATATGCAGAATTTGCCTACAATAATTCAATTCATACAACTACCAACCAGACTCCCTTTTGGATCAACTGTGGGTTTCACCCTTCTTTCCTCCCCAACTCCATCCCAGAATCCACTGTTCCTGCGGTCCAAGATCGGATAGCCGCCATCCAATCTAATTTCCAAAGGATCCAGGAGACCATACAGAAGGCCCAGGATGATTACAAAAAATACCATGATAGGGGAAGGAAGGAGAACCCTACCTTTAAAATTGGCGAGGAAGTCTGGCTATCTGCCACTAATCTCAAACTTCCTTGTCCCACACGCAAGCTGGGTCCCAGATTCATAGGACCATTCAAAATCAAAAGGGTAATAAATCCTGTAGCCTTTGAACTAGCTCTCCCTGAATCATACAGGATACACCCTGTTTTCCAGGCCTCCCTTTTGAAGCCATTGGTTCCTAGTCCTTTTCCTGGAAGGGAAGTGCCTCCTCCTCCACCCATCAAGATCGATGGAGAAGATGAATTCGAAGTAGAAGCTTTACTAGGATGCAGGAAAGTCGGTAGACAAATACAATACCTGGTAAAATGGAAGGAGTATCCTTCAGAAAATAACTCCTGGGAACCATCCAAGAACCTTCACGCTCCCAAATTAATAAAGACATTCCATCAGCAACATCCGGAATTGATGGCTAGCTTGGGCGTCCGGAGCTTCCTGTGATCCCCACGTCTGCTTCTGTTATCTGTATTACCCGTTGTGACCCGGATTGCCTTATCGACCTCGCTGATCTTCTCCTGACCCGACCGCTGGCTTGATCTTGGACTCCTGCTTTCTAAACGTGTTTGACCCTCAGCCTGCATCTGGACTTACCTGCTGTCTCCTGTGTTCGACCCCCGGCTTGTCTTGGATTATCCTTCTGTCTCAGCGTTCCTGGTACTTGTCTTCTGATCTGGACTGTGTTTGACCCCTGGCCTGTCTCCTGGATTCTGTCTTTGCCTTACGGACTTGCTACCTTTGCTTTTGGACCTTCCCACGGGACATCACCTTTCAGCTCTGCTCAAGCTACCTGCTGATCTGCTAGCAAGTGACTGTCCTACTGGTAGCTTGTGCCTCTTGGTGCCACCACTCTCTGTGCCACCTTCAGGGGTGGTCTGCGCCGAGTCACAACAGCGACTGCTCTCGGCATCTTGGCCTCGGTGAGTACATTTATATGATACCCAGATTTTGAGGAGTGCAGTTTCTGTCCCGTGGCCAGGGTGGAAACCTGATTGTAGTGGGTCCAAGAGTTTATGGGTGTCCAGGTGAAGTTGTAGCTGTTGTAATACTGCTTTCTCGATAATTTTGGAGAAGGTGTTGAGGCTTGTGACAGGTCTACGGTCGTTTGGGTCTTTGGGATCAAGGTTAGGCTATTTTAGGAGGGGTTTGATTGTGCCTTGCTTGAGGGAGATTGGGACAATTCCTTCTTTAAATGACTGGTTTATGAGGTATGTTATGATAGGTGCCAGGATGTCGGTACATTCTTTCAGAAGTTTTGTGGGAATGATGTCATTTGGTGATGTGCTGTCTCAGAGATTTCTGATGATGGTTTTGGTGGTGTCAATGGTGATTGGGTAAATCTCGGTGGTTGTATAAACTTTATGTGTTTTTTTTTTCTTCTTGTTCTGGTCGAGTGAGGCCAAGTGAGGTTATTTGATATGTTCTGCTGAATTATTTCCCGAATGGTTGTGATTTTGTCAATGAAAAAATCAGATAACTCATTGCAGAATTCTTGTGTTTCGTTTGCTGGAGACTCTAAACAGGTGGGGTTCAAAATCTGGGCGACTAGTTTGAAGAGTGCTCGAAGGCGGTTTATGGCTTTTGAGATGGTTTTGGAGAAATGTTCTTTTTTTACTATGAAGATGGCTTTGTGGTATCTTGTGGTGAGTGATTTGTAATTTGTGTGGTTTTCCATGGTTGGGTTCCTTCTCCATGCTCCTTCAGCACTTCTGCATTCTTGTTTCATTGATGTAAGGGAGTCATTGAACTAGCCCAAATTGTTTTTGCGGGTGGGTGCTCTGCTTATTGGTGCGACTATGTCTGCTGTTTGTAATAATGCTGTGTTAAGGGAGTTGAGTAGTTTTGGTATAACACCGCTATTTTGTTGGATACTGTAGTTTTGAAGAGTTGTGAATATAGTTTCTTCTGTGATCTTGTCCAGTGTATTGTATTGATCACTTGGTGGTCAGTCCAAGGCACTGGCACTAGTACCAGCTACTATAGGTCTACCAGGTGGATGTTGAAGCGATTTATGCACCTTTGGAAGGTGGTAAAAGTATGGTAAAAGTATGGGGTGCTGCAAGAAGTAGGGATTAAAAACTGACTTTCTTTATTGCTACGAAAACACCATCCCTGGTAGCTCCAAGGACCATTTTAACAAACTCCAAATGGAACTCTGGGAGCAGATCCTTGAGCAAGACTTAGGTAGGTATTACCATCAGATAGCAGTCTGAGGGACTCACTAAGATATTAAGTCTGATCCTGAATGATTATACTGCCCCCCTTATCGGCCTGTTTAATAATGATGTGAGAATTATTTTCTTAAGGGAAAGTCGTTCAGACAGCAATAAATTGGACTTATGGTTCAATCTATTATCACATAGCTGAACCAAGTCCTTATAGACCATTTGATAGTAGATGTCCAAATAAGAACCTCAAGACTGAGTGGGATAAAATATGGGGGTGTGTAAGACTGGGGGGTCAAAACACTCCTCCAAAAGTTGAGTTTCAATATGTCCCTCATCCCATAAGTCCCATAGGTCCCTGAGAGTGGAAATATCATGGTCACCGTTGGTACTATTGTGACTTATCGAGGGCTCAGGAACAACAAACTATTATTGGTGTTCTTGATATAATGCCGTTTGACTGTTAGATTCCATATAAAACGGTTAAGATCATTAAAGAGGCAAAATTTGTTAGCTGTAACAAATGGGTAAAAACTCAGGCCTCTTTAAAGTAGACAATGTTCTGCTTCTGTTAAAGTGTGGGAAGACAAATTATACATTTATAAATGGTACTATTTGCTGCTAGTTGCTTCTTTTACTGTCTTTTTTGTAATCTATGGAAGTTTCTCCTTCCCCCACGTTTAACTCCTGAAACTTTCTTTTTCCTTCCAATGGGTTGGTGGGGGGGTGCTCTAAAAAAGATTTACCAAAAGTGATGACAGATCACTACTGCAAGAAATGTGGCCCGATACTCGAGAGGGGCTGATGGAATGAGTGGCTGGGATATTAGTATCGTCTTGAAGAGGACCAAATCTATTAAACATTGATTTGCATGACCATCAATTGACTGCTGTATGCCTTGGTGAACATTTTATTATTTTTTTAACAATAATAAAACATTTTAACTTTGCCTCTGAGGGTCCTATTTATGTCTACTGATTAGCGCTGTTCACCCCTTTGATTATATCTTCTGTCCTCATTTGTCTATGAGTTTTGGACAGCAGCGGCCACAACTACATTTCATTTTTCTTTTTGATTTTTCACTTGGCCTCTAGCCTTTGCGCCTGGATTTTTGTTTTTAGTGTCCCTTTTGCCATGTACACACGTAGCAGACTATCCAGCGGATTTAGTCTGGCGGACTTTCCGCCGGACGTTTCGAACGAGCTACCTGCCCACACACGGCACTTTTGCGGCGGACTAATACGGCATACTAAGTCCACTGGACTATCCGCCGTACTTTTGAAATGAACTGACTTGCCCACATACGCGGAGGAAAGTCCGCTCATTTTTAGTGCGTCTCCAGGTAGCCGGGGCCAGCGAAGGAGGCGTCGCTGGCCCCTTCACCTGGTATGGACTTAAAGGGGAATCCCTACGGTGAAAATCTGCGTGGGGGTCCCCCCCAGGTCCATATCAGACCCTTATCCGAGCACGCTACCCGGCCGGCCATGAAAGGCGGTGGGGACAAGCGAGCGCCCCCCCTCCTGAGCCGTACCAGGCCGCGTGCCCTCAACATGGGTTGGTGCCTTGGGGAAGGGGGGGCCGCGCGGCCCCCCCACCCCAAAGCACCTTGTCCCCATGTTGATGAGGACAAGGGCCTCTTCCGACAATCCTGGCCGTTGGTTGTCGGGGTCTGCGGGCGGGGGCTTATCGGAATCCGGGAGCCCCCTTTAATAAGGGGGGGCCCGGATCCCGGCCCCCACCCTATGTGAATGAGTATGGGGTACAATGTACCTTACCCATTCACCTGTGAAAAAAAGTAAAAAAAAAAAAAAAACAACACACAAGGGTTAAAATAGTTTACTGCACAGCTCCGGGGGTCTTCTTCCATCTTCGGTGGTCTTCTCGCCGGACTCCTCCACTATCTTCTGCTCTATTGCTAGCTCTTTCACTAGCGGAGGAGCCCGGCTTTCTTCTTCGCTGCCGCCCTCTTCTTCTGACTTCGGGGGTCTTGTCCCCCTCTTCGGTTCTTCTTGCCGGGCCACCGCGCCTTCTTCTAGCTTTTTTACAAGCGGTGGCCCGGTCTTCTGTTGCCGCTCTCACCGTCGCCATCTTCTGTTCTTCTCTTCTGGAGATGTTGCCTCGTCGCTGTCTGCGGTCACAATGGCAGGGACGCGGCACGCGGCGACTTATATAGGGACATCGCCGGAAGATGTCCCCGCCCATTATGATGTCACAGTCCCAGCATCCTCACCTCAGTGATAGATGAGTTTTTCTGTAATGAGTTCACATCAGACAGGCATTTATGGTCAAGGGCCTGGTAGCCCACGTTTATTAAATGAACAAAATTATTATTATTATTATTAAATGAAGAAAAAGAACATACAGTCCATAAATCCACTATGGGTATATATATATCCCACGCAGGGGTTTACATGTGTGGTTCAAACAAAACTGAAAAATGCAAGCCCACCTGGCTATTCTTTTTATAGGTACTGATAACTCAAACCACCAGATATTCCAGGCCCACGTTCTTGGGTGCACACAACTTTGGGCTCCTTAAAGCTTTAAGCCCCTCATTGCACACAGCTTCTGGCTCCTTGGACGCACACAGCTTTGAAGCCCTTCAACGAACCCAGCTTCTGGCTTCATGGACCCACACAGCTTTGAAGCTTCTTGATGCACACATCATCTATCCTCACACAGAGACACTTACTAGCAGCCACTGCTCCAACTCCACCTTCCTTCTTTTACTATCAACAGCCCCTCGTTATATGGGCTGTGTGCACCTGGGCACACACCTTGCTGGCTGTCCAGAAGATCCAGACACAGGGTTGGAGATCCCGTCCCACCCAAGACTCTGAATGATCTCCAAACTACAGAGCCCCTTCCAGAAATAGGAAGATCCGGAGAAAACTGCCAGAGCAATTTTCTCTGTTTCAAATTTACGCTCTGTAGCTCTGCAATCCGCTGATATGCAGACGGTGTCTACTTTAACCCCATTTTCATAGGGACAGAGCCTCGCTCTGCCACAATATAGGGGGGGTTCCACCATCACTGTATAAACAAACAATAGTTTCCTGGCTTACTCACTGTCAGCTTCATGCTGCTTTAGTCACAGGCTACACCTGCCTGCTTCAGACATACACACAGACTGTCACCTGCAGTCCTAGACTCCGAGACCTCCTGTCTCTTTCTTCTGGAGCCGTCTCCTTCTGGAACCCTCCTGGCCAGACTTCCTGTCTGCCAGGCGGAGCTGTCTCCAAGTCTGAGCACTGACTTCTTTTCCTGGCATGTTTATGAACCCAGCCCACAGGTGTGTAATTAGTATTCCTGCCAAAATCAGGCATATATTGCTTATATACTCCTGTGACATGGGGTTGCCTCTCCACAATATATATATATATATATATATATATATATATATATATATATATATATATACTCTGCATTTAGCATAGAATTTATATTCAGTATTTACTCGATATTCAGTCAGTGTAGGCAGTGAATTAATATACATATATACAGTCTTGTGTATATATATATATATATATATACAGTATCTCGCAAAAGTGAGTATACCCCTCACATTTTTGTGAATATTTGTAAATATTTTATTATATCTTTTCATGTGACAACACGGAAGAAAGGACACAACAATGTAAATTTGCTGTCCCCTGAAAATAACTCAACACAGAGCCATTAATGTCTAAACCACTTCCAAAAAAAGTGAATATACCCCTAAGTGAAAATGTCCAAATTGGGCCCAATTAGCCATTATTCCTCTCTGGTGTCACGTGACTTGTTAGTGTTACAAGGTTGGTGTTATTGCTCTCACTCTCTCATAATGGTCACTGGAAGTTTAACATGGCCCCTCATGGCAAAGAACTCTCTGAGGATCTGAAAAAAAGAATTGTTGCTCTACATAAAGGCTATAAGAAGATTGCCAAGACCCTGAAACTGAGCTGCAGCATGGTGACCAAGACCATACAGCTGTTTAACAGTGCAAGTTTCACTCAGAGAAGACTGCGTTCAACCAAAGAAGTTGACTGCATGTGCTCAGCATCATATCTAGAGGTTGTCTTTGGGAAATAGAAGTATGAGTGCTGCCAGTATTGCTGCAGAGATTGAAGGGGTGGGGGGTCAGCCTGTCAGTGCTCAGACCATACGCCGTACACTGCATCAAATTGATCTGCATGGCTGTTGTCCCAGAAGAAAGCCTCTTCTAAAGATGATGCACAAGAAAGCCTGCGAACAGTTTGCTGAAGGCAAGCAAACTAAGGACATGAATTACTGGAACCATCTCCTGTGGTCTGATGAGACCAAGATAAATGTATTTGGTTCAGATGGCGTCGAGCATGTGTGGTGGCAACCAGGTGAGGAGTACAGTGACAAGTGTGTTTTGCCTACAGTCAAGCATGGTGGTGGGAGTGTCATGGTCTTGGGCTGCATGAATGCTGCTGACACTGGGGAGCTACAGTTCATTGAGGGAACCATGAATGCCAACATGTACTGTGACATACTGAAGCAGAGCATGATCCCCTCCCTTTGGAGACTGGGCTGCAGGGCAGTATTCCAACATGATAACAACCCCAACACACACCTCTTAGACGACCACTGTTTTGTTAAAGTAGCTGAGGGTAAAGGTGATGGACTTGCCAAGCATGTCTACAGACCTAAACCCTATTGAGCATCTGTGGGGCATTCTCCAATGGAAGATGGAGGACCGCAAGGTCTTTAACAACAGTGATGTCATCATGGAGGAGTGGAAGAGGACTTCACTGGCAACCTGTGAAGCTCTGGTGAACACTGTGCCCAAGAGGGTTAAGGCAGTGTTGGAAAATAATGGTGGCCACACAAAATATTGAAAATTTGGGGTCAACTTGGACATTTTAACTTATGAGTGTACTTACTTTTGTTGCCAGCGGTTTAGGCATTCATGGCTGTGTGCTGAGTTATTTTGAAGGGACAGCAAACTTACACGGTTATGCAAGCTGTACACTCACTACTTTACATTGTAGCAAAGTGTCATTTCTTCAGTGTTGTCACATGAAAAGATAGAATAAAATATTTAAAAAACTTGGAGGGGTGTACTCATTTTCGCGAGATTTTATATATATATATATATATATATATATATATATATATATATATATATATATATATATGTACGTATATATACACATTCTGCATCCAGTGTAGCCTATATCTACAGTGCATTCTGTGGTGTATGGTTTCTAATACTCTAATATACTTACAGGTGGTGTATTATTTATATATATATATATATATATATATATATATATATATATATATATATATATTGTAGCAGGGCGATACCTTGCCATGATCCAGGTCTAATAAACAGCCAGTTCACAAATGAGTCAGCTGTGTTCTGGGCTTCTTTAAGTAATCACCAGACCAAGGCTCTAGGCTCCCAGTTGGAGGACAGAAGTGAGTGGGGGAATAGAAGAAGGGGGTAACTTATAAATGTTCAAAAGGATGCTGGAGGAGGAGAGAGACCATGATCTAATTTCGTGCAGGTGGTGTACACAGTACACAATACAGTGCAGTTGTAGTACAGTTTCTAATACAGTACAGGTGGTGTACACAGTATCTAATACAGTATGTACAGTTTTTACTACACTTCTAGTGGTGTACGCAGTATACAATACAGTGCATCCGTTGTACAGCTGCTAATACAGTGCAGGCGGTGTATACAGTATCTAATACAGTGTGTACAGTTTCTAAAACATGTCAGGCGGTGTATACAGTATCTAATACAGTGTAGTGTGGTGTTGCAAAACAAAAAATATATCATGTCTGGAATGCTACCAAGGAGAGACAGATGCTCACAGGCCACTAAAAGAGGGCAAGCAGCCTCTGTGTCTACAGTCAACAGTGTTGCTCGTGGACATGGTGCATCCTCTGCAGGTGGTCGTGTGGCATGCATGTCCTTTTTTTTCTGCTGCTGGCCATGTTATTGAGCCACAACATGTAGAAGAATTGGTGGAGTGGATAACAAAGCCATCCTCATCCTCTGACACCCATGCTCAGAATAGTTGTCTTCCAAAGCAGCTGCCAAAGTGGTCTATTACACCCGCTCCTTGACCACAGTCACTCTTTCCATAGCCCCACCATCATGCATGGGGAAGTCCGCAGAATTACTTGACCACAGTGTCGAGTACAGGCTGCTGGAGAATGCAACGCGATTTGAAGGTTCCGATGTTGGTTCCCAGGTTGAAGAAGGGAGTAATGTGAGCCTAGAAGGGGTGCCACAGAAGGACAAGAAACTGTCAGTCATCTTCCCCCAGCTGCAGCATACTGCCAAGTTTGTGCCAGTGATGAGGAGGCAGGGGATGATGAGGTCACTGACTGTACATGGGCACCTGAGAGAAGAGAGGAGGAGGAGGAAGAGGCACTACTCCAATGAGGCAGGATGTCCTCTAGGGGCAGCTTAAGGGCAGCCACCCTATTGTTTCACACTGCAGAGCTCCACGGGTGCAGGGCACTGCTGACACCCCACTGACTTTTAAAAGGTTCTTGGTGTGAGCCTTTTTTGACACATGTGCAGCAGATCGCACCGTTCCTGTTTGCAACCTATGTCTAAAACGGATCAAGTGTGGCCAGAACAGCAGCCACTCCTTGATTCTCATCTGGGATCTCCCACCCTACTATACCTCAAGTCCTCTCAAAAAACTGCACTGAGAGGAATGAAGTTATAGCAATACCTGTCCCAAGTACTTTCAGCCAATCTGCTACCAGTACACCACCATCTGATTTTAGCAGGCAAATTTCCCTACCACAGTTGCTGAACCGTAAAATGAAATTCAGTCCCAGCCATCCACATGCTCAGCATCTAACTGCTAGCGTCTGAATTTTAGCTTGGCCAAATTGCTAGCACTGCAACTACCACCTTTTCAGCTGGTAGACTCTGCCCCCTTTCGTGAATTTGTGAAATGTGCTGTACCTCAGTGGCAGGTTCCAAACACCATTTATTTTCATGGAAGACCATTCCGGCTCTCTACCGGCATGAGGAAGGCAATGTTTTGGCCTTGTTGAACAGGGTGGTCAGCAGTAAGGTTAATATTACTACTGACTCATGGTCCACCAGGCATGGGCAGGGACGTTACCTTTCCTTCACGGCACAATAGATAACTCTGCTGGCAGCTGGGAAGGATGCAGGACAGGGTTCAGTGTTGTTGGAGCTTATTCTGCCACCACGCCGCCAAAATGCTAGTGGTGATTCTGCCACAGCTCTCTCCTCCACCCCTCCTCTTCTTCTTCCTCTATGGCCTCTTCTGCAGATTTTCCTCTGAACCAGCGGTGCTCTGTAAGCATTCAGGGGGCTACGCAAGCAGTCAGGCTAAAAGATGCCATGTGGGGCTTGAGTTGGTCTGCCTCGGGGACAGGAGCCACACTGGGGCAGAGATTCTGTCAGCTCTGCAGGGACAGGCTCAGAGGTGGTTGATGCCATGCCAGCTTCAGCCAGGAATGGTTGCATGCGACAATGGCACCAACCTTCTCTCCACCCTCTGACAGGGAAACTTGACCCATGTTTCTTGCTTGGCACATGTCCTGAATTTGGTGGTGCAGTGGTTCTTGAGCAGGTACCCAGGCTTTCAGAATTTACTGAGGCAGGCCAGAAAAGTCTGTGGTCATGCAAGTGCTTGGCTGGCTGACATTCAAAGGGAATACAACCTGCTCACCAACCGCCTCATTTGTGACATGCCCACCAGGTGGAACTCAACGTTGGTAATGCTGCAGCGGCTGCACACACAGCAGAGGGCCATCAATGAGTACTTGTGTGAGTATGGCACCAGGACAGGGTCAGGGGAGCTTGGCTTCTTCTACCATGCCAGTGGCTACTGATCAAGGATGCATGCACTGTCCTGTCACCATTTGAGGAGGCCACAAGGATGGTGAGCAGCGACAATGCATGCATCAGTGACACTGTCCCTCTAGTCTTCCTGTTGGAGCACACGCTTCATGGAATCATGGACAGGGCACTTGAGGCAAAACAGCAAGAGGAAGAGGAGGACTTCCTTACCTCTCAAGGCCCCCTTTATTCAGATAGCATTCCTGCACGTACGTGGCTGGGAGGAGGTAGTTACAGATCATGTGATCCTTAGTGACCCAGAGGATTTCAGAATCGAATGCCTCTGCAGACTTACGCTGCATGGGCTCCCTGATTCTGCAAAGCCTATGAAAGGACCCTAGGATTTGTGGTGTCAAAGAGAGGGATCATTACTGGCTGGCAACCCATCTTGATCCACGTTACAAGGGTAAGGTTACAGAACTCATTCTTTCTTCGCAGAGGGGGCAGAGGATGAAAAATCTTCAGGAGGCCTTGAATAAAAGTTTGTGCAACGCATGTCCAGGCCCTAGGAGGTTACAATTTCCTGGTGCTGGACAAGGTGTTGCTGAGGCTTCATTCAGTAAGAAGAAGAGCGGTGGAGAAGGTGGCTGGCTGACCGATGCATCTAAACAATTTTTCAGTCCTTTAGAGCCAAGGTCTGATCGGTTAAAGCACCCATCGCCAGCAGGACTGTTTTTTAGGCAAAAGGGGTAGCTCCCCCGGGCCCCATCATTGTAGTGGGGCCCAAAGCAGCTGCCTCATACTTGCCAACTATCCCAGTTTAAATCACCTTATCCCTTGAAGTTTTAGTCCCGTGCTGTGTCCCGATATCTCAGTGTAAACTTATGTTGCAGCTGCCCAGCTCTGCCCTATATCCACGTTCAGATGACTCACCTACAGACCCTGTGTTTACATGTAAATAACCTGCATTGATATGTAAATAGTGGTGGCAATAATATGTAAATAGCCATGGACCGCTGCATTAATATGTAAATAAAGGCAGCATTCATATGTATATCATGTCCCTTTAAGGTCACATCCATTATCACTTCTGCTGAATACTGTCCACTGGGGAGGTAAAGGAGCACGCTTGAAAGTCCTGCCTACAACTGTGGTCATTATACCTAACATCAACCTGTTCTGCAAAAGTAAGCAAATTGGAGGTGGAACCTGTCTTCAAAATAATATGGTGCCATAGCACCCTGAATTTCGGTGCATGTGAATATGCAGGCAGGCAGTGAGGAGATGATGTGCTGTAACCTTTAGCAAACAATCAGTGAGCAGCAATAATGTGCAGTAACCTCTAACTACATAGTTACTGAGTGGTATAAATGTTCAGTAACCGCCAGTAATCAATCAGTGAGCAATATTGCTGTACAGTAATCTCAACAAGCAGAAGTCATGTGCTGTAACCTCTAGAAAATAACAGTAATCCATAATGTGAGCTGTAACCTTTAGCAGTGAGCAGTGTTGATACACTGTGACCTCTGGTAACCAATCGCAAACGCTGCCTGATCTGATTCAGTAAACTGATTTTGAGTCTAGCTGCTATTTATTGTATGTCTGAAAGAATGTGGAGCGCGAAATTGCATAAAAGAGGGGGCCCAAGAAAATTTTTGCCCAGGGTCCAGTCAATATTAACCACTTTCAGACCGGACGATTTTGCTGGCTTAAGACCAGACCACTTTTGCGATTCGGCACTGCGTCATTTTAACTGACAATTGCGCGGTTGTGCGACGTGGCTCCCAAACAAAATTGACGTCCTTTTTTTCCCACATATAGAGCTTTCTTTTGGTGGTAATTGATCACCCCTGCATTTTTTATTTTTTGCGCTATAAACAAAAATAGAGTGACAGTTTTGAAAAAAACGCATTATTTTTTACTTTTTGCTATAATAAATATCCCCCAAAAATATTAAAAAAAACATTTTTTTTCCTCAGTTTAGGCCGATACGTATACTTCTATATATTTTTGGTAAAAAAAAGATCGCAATAAGCAATTATTGATTGTTTTGCGCAAAATGTATAGTGTTTACAAAATAGGGGATCGTTTTATGGCATTTTTATTAATATTTTTTTTTTTTACAAGTAATGCTGGCGATCAGCAATTTTTATTGTGACTGTGACATTATGGCGGACATATCGAACATTTTTGACACCTTTTTGGGACCATTGTCATTTATACAGCAATCAATGCTATACAAATGCACTGATTCCTGTGTAAATGACACTGGCAGTGAAGGGGTTAACCAAGTGTGTCCTAGGGGCATGTTACTAACTGTGGGGGGCTGGGCTGTGTGATAGTGAACACTGATCTCTGCTCCAATCACAGGGAGCAGAGATCAGTGTCACTTGTTGCTAGGCAGAATGGGGAGATGCTGTTTACATCGGCATCTCCCCGTTTAGCCTCCCCATGAGACGATTGCGGGTATCCACGCGCAATGGCAGGGCAGCAATTACAAATGGACGTACCTGTACGCCAATTTGCCTGCCCATGCCATTCTGCCGACATACATCGTCATGCGCTGGTCGGGAAGTGGTTAAAGACAGCCCTGATCGCCAGTGTCAGCATTACATGGTGTAGGAATATCTAGGAGCAAGAGCAGACTTGGAGACCTTTCCAACAGAGCATCCACTGGGTTACTGAGTCTTGAGGTTGGACCACTGGTCAGAACTTGCTTAATATGCAGTTGAGCTACTGGCCTGTCCTGCATTCCTCCTCAATCTTGATGATGCTAGCTTCCAACAATATTTTTGATTTAAGGCACCGCCACCACCACCCAAGGCCCAATTTTTCTGCCCCTGTTTAATAGGAGCATGTAATTACAATTCTTGATATAATATTTCAGCAAGAGTAATAACTGTGAGAGCTTACAGTGTTCTGATACCACCAACACCTAAGGCCCAATTTTCTGCACAGTATATAGGACAGGCCATATATTTTATATACACTGTTGTTCAGAGTATATAGTGCCTGGGGGACACCCACGCCATTTTTTAAAAATTTGGTGTGTGGGGTTCCCCTTAATATCCATACCAGACCTGAAGGGCTTGGTATGGATTTTGGGGGTGACATCTATGCCATTTTTTGGGGTATTTTTGGTATTTTTATCTATATTGCCAGGATCTGACAATACATTACAGCCACGAGCAGTTTTAAATTACATTTTTTCCCTTTTAGAAATGTCATTTTGCTGTGGCACCGTTATAAATATGGGAAAGGTGTGCTACTTTACAGACATACTAAGAACACCACCCAGGCACGATATTTAAAGGAATATTTAATTTTTATTGTTTCACTTTAAGCATTATTATAATTACTGCTCCCAATAAAACGGTTGTTTTTAAAACTTTTTTTTGCATTGATACATGTTCCCTGGGGCAGGACCCAGGTCCCCAAACACTTTTTATGGCAATAACTTGCATATAACCCTTTAAAATTAGCACTTTTGATTTTTCATGTTCGTGTCCCAAAGACTTTAACCAGTTGCCGACCGCCGCACGCCGATGTACGTCGGCAGAATGGCACGGGCAGGCATAAGGGCTTACATGTACGTCCCTTGCCTCCCGCGGGTCGGGGGCCCGATCGGGCCCCCGCCCGGTGCCTGCGGCGGTCGGTTTTCGTCCGGGAGCGATCCGGGACGAGGGGGCGGCCATTCATTCATGGCCACACCCTCGCGATCGCACCCGACGAATAGAAATCCCCGTGACATCACTTCCTCTCCTGTAATGTAAACACAGGAGAGGAAGTGATGTATTCTCTCCTCCGTGTCGGTATTTTTCGTTCCGACACGGAGGAGAGCGGATCGGTGAGTTGCACCAACACTCTACACACACAGTAGAACATGCCAGGCACACTCACACCCCCCCTTTACCCCCCGATCACCCCCCCAATTACCCCTGCCCCCCAGTCACAGTGACACCAATGTCATTTTTATTTTTTTTTGCATTGGTGTCATTTGTGACTGTAATAACTGTTAGGGCAGTTAGAGTTAGCCCCCTTTAGTTCTAATGTACCCCCCTAACCCCCCCAATAAAGGTTTAACCCCGTGATCACCCCCCGTCGCCAGTGTCACTAAGGCTGGGTTCACATTGCAGCGGTTTATGAGAACGAATGTGATTCGCACCGCACTGCAGTGCAAATCACATCCGATCTCTGTGCGATTCGAGTTCAGCCATTCGCCGCACCCGCCGCAAATTCGCACGGGACCCTTTTTTTGGCCCGCAGCAGAATCGGATCGCATGGGTGTTCACACCATGCGATCCGAGTTTGCAGATCGCACTGCGATATGCGAACTGATCTGGGGGTGTCAGTAACATTTCACTGACACTCCCAGCAGTTCGCATAGGGCAGTGTGAACTGCCGCCGGGAGGCATGCGATGCGGGAACCCGCCGCGGATTTGCGGCGTTTCCGCATCGCTCCAGTGTGAACCCAGCCTAATAAGCGATCATTTTTCTGATCGCCGTATTAGTGTCACAGGTGACGCTAGTTAGGCAGGTAGGTATTTAGGTTCGCCGCAGCTTTTTATAGCGCCAGGGACCCCCATATACTACCGCATAAAGCCCCCTGATTGCCCCCTAGTTAACCCTTTCACCAGTGATCACCATATAACTGTTACAGGTGACGCTGGTTGGTTAGTTATTTTTTTATAGTTTCAGGGCACCCGCCATTTATTACCTAATAAAGGTTTAACCCCCTGATCACCCGGCGGGTGTCATTTGTGACTAATAACTGTTAGGGCAGTTAGGGTTAGCCCCCTTTAGTTCTAAGGTACCCCCCTAACCCCCCCAATAAAGGTTTAACCCCGTGATCACCCCCCGTCGCCAGTGTCACTAAGGCTGGGTTCACATTGCAGCGGTTTATGAGAACGGATGTGATTCGCACCGCACTGCAGTGCAAATCACATCCGATCTCTGTGCGATTCGAGTTCAGCCATTCGCCGCACCCGCCACACCCGCCGCACCCGCCGCAAATTCGCACGGGACCCTTTTTTTGGCCCGCAGCAGAATCGGATCGCATGGGTGTTCACACCATGCGATCCGAGTTTGCAGATCGCACTGCGATATGCGAACTGATCTGGGGGTGTCAGTAACATTTCACTGACACTCCCAGCAGTTCGCATAGGGCAGTGTGAACTGCCGCCGGGAGGCATGCGATGCGGGAACCCCGCCGCGCATTCGTGGCGTTCCCGCATCGCTCCAGTGTGAACCCAGCCTAATAAGCGATCGTTTTTCTGATCGCTGTATTAGTGTCACAGGTGACGCTAGTTAGGCAGGTAGATATTTAGGTTCGCTGCAGCTTTTTATAGCGCCAGGGACCCCCATATACTACCGCATAAAGCCCCCTGATTGCCCCCTAGTTAACCCTTTCACCAGTGATCACCATATAACTGTTACAGGTGACGCTGGTTGGTTAGTTATTTTTTTATAGTTTCAGGGCACCCGCCATTTATTACCTAGTCTCACTAGTGTACCCCTAAATTTAGGGGTGTCTACTTTCCAAAATGGGGTCATTTGGGGGGGTTTGTGCCATCTTGGCATTTTATGGCCTTCAAAACTGTAACGCCCTTAGAAAGCATGAAGGCGGTGCTTGGTTTTCGGGGCCCCGTACGCGGCTAGGCTCCCAAAAAGTCCCACATATGTGGTATCCCCGTACTCAGGAGAAGCAGCAGAATTTATTTTGGGGTGTCATTTCACATATGCCCATGGCATGCGTGAGCAATATATCATTTAGTGACAACTTTGTGAAAAAAAAAAAAAAAAGTTTGTAATTTTCCCGCAACTTGTGGCAAAATATAAAATATTCCATGGACTCAACATGCCTCTCAGCAAATAGGTTGGGGTGTCTACTTTCTAAAATGGGGTCATTTGTGGGGGTTTTGTGCCATCTTGGCATTTTATGGCCTTCAAAACTGTAATAGGTAGTGAGAAGTGAACTCAAAAATTTACGCCCTTAGAAAGCCTGAAGGCGGTGCTTGGTTTTCGGGGCCCCGTACGCGGCTAGGCTCCCAAAAAGTCCCACATATGTGGTATCCCCGTACTCAGGAGAAGCAGTAGAATTTATTTTGGGGTGTCATTTCACATATGCCCATGGCATGCATGAGCAATATATCATTTAGTGACAACTTTGTGAAAAAAAAAAAAAAAAAAAAAAAGTTTGTAATTTTCCCGCAACTTGTGGCAAAATATAAAATATTCCATGAACTCAACATGCCTCTCAGCAAATAGCTTGGGGTGTCTACTTTCTAAAATGGGGTCATTTGTGGGGGTTTTGTGCCATCTTGGCATTTTATGGCCTTCAAAACTGTAATAGGTAGTGAGAAGTGAACTCAAAAATTTACGCCCTTAGAAAGCCTGAAGGCGGTGCTTGGTTTTCGGGGCCCCGTACGCGGCTAGGCTCCCAAAAAGTCCCACATATGTGGTATCCCCGTACTCAGGAGAAGCAGCAGAATTTATTTTGGGGTGTCATTTCACATACGCCCATAGCATGTGTGAGCAATATATCATTTAGTGACAACTTTGTGTAAAAAAAACTTTTTGTCATTATTCAATCGCTTGAGGCAAAAAAATAAAATATTCAATGGGCTCAACATGCCTCTTATCAATTTCCTTAGGGGGTCTACTTTCCAAAATGGGGTCATTTGGGGGGGTTTTGTACTGCCCTGCCATTTTAGCACCTCAAGAAATGAGATAGGCAGTCGTAAACTAAAAGCTGCGTAAATTCCAGAAAACGTACCTTAGTTTGTAGATGTGACAACTTTTGCGTAAACCAATAAATATACAATTATTGACTTTTTTTTTACCAAAGACATGTGGCTGAATACATTTTGGCCTAAATGTATGACTAAAATTGAGTTTATTGGATTTTTCTAATAACAAAAAGTAGAAAATATAATTTTTTTTCAAAATTTGCGGTCTTTTTACGTTTATATCGCAAAAAATAAAAATTGCAGAGGCAATCAAATACCATCAAAAGAAAGCTCTATTTGTGGGAAGAAAAGGACGCAAATTTTGTTTGGGTACAACATTGCATGACCGCGCAATTACCAGTTAAAGCAGCGCAGTGCCAAAGTGTAAAAAGACCTCTGGTCATTTACCAGCAAAATGGTCCGGTCTGAAAGTGGTTAACTGTGTTCGCGTGTTCGAACAAATTTTTTGTCTGTTCGCATGTTCTGATGCGAACTGAAACGGGAGGGTGTTCAGCTCATCCCTACTGGCTAGTATCAGAGCCAGATACACACAGGTTCCTTTTTTTTTTTTTTTTCTCCCTTAGTTCAGGTCTTATCCATGGCAGGAATTTTAACTGTATACCTGCAATATCCTCTTCCAGCATTACCCATTGTTTATTTTTACTGTCATGTTGCCAATTTATAATTCTAATCAATGATGCCGCTTGCATATATTTTAAAAAATCAGGTAAAGCCAAACCTCCATTTTCTTTTGTTCTAGTTAATGTTTCTCTTTTTATTCGGGAGGTTTTTTTTGTCCATATAAAACTATTTATAGCCTTCCTTAAATCCATCATTATCCTCTTAGATAAAGCAATGGGTAGTGTTTGGAATACATATAAGACCTTTGGTAATAATTCCATTTTTACTATATTTATTCTCCCTAACCATGATTGTGTTATTCTTTCATATTTTTGCAATTGTTTTATTACTTTACGTATAATCACATTATGATTGAGTTCTTGTATCTGCTTCAGATCCTTCGGAATCATGATGCCCAAATATTTAATCATCTCTTTCTGCCATTTAAACGGAAAAAAAAAAAAAAAAAAAAGGAACTACCAATTTTTGTGAGAGCTACTTTAAAAATATGGGATGCGGTGCTCAAAAAAGGAAAGCTATCCTCCAGGACTGGACCCTTGTCCCCATTGATATCTAACCCAGAATTTAAGCCAGCAATGGAAAGTGTTAGCTATTTGAAATGGAATAAGATGGAGAATATAAGACTGATCCAGATCCTGGTGGATGGTAATATGCCTAGTTTAAGTGATCTTGGATTAGAAATAAAAAAACACTGGTTGCAATATCACCAACTAGAAACATTTATTGAAACCAATATAAACTTAATAAATAGACCATTAACTAAATTTGAGCAGATAATATTAAAGGAGCAGAACCATAAAAATAAACTATCTAAAATATACGAATCACTGTTACCCACAGGAGATATTAGAGACTTAATAGGAATAAAAAAGTGGGAAGAAGAGTTAGGAGAGATAATTGTAGAAGAAGAATGGAAAAAAATATTAGGAATAATACACAAAACCACAACGGCATTAAAACATCAAGAACGAAACTATAAAGTAACAATGAGATGGTATTGGAGTCCAGTGGCACTAAAAATAATTAATAAAGGCAACACAGATAAATGCTGGAGATGTGGGATAGAAAAAGGGACAATGGAGCATATTTGGTATAGTTGTAAGAAAGTAAAACATTTCTGGTTAAGGATTTTTGAGATATATCAAAAAGTGACTGGAAAAAGACTGACTCCAGATGTGAAGATAGCATTATTTTCTCTTACGTCAGATACAGTACACAATATGAAACAGGGGATAATACAACATATGACAACAGCAGCTAGAACAATAATAGCACGTAAATGGAAAGAAACTATGAGTCCAACAATAGGAGAATGGATATGTGAAATGAACGAAATATGCTTTATGGAAAAACAAATAAGAGTAGAAGGATATATAAATAATCAACTACCAATTGTATGGAAACAATGGGAAGAGTTCAGGTCCTCTAGTGGAATGAGGGAATACTTATAATGTGGGGTGGGGGAGGGGGAGGGGAGAGAGAGGATAGGAGGGGGGAATTGGGATATTAGAGGGAGGGGGGATAGATAGGGAGGGGGGGAAGGAGGGAAAGATGTTAAGAAGAGAGGGGGGGGGGGGTTTTCCTTTTTTTTTTTTTTTTTATTATTATTTTTGAGTGTATGGGGATATGTTAGTAAATGTATTATATATTGAGAGAGTTTTTTATGTATGATGTAGTAAATGTACCAGAATGTATTATGGATAATTTTGAAAAAGAATAATAAAGAGAAAATTTGAAACAGATACACACAGGTTACATACGCCGCAATCGTTAGAGCTAGAGCAATAATTCTAGCACTAGACCTCCTCTGTAACTCTAAACATTTAACCTGTAACAAAAATTTAAACCGTCTCCTATGGAGATTTATAAGTACTGACTTTTGGCACCATTCCACAAATGTGCTAAATTTTAAAGAGTGACATGTTAGGTATCTATTTTATCAGCGTAACATCATCTTTCACATTATACAAAAAAATCGGGCTAAAGTTATTGTTGTTGATTGCAATGCCCTAAGGTGGCAATCAAACACCTTGAATATAAATGTGCTACATCCTACATAATCTGAAAATATTGTAATTTGGGAAAAATGCACTTTGTAGGCACGTGTAAAAATAATAACTCATTTTTTAATAGTTCACATAATACGCCACACTTCACACTTATACGACACATGATTTGTAAAACAAACTCTGGAATGAAAAACCTGAAATGTTGCTTCTTTAGGAGCTTCCTCAGGAGCTTCAATGTTTCTAATTAGAAAAACATACTTTTTTTTTAACATTTTTTAAGAGGGATATCTCGGCAACGGCAGTAGCTGATGCCACAACCGAGATATCCATCTCTTCAGGCGCCGGTTGTGTGTACGATAATGGTGGTTTCTGCGGCGGGTTTGCCACAAGATCACTGTTATCGGCGGCGAGAGAGGTGCCACCCCCCTTCTGCCGCTCTTCCGCGCCCTCCGCCGCTTACCGGAGCCGTCAAAACGTTACTTCCGCCCATACCGCCCATACCTCATGAAGGCACATTTTTTCAAATGACAATTTTATTTTAATTTTTTTTGCATTTAAGTCCAAATATGAGATCTGAGGACTTTTTGACCCCAGATCTCACATTTGAGAGGACCTGCCATGCTCTTATTTATTACAAGGGATGTTTATATTCCTTGTAATAGGAATAAAAGTGATCCAACTTTTTTTTTTTTTAAAACAGTGTAAAAATAAATAAAATCAAGTAAAATAAATAAGAATTTTTTTTTTAAAACACCCCGTCCTGACGAGCTCGCGCGCAGAAGGGAACGCATATGTGAGTAGCGCATATGAAAACGGTAGTCGCTTATGGAGATTTTTGAGGGTAAAAGTTTGACGCCGTTCCACGAGCAGGCGCAATTTTGAAGCATGACATGTTGGGTATCAATTTACTTGGTGTAACATTTTCTTTCATAATATAAAAAGAAATTGGGCTAATTTTACTGTTGTCTTATTTTTTTTATTCAAAAAAATGAATTTTTTCCAAAAAAAGTGCGCTTGCAAGACCGCTGCGCAAATACGGTGAGAAATAAAGTATTGCAATGGCAGCCATTTTATTCTCTAGGGTGTTAAAAAAACCCAATATATAATGTTTGGGGGTTTTAAGTAATTTTCTAGCAAAAAAAAACAGTTTTAAACATATAAACACCGAGTCTGAAAAAGAGGCTCGGTCCTTAAGTGGTTAAAAAATATAGACATGGTACAGTTTATGAACTACAACATGAAAATAGTTAAAGGTACACGTAGGTTGTCTTACATCAGTTGAGAATCGTATTCAGCAAATCAATAGAGTGCAGTCATAACACACAAATATCTGGGTTGACACGTGAGAACCTGGCATCCACCCTGTCCAGAAGAAATGTTGCAAGGAAATTATCCCCACTATACGGTCCAGGGTTGCCAGACTCTTTTGTATTTCTCAGGGCAATTCCTGTTTATGTATGTCAATTTGTACATAGGAAGAACCAAGTTAATAAATTGTTCCCAAGAACCTACAGAGGGAGGGGATTGGGAATTCCATTTAAGTATGATCTCTCTTCTAGCATACTATATAGGAAGCATATAAGTAATTTGGTATATCTAGGCCTTTGGTCGTCATCATGAATGTTTAGAAGCAGTAACTCAGGGGTGATTTGGGAGGGCCAGCTGCAGACGAAAGTTTATAAGCTCAACCACCTCCATCCAGAACCGAGCCACTCTAGGGCAGCTCCACAACATATGCATGAATGTATCAACATCACCACCACAGCGAGTGCAGTTGGCAGATCTTTCAGGGTAAATATTATGCAGCTTCTGGGGTGTAAAATACACGCTATGTAGAAATTTGACCTGAATCAGTCTGTCCCTGTAGGAAATTAATACCTGGCCACTTTCCCCAAGACAGTCATGCCAGTCCTCACTGTCTAAGTCCGGCATGTCATCCTTCCATTTCTCCCAAAGACGTTCCATTTTTGGTGAGTGAACTCCCTGTATGTCAAAGTATAGTGTAGATAAATGTTTAGATAGCTGTTCCAGGGCCAGTCTTTCTTCTATAGGATAGATAGCTAACTTCGGGACAGTAGAGAACTGAGCTCGCATAGCATGACATAGCTGGAAGTATCTAAATGTCATCCACCCGGGTAGACGGAATTGGGATCTAAATTCTGACAGTGAGAGCAGTCTATCAGTTGTGTTAGAAAAATATGCTTTAATTAGAATACAATATACAATATAAATGTTGAGGTACACAGATGCATATGCATATACAGTATACATGAACTCACCAAAAAGATGGTGCTTTAACAGAGAGTTTCAACGCTCACCTATACCCAAGAATCACAACCACACAGAGGCCCCCTCCAAGGGAGTAGGTGAAGACCACGGGCCCTGTTACTGAGCAGCAGCCAAAAGGTCAGCACATCTGTTGGGATATGGGCGTGCACAAAGTAACTATAGATATAAAGCATATATAGGTAAGTACTGATAAAATACTTTGGTTGGTATTTGGGTAAACTGTGCAACTACACTGGGTCCCATACTCACATATCTGGTGGTCTATTGCCTTAACTGTTGACGTCACCTTAGGTCGAGTTCTTGCCTATCTATAGAGGAAACCATAGGGTTTATAATCTTCCAAATCTTTAACCATTCAGTGATTTACACTAAAGTATGTTTTTTACTAGAAAATAATAATTAACAAGAACAGACACAAAAGCAACCACAAGTAGTACCTTAGTTATTCACTGAGCCTGGATTGAGGGAGTCAATTTATTTGCATATAAAGAGAGAAGACTTAGGAGGCACAAGATGGAAAGTGTCTCCATGGCTGCCACAAGCGAATGCTAACCCTAATCCTGGTATAAAATGAGAGGAAGCAACAAAGAAAAGAAAAAAATGCATGCTGGAACAAAGTGCCGAAAAGAAAAGTTCTTGGCAGATAGATACATTTACTTATAGCAGTCCAAAATACTTTGGGTCAATGCTGTATTAACCACTTCCCGACCGGCGCACGACAATGTACTTCGGCAGAATAGCACGGGAAGGCAAACTGGCGTACAGGTATGTCCATTTGTATTTGCTGTCCTGCCATCGAGAGCGCGCCGGAGTGTGCGCGTGCCGGTTGGGACCCCTGTGAGTCCGGTCGCGGGTCCCACGGACTCGATCGGAGGATACCCGCGATCGTCTCATGGGGAGGCTGAACAGGGAGATGCCGATGTAAACAGCATCTCCCCGTTCTGCCTAGCAACAAGTGACACTGATCTCTGCTCCATGTGATTGGAGCAGAGATCAGTGTTCACTAAGACATAGCCCAGCCCCCCACAGTTAGTAACACGCCCCTAGGACACACTTAACCCCTACACTGCCACCCCTTGGTTAACCCCTTCACTGCCAGTGTCATTTACACAGGAATCAGTGCATTTGTATAGCACTGATTGCTGTATACATGACAATGGTCCCAAAAATGTGTAAAAAATGTCCGATGTGTCTGCCATAATGTCGCAGTCACAATAAAAATCGCTGATCGCCGCCATTAAAAAAATAATAATTTTGCACAAACCAATCAATAATCTCTTATTGCCATTTTTTATCAAAAATATGTAGAAGAATACGTATCAGCCTAAACTGAGGAAAAAAAATTGTTTTTTTTATTTATTTTTGGGGGATATTTATTATAGCAAAAAGTTAAAAATAATGTGTTTTTTTCAAAATTGTCGCTCAATTTTTGTTTATAGTGCAAAAAAAAAAAATCACAGGGGTGATCAAATACCACTAAAACAAAAGTTCTATTTGTGGGAAAAAAAGGGCGTCAATTTTGTATGGGAACCACTTCGTATGACCGCGCAATTGTCAGTTAAAGCGACGGTGTGCCGAATCGCAAAAAGTGGTCTGGTCTTAAGCCAGCAAAATGGTCCAGTCTGAAAGTGGTTAATACAAACTTTCTAGAAAACATACACTTAAAAACACATCTCTTGTTTGGGTCTATTTGATAGTTTTGCAGATAGGGGAAACCCCATGTAGATTTCAAGCTTACTACAACCAATACCACATACACATCCGCAATTACTGTAGATATGAATTGGTATTGTAGCCCAACCAGGGATCAATGTAGCTATCACACAAGTCCCTTAAAGGAAGGGCCGGTATGATAGCACCTCATTGATGCCTGGTGGCTTGGCTGCTTCAAGACGCTCAATCCAGAATGTTTCACTTCACCTCCAAGACAATAAAAAGGACCAAGGTGGTGTCAAATTTTGGTACAAGCCCAAGTGGCGGCTAACCGGAGTAAGCATTTTGGCGAATTGTGAGTAATAAATATGGTTATATATGCGTTGCTTAACCACTTGACCACTGGGCACTTAAACACCCTTAATAACCAGACCAATTTTCAGCTTTCGGTGCTCTCACATTTTGAATGACAATTACTCAGTCATGCAACACTGGACCTATATGAAATTTTTGTCCTTTTTTTCACACAAATAGAGCTTTCTTTTGGTGGTATTTAATCACCGCTCGGTTTTTTATTTTTTGTGCTATAAACGAAAAAATACAGAAAATTCTGTAAAAAAATGAATTTTTCTTTGTTTCTGTTATAAAATTTAGCAGATTAGTAGTTTTTTCTTCATAAATTTTGGCCAAAATTTATACTACTACATATCTTTGGTAAAAATAAGTACAAATTGGTGGATATTATTTGGTCTTTGTGAAAGTTATAGAGTCCACAAGCTATGGTGCCAATATCTGAAAATTGATCACACCTGAAGTACTGACGGCCTATTTAAGTTCTTGAGACCCTAACATGCCAGAAAAGTACAAATACCCCCCAAATGACCCCTTTTTGGAAAGAAGACATTCCAAGGTATTTAGTAAGAGGCATGATGAGTTTTTTGAAGTTGTAATTTTTTCCCACAATTCTTTGCAAAATCAAGATTTTTTTTACTTTTTTTTTTTTTCACAAAATTGTCATATTATCAGTTTATTTCTCACACACAGCATATGCATACCACAAATTACACCCTAAAACACATTCTGCTATTACTCCCGAGTACAGCGATACCACATGTGTGAGACTTTTACACAGTGTGGCCACATACAGAGGCCCAACATGCAGGGAGCACCATCAGGCGTTCTGGAGCACCCAGGACAATTCTGACATTTCTCTCCTACATGTAAAAATCATCATTTATTTGCTAGAAAATTACATAGAATCCCAAAACATTATATATGTTTTTTTAGCAAACACCCTGGAGAATACAATGGTGGTCGTTGCGCAGCAATTTTTCGAACGCGTTTTTTAGGGAAAAAAAGTTTTGTGCTAAAAAAAAAAAAAACAGTAGAGTTAGCCCAATTTTTGCATAAAGTGAAAGATGAAGTTATGCTGAGTAAATAGATACCTAACATGTCACTCTTCAAAATTGCACATGTCCGTGGAATGGCGCCAAACGTGGCTACTTAAAAATCCCCATAGGCGACGCTTGAATTTTTTTTTACTGGTTATATGTTTTGAGTCACAGAGGAGGTCTAGGGCTAGAATTATTGCTCTCGCTCTAACGTTCTCAGCGATACCTCACATGTGTGGTTTAAACACCATTTTCATATGTGGCCCGGACTTACATATGTGTTCACTTCTGCATGCGAGCACATGGGGACAGGGGCGCTTTAAAAAAAAAAAAAAAATTATTGTTCATTTTACTTTATTTATTTTAGTTTGACATTTTTTTCCCCAAAAATACATTTTTTTATCACTTTTATTCCTATTACAAGGAATGTAAACATCCAGTGTAATAGGAATATGGCATGACAGGTCCTCTTTACAGTGAGATATGGGGTCAATAAGACCCTGCATCTCACCTCTAAAAAAAAAAAAAAAAAAAAAGATTCTGGCTTTGATCGTATTGGCGAGTCAGTAGTGATGGACGAACTTCCGACGGGACGTTTCGCGAACGCGAAACGCGAACGGACACAAACGTTCGCGAAAACGACCGTTCGCCGCGGGCTCCATTGACTTCAATGGGAGGCGAATTTCGCAAACCTTTAGGTCGAATTTGCGGCCACGGGGTAATTATTAGGGGGTAGCACGTAGTCCCACCACCTGGACAATAGCATAATACATGTATGAGGTGAATTTGGGATCGATAACTACAAGCATTTTTTTTTTATTTGGGAAATTGTTCTGACAATTCAGGACTATGGAGCTAATGAAGGCAATGGAGGAGAGGGAAGGTCAGGGACCAGGGTAGGCAAACAAGAGGGTGCAGGAGATACAGAGCACTGACAGCAGCACCGTAATACAGAGCACTGACATCAGCACCGTGACATACAGCGCTGACAGCAGCTCCGTGACATACAGCGCTGACAGCAGCTCCGTGACATACAGCGCTGACAGCAGCTCCGTGACATACAGCGCTGACAGCAGCTCCGTGACATACAGCGCTGACAGCAGCTCCGTGACATACAGCGCTGACAGCAGCACCGTGACATACAGCGCTGACAGCAGCTCCGTGACATACAGCGCTGACAGCAGCTCCGTGACATACAGCGCTGACAGCAGCTCCGTGACATACAGCACTGACAGCAGCTCCGTGACATACAGCGCTGACAGCAGCTCCGTGACATACAGCGCTGACAGCAGCACCGTGACATACAGCGCTGACAGCAGCTCCGTGACATACAGCGCTGACAGCAGCTCCGTGACATACAGCGCTGACAGCAGCTCCGTGACATACAGCGCTGACAGCAGCTCCGTGACATACAGCGCTGACAGCAGCTCCGTGACATACAGCGCTGACAGCAGCTCCGTGACATACAGCGCTGACAGCAGCTCCGTGACATACAGCGCTGACAGCAGCTCCGTGACATACAGCGCTGACAGCAGCTCCGTGACATACAGCGCTGACAGCAGCTCCGTGACATACAGCGCTGACAGCAGCACCGTAAGCAGCCCCAGGAGGAAGTCAGCACAGCACAGGGATGGTGTGATCCCCTCATAATAAGAACCCCCAGGAGGAAGTCAGCACAGCACAGGGATGGTGGGAGCCCCTCATAATAAGAACACCCAGGAGGAAGTCAGCACAGCACAGGGATGGTGGGAACCCCTCATAATAAGCAGCCCCAGTAGAAATATGACACCGCTCAACCTCTTCAAAGAGGAGGGTAGGGGCATATAGTACGGTGTGCTTTTTTGGGTCAGGGAAGTGAGCCAAATGAATTAAGAAGGTCTGTGTGCTTGATTCCAAAAATTGTTTATAGACATATACATGGTCTACTGATCACATGTGTTGAATTCCTCCGAGATCCATGCCTCATTCATTTTTAGAAATGTGAGGTAGTTAACACTGTGGTGAGCTAGGCGAGTACGCTTATCGGTCACAATCCCCCCTGCTGCGCTGAACGTCCTTTCGGACAGGACACTGGATGAGGGGCAAGCCAACAGTTCGATTGCAAATTGGGCAAGCTCTGGCCAGAGGTCAAGCCTGCCCACCCAGTAGTCTAGGGGTTCATCACTCCTCAGAGCGTCCACATCGGCCGTTAACCCAATGTAGTCGGACACCTGACGGTCTAGGCGTTCCCTGATGCTGGATCCGGATGACACCTGTCGATGGGTCGGCTGAAAGAATGACCTCATATCCGAAGTCACCAACACATCTTCAAACCGGCCTCTTCTTGCAGGCGCTGTTGGATTGGTACCCGCAAATCCTTCTCTGGGAGTGGGAATTGCTCCTCTGCCAGCGCACGCAAAAGCAGAATGCAGCATTTCTCGAAGCAAGGCCTGGAAGTGCTGCATTCTGACAGCCCTCTGCGACGGCGGTAACATTTCCGCCATTTTGTGTTTGTACCGGGGGTCTAAGTACGTTGCCACCCAGTACTGGTCCTTGACCCTCATGCTTTTTATACGGGGGTCCCTATTAAAACACTGGAGCATGAAGGCCCCCATTTGCACTAAAGTGGAAGCGGTGTGGTGGCCTGGCTCCTGCTCATCATCCAGGATAATGTCGTCCTCTTCATTCTCCTCTCCCCATCCTCGCACAACAGGGATCCCAGAAAGGTTTAAAGCATGCTCTTCTTGCTCCTGCTCATCCGCCCCGGCACCATCCTCCTCTGACTCCTCATCAGACTCCTGTTGTTGACTTGTCTCAGATAGAGTAGCCCCCCCTGGGAATTCATCCAGCATTGCGACTTCCTCATCTTCCCGCTCCTGCTCCTCCACAGCCTGATCAATGACACGACGCAATGCACGCTCCAGAAAGAAGGCATAAGGTACCATGTCACTGATGGCGCCATGGCTGCGACTGACCAGTTTGGTGATCTCCTCAAATGGCCGCAGAAGTCTGCATGTGTCGCGCATGAGCAGCCACTGGCGCGGTGAAAAAAAACCCAGCTCCCCAGAACCGTTTCTTTCGCAGAGTTCATACAGGTAGACGTTAACTGCACGTTTCTGCTGGAGCAGCCTATCAAGCATATAGAAGGTTGAGTTCCATCGCGTCGGGCAATCGCAAATAAGACGTCTGACCGGCAGATGGTGTCGCCGCTGAATGTCAGCAAGGCGAGCCATGGCCGTGTAAGATCTTCTGAAATGGGCCGAGATTTTCCTTGCCTGCCGCAAGATGTCCTGGACCCCAGGGTATTTGACAAGGAATCGCTGCACGACCAAGTTTAAGACGTGTGCCATGCACGGCACGTGCGTGATTTTGCCCTGTTTCAATGCGCTAAGCAGATTGGCACCGTTGTCACACACCACTTTACCAACTGTCAAATTGAGCGGTGTTAGCCACTCATCTGCCTGTGAACGCAAAGCTGAAAGGAGTGCCGGGCCAGTGTGGCTCTTTGCTTCCAGGCACAACAGACGCAGCACGGCATGGCAACGTCTCACCTGGCATGTGGAATAGGTTCTGGGGAGCTTGGGCGGTGCAGTGGAAGAGACGCTAGCAGCGGAAAAGGAGGAGGCAGCTGAGGAGGAGAGGGAGGAGGATGGAGTAGGAGGAGGAGAAGAAGAGTCAGGCCTGCATGCAATCCGTGGCGGTAAAACCAAATCTACACGGGTGCCACGGGTTACATGCTTGACGGCCGTCAGAAGGTTCACCCAGTGGGCAGTAAAACTGATATACCTTCCCTGCCCGTGTTTGCTAGACCACGTGTCTGTGGTCAGATGTATCTTGGCACCGACACTGTGTGCCAGAGATACATTCACTTGCCGCTGAACATGGCCATATAGCTCTGGGATGCCCTTCTCTGAGAAATACTTCCTTCCTGGGACCTTCCATTGTGGTGTTCCAATGGCCACAAATTTGCGAAAGGCCTCCGAGTCCACCAGTTTATATGGCAGTAGTTGGCGGGCTATGAGTTCTGACAAGCCAGCCGCCAACCGTTGGGCAAGAGGGTTATCCGGCGTCATCATTTTTTTACGCTCAAACATTAGGCCCACGGAAGCCTGCCTTTTTGCAGAAAAATGTGAGCTTGGCGTGATGGAAGGTGGAGTGGAGGACAATTGTGAGGAGAGAGGAGAAGGAGAAGTAGAAGACGAGGCTGGACGGTGAGAGCCTGCAGTGTGGCTTTGTGTGTTCCGTTGCTCCCACTGGGCTCGGTGATGGCTGCTCATGTGCCTTCTTAAGGCGGTCGTCCCTAGGTGAGTATTGGGCTTACCGCGACTAACGCGTTGACTGCAAAGATTGCAGATGGCAACGCTATTGTCAGCAGCGGACACGTTAAAAAAAGCCCACACTGCGGAGCCATGTGCCGGTGTCCTGGGAGCGCCAGATGTGACCGTACATGGTCGATGACTCGCTCCTGATACATTTGCAGTCTGCTTTGTCCCTGCTGTGCAATGTAAGTCATTGCTGCTTCTCCTCCCTATCTGCTGGTCCATATCTCCCTCTGAACTCCCCTCCTCTTCCTCTCTTGTGGGCACCCACGTGACATCACTAGACACGTCATCATCAACGTCACCTTCCCCACCGCTATAAGTAGAGTAGGCAGCAACACCGGGGACCAACCTCCTCCTTGGGCTGATCTGGGTACTGGCGTCAGACTGCTGAGTAGCGCTTGTTGCTACCTCCTCTTCCTGATCCAATACCAAGAGTGGCTGCGCATCAGAAATGTCCTCTTGATATGGATCGGAAAATAATTCCAGTGACTCAAGCGGAAGGTATGTGGTGGTGGTGGTGGTGGTCGTGTTGTTGGTGGTAGTGTCTTTGGGGGTGCACATAGCAGAGAGTGAAGAAGAGGGTGCAGATCGAGAGGATGAGGAGGGTGCAGAAGAGTAAGGCTGAGCGAGCCACTCAACCAAGTCTGGTGCATCCTTTAAAGTAATTGAACGCACCTTCTGCAACTTCCCACTTTGGCTCAAGCCTGTTGCTCCTGCCCTACCCCTACCACCCCTGCGGAAGGGCCTGCCTCTTCCTCTGCATGTCATTTTTTAAATGACCCTGTGACAAAACTCTTAGTCCCTATACCGCTGAAGGACTGCTGCAGTATAGGTGAGCGGTCAGCAGTGGTGCACGTCAACCCTATCTATTGTGGACCTATAGCGGTCCTTACAGAACAGCAGACTGTACCGCACTCAAGCCTATGTACCGTAGCACCCTATACCAAGTTACCAGTCCTTATAAGAACTTTTGTGGACCAAGCAGGTTGTGTATTAGTGTTTAGCAGACTGTACGTCAGTCCCTATACCGCTGAAGGACTGCTGCAGTATAGGGCAGCGGTCAGCAGTGGTGCACGTCAACCCTATCTATTGTGGACCGATAGCGGTCCTTACAGAACAGCAGACTGTACCGCACTCAAGCCTATGTACCGTAGCACCCTATACCAAGTTACCAGTCCTTATAAGAACTTTTGTGGACCAAGCAGGTTGTGTGTTAGTGTTTAGCAGACTGTGCGTCAGTCCCTATACCGCTGAAGGACTGCTGCAGTATAGGGCAGCGGTCAGCAGTAGTGCACGGCAACCCTATGTATTGTGGACCGATAGCGGTCCTTACAGAACAGCAGACTGTAACGCACTCAGGCCTATGTACCGTAGCACCCTATACCAAGTTACCAGTCCTTATAAGAACTTTTGTGGACCAAGCAGGTTGTGTGTTAGTGATTAGCAGACTGTACGTCAGTCCCTATACCAATGAAGGACTGCTGCAGTATAGGGCAGCGGTCAGCAGTAGTGCACGGCAACCCTATGTATTGTGGACCGATAGCGGTCCTTACAGAACAGCAGACTGTAACGCACTCAGGCCTATGTACCGTAGCACCCTATACCAAGTTACCAGTCCTTATAAAAACTTTTGTGGACCAAGCAGGTTGTGTGTTAGTGTTTAGCAGACTGTGCGTCAGTCCCTATACCGCTGAAGGACTGCTGCAGTATAGGGCAGCGGTCAGCAGTGGTGCACGTCAACCCTATCTATTGTGGACCGATAGCGGTCCTTACAGAACAGCAGACTGTACCGCACTCAAGCCTATGTACCGTAGCACCCTATACCAAGTTACCAGTCCTTATAAGAACTTTTGTGGACCAAGCAGGTTGTGTATTAGTGTTTAGCAGACTGTACGTCAGTCCCTATACCGCTGAAGGACTGCTGCAGTATAGGGCAGCGGTCAGCAGTGGTGCACGTCAACCCTATCTATTGTGGACCGATAGCGGTCCTTACAGAACAGCAGACTGTACCGCACTCAAGCCTATGTACCGTAGCACCCTATACCAAGTTACCAGTCCTTATAAGAACTTTTGTGGAACAAGCAGGTTGTGTGTTAGTGATTAGCAGACTGTACGTCAGTCCCTATACCAATGAAGGACTGCTGCAGTATAGGGCAGCGGTCAGCAGTAGTGCACGGCAACCCTATGTATTGTGGACCGATAGCGGTCCTTACAGAACAGCAGACTGTACTGCACTCAGGCCTATGTACCGTAGCACCCTATACCAAGTTACCAGTCCTTATAAAAACTTTTGTGGACCAAGCAGGTTGTGTGTTAGTGTTTAGCAGACTGTGCGTCAGTCCCTATACCGCTGAAGGACTGCTGCAGTATAGGGCAGCGGTCAGCAGTAGTGCACGGCAACCCTATGTATTGTGGACCGATAGCGGTCCTTACAGAACAGCAGACTGTAACGCACTCAGGCCTATGTACCGTAGCACCCTATACCAAGTTACCAGTCCTTATAAGAACTTTTGTGGACCAAGCAGGTTGTGTGTTAGTGATTAGCAGACTGTACGTCAGTCCCTATACCAATGAAGGACTGCTGCAGTATAGGGCAGCGGTCAGCAGTAGTGCACGGCAACCCTATGTATTGTGGACCGATAGCGGTCCTTACAGAACAGCAGACTGTAACGCACTCAGGCCTATGTACCGTAGCACCCTATACCAAGTTACCAGTCCTTATAAAAACTTTTGTGGACCAAGCAGGTTGTGTGTTAGTGTTTAGCAGACTGTGCGTCAGTCCCTATACCGCTGAAGGACTGCTGCAGTATAGGGCAGCGGTCAGCAGTGGTGCACGTCAACCCTATCTATTGTGGACCGATAGCGGTCCTTACAGAACAGCAGACTGTACCGCACTCAAGCCTATGTACCGTAGCACCCTATACCAAGTTACCAGTCCTTATAAGAACTTTTGTGGACCAAGCAGGTTGTGTATTAGTGTTTAGCAGACTGTACGTCAGTCCCTATACCGCTGAAGGACTGCTGCAGTATAGGGCAGCGGTCAGCAGTGGTGCACGTCAACCCTATCTATTGTGGACCGATAGCGGTCCTTACAGAACAGCAGACTGTACCGCACTCAAGCCTATGTACCGTAGCACCCTATACCAAGTTACCAGTCCTTATAAGAACTTTTGTGGAACAAGCAGGTTGTGTGTTAGTGATTAGCAGACTGTACGTCAGTCCCTATACCAATGAAGGACTGCTGCAGTATAGGGCAGCGGTCAGCAGTAGTGCACGGCAACCCTATGTATTGTGGACCGATAGCGGTCCTTACAGAACAGCAGACTGTAACGCACTCAGGCCTATGTACCGTAGCACCCTATACCAAGTTACCAGTCCTTATAAGAACTTTTGTGGAACAAGCAGGTTGTGTGTTAGTGATTAGCAGACTGTACGTCAGTCCCTATACCAATGAAGGACTGCTGCAGTATAGGGCAGCGGTCAGCAGTAGTGCACGGCAACCCTATGTATTGTGGACCGATAGCGGTCCTTACAGAACAGCAGACTGTAACGCACTCAGGCCTATGTACCGTAGCACCCTATACCAAGTTACCAGTCCTTATAAAAACTTTTGTGGACCAAGCAGGTTGTGTGTTAGTGTTTAGCAGACTGTGCGTCAGTCCCTATACCGCTGAAGGACTGCTGCAGTATAGGGCAGCGGTCAGCAGTAGTGCACGGCAACCCTATGTATTGTGGACCGATAGCGGTCCTTACAGAACAGCAGACTGTAACGCACTCAGGCCTATGTACCGTAGCACCCTATACCAAGTTACCAGTCCTTATAAGAACTTTTGTGGACCAAGCAGGTTGTGTGTTAGTGATTAGCAGACTGTACGTCAGTCCCTATACCAATGAAGGACTGCTGCAGTATAGGGCAGCGGTCAGCAGTAGTGCACGGCAACCCTATGTATTGTGGACCGATAGCGGTCCTTACAGAACAGCAGACTGTAACGCACTCAGGCCTATGTACCGTAGCACCCTATACCAAGTTACCAGTCCTTATAAGAACTTTTGTGGAACAAGCAGGTTGTGTGTTAGTGATTAGCAGACTGTACGTCAGTCCCTATACCAATGAAGGACTGCTGCAGTATAGGGCAGCGGTCAGCAGTAGTGCACGGCAACCCTATGTATTGTGGACCGATAGCGGTCCTTACAGAACAGCAGACTGTAACGCACTCAGGCCTATGTACCGTAGCACCCTATACCAAGTTACCAGTCCTTATAAGAACTTTTGTGGACCAAGCAGGTTGTGTGTTAGTGATTAGCAGACTGTACGTCAGTCCCTATACCAATGAAGGACTGCTGCAGTATAGGGCAGCGGTCAGCAGTAGTGCACGGCAACCCTATGTATTGTGGACCGATAGCGGTCCTTACAGAACAGCAGACTGTACTGCACTCAGGCCTATGTACCGTAGCACCCTATACCAAGTTACCAGTCCTTATAAAAACTTTTGTGGACCAAGCAGGTTGTGTGTTAGTGTTTAGCAGACTGTGCGTCAGTCCCTATACCGCTGAAGGACTGCTGCAGTATAGGGCAGCGGTCAGCAGTAGTGCACGGCAACCCTATGTATTGTGGACCGATAGCGGTCCTTACAGAACAGCAGACTGTAACGCACTCAGGCCTATGTACCGTAGCACCCTATACCAAGTTACCAGTCCTTATAAGAACTTTTGTGGACCAAGCAGGTTGTGTGTTAGTGATTAGCAGACTGTACGTCAGTCCCTATACCAATGAAGGACTGCTGCAGTATAGGGCAGCGGTCAGCAGTAGTGCACGGCAACCCTATGTATTGTGGACCGATAGCGGTCCTTACAGAACAGCAGACTGTACCGCACCCAAGCCTATGTACCGTAGCACCCTAGACAGACCAAGTTACCAGTCCTGATAAAGAGCTTTGTGGAACAAGTGAGTTGTGAATGATTAGCAGACTGCAGCAGAAGGGCAGCAGTCAAGTATAATATTCTTTCTATATTTGGAAGAAAGAATATTATACGTGTACAAGCCTATTACCGTACCACTGATACCAGTCCTGAAAAGAACCTTTGTGGAACTAATAGTAACAGCAAGTCTTTAAAATTATCCTCACTGCCTGACACACTGCTTCCTGCCTGTCCCTATACAAATTGGCAAAAAAGAGTAGGCTGGAACGATTAGCTGGAACAGCTCTTTTGTGGACCTGATAGTAACAGCTAATGATGATGATGATGATGATGATGAAGAAAGACTAATCTGGCTGAGCTGTCCCTAAAATAGCAGCATACAGCGCTCTGTCCCTTTATCTAAACTGACAAAAGAAACTCAGGCTGCTGACCTAACACCTATACCAGTCCTGAAAAGAACTTTTGTGTACCAAATAGCTAGCGTTTTCTCTGTCCCTACTCCACACAGGATCCTTTCCCTACAGTGACAGAAGAAAGAATGTAAAATGGCCACCGGATCGGGTGTATTTATAGGTTAGGGGGAATGTCCAAGTGTCCATGAGCTGTCATGTCTCAATTGGTTGTCCTGTAACACATGATAAACGTGTCACGAAAGGTTAAAGTTCTTGTATACATTAAACACGTAAGTCCGCCGGGGCGAACGACGGAAAAAGGCGTTCGAACCCGCGGACGGCGAAAGTCGGAAATTCGCCGCGAAACGACCGCCGGGCGAACCGTTCGGCCATCACTACGAGTCAGTAGAAGCACCGGAGGGCGGCGGGAGGGGGGGATGTCTATGGCTGGGTATTGCAGGGTATCACCGACTATGGCTGGGTATCTCTGAGTATGGCTGGGTATCTCAGAGTATGGCTGGGTATCTCAGAGTATGGCTGGGTATCTCAGAGTATAGCGTTGCAGAGTATTGCGCTGCAGAGCATTGCAGAGTGTTGCAGGGTATTGGCGGGTGTTGCAGAGCATTGCAGAGTGTTGCAGAGTATTGGCGGGTGTTGCAGAGCATTGCAGAGTCTTGCAGGGTATTGGTGAGTGTTGCAGAGCATTGCAGAGTGTTGCAGGGTATTGGCGGGTGTTGCAGAGCATTGCAGAGTGTTGCAGGGTATTGGCGGGTGTTGCAGAGCATTGCAGAGTGTTGCAGGGTATTGCAGAGTGTTGCAGGGTATTGGCGGGTGTTGCAGAGTATTGCAGAGCATGTTACAGGTTGCATGAAAGCGTGAGGTGAGTGTTGAAACTCTCTTAAAGTCTTTTTGGTGAGTTCATGTATACTGTATATACATATGCATCTGTGTACCTCAACATTTATATTGTAAATTGTATTCTAATTAAAGTATGTTTTTCGAACTAGAAACATTGAAGCTCCTGAAGAAGTGACATTTCAGGTCGCAAAACATGTAGACAGAGTAATTCTTTTAATCTTAAGGACTTAAAGGGTTTATTCACACTTGACTAAATTATGGTGACAGAAGTTTCGCAGAGTATTAAATAGGACCCATAGGGAGAGATATACTAAAACTGGAGAGTGCAAAATCTGGTGCAGCTCTGCAAAGACACCAATCACCTTCCAAGTTTTATTGTCAAAGCTTAACTGAAGAAGCTGAAGTTCGAAGCTGATTGGATAACATGCACAGTGCTCCAGTTTTTGTAGACCTCCCCCTATATAGAGTTCAAAGTTGAACTGGCAGATAGTAAAGAAACAAATGAGTTCAGCTCTGTTTCATTAATACGCTATTAAACGTATTATTGTTTAATGCAAGAAGTGAGTACGTACCTGCATTTGACTTATAGTCAGGCTCTTGCAATTCCCTGTGCAGCAGAATTCAGACTGACAGAGGGAGAAGCAGCAGAAGGAGTCAATTACTTGTGCTGCATTGCTTATGTTCCAATAATGAACATGCCGATAGGAGAAATGGCAGATAGATGAGCTATCAGGCTGCTTATTTGCCTTTCTCTTTCAACAGGCCTAGGGAGGGATAAAACCTGTAAGTGCACACACAAGTAATTTTTGCTATAACGAATATTGACTGTGAGTGCTCTTTGAACAGTACTTGCAACAAACACTCCTGGCATCACTCCCATGTATACACACAGGTGTCATCATTGTGATCATTGTAACTCTGCATTCATATCAAACTTAGACCCAATTTACACTGAGGCGTTTTGAAGGTGCTTTTGGGCTAAAAAATAGCACCTGTAAAGTGCCTGAAAAACTCCTCCCCTGCAATCCCAGTGTGAAAGCCTGAGTGCTTTCACACTGGGGCTTTGCACTAGCAGGACATTAAGGGCTCTTTCACATGGAGGTGCTGGGGCATTGGCAGTAAAGCACCATTATTTTTTACTTTACTGCCATTTTAGCGGTGCTTTTCAGCCGCTAGTCGGAATGGGTTAAAAGCGCCCACAAAGCACCACTTCGGCAGCGCTGCCCATTGATTTCAATGGGCAGGGGCACTTTAGGAGCGGTGTATACACTGCTCCTAAAGCTCCTCAAAGAAGCTGCCCATTGAAATGAGTAGACACCACAGCCGAAGCACCTGCAAAGCAGGTGCATTTAACAATTTATTCAGCTGCTAGCGGGGGTTAAAAGGGCCCCGCTAGTGGGCGAATAGTGACACTAAAACAACAGTAAAGTGCCGATAAAACTAGCAGCATTTTTACTGTCAACACCTGCCCCAGTGTGAAAGCAACCTTAGTTTACTCTGAATGCTGAGCATATGTGCAGTGATGTCATTCTTTAGCTAATGTGAATTTCCCTTAACGGCGCAAGTATAGGGGATATTCATTGTACCTACAGGTAAGACTTAGTACAAGCTTACCTGTAGGTACAAATCTTAAGCCCTTGTTCACATTGGAGTGACTTGTCGCATTCTATTGACTGCAATGGCACTGTTCAAATCGGTGTGATGCCGACTTTAAGGTGCATCATCAATTAAAAAAGTACATGCACTACTTTTGGCGATTTCAGGTGTGACTTCAATAGACATTTGTGCATGAAGCAGCACAGATATCTTCAAATTCGCACTGAGATGCAGCTTTGAAATCATGTGATTTCTGGTGAAGTCACACGATATCAAAGCCGTAGTCAATGTGAATGGTGGCTCAATCGGAGTTTACTAGCACTTTATGTTTTTAGGCATATGACACAAACCAAAAATCCTCACATGGTTGAAGAATTACCCATAGAAGTAGCAGTATGTTTGTTCATGCTTTTTTTTTATTATTATGGTTTTACTAAAAATGTTAAAAGAAAAAAAAAACAGCAGACTATGTTAGACAGATTGGCTGAAATGCTTGGTTATCTGTTATGGACAATCAACCCAATCTTAGCTGATTTCCAGTCCAAAGGACCTGTTTACACATCTCTTCCACTGACTCATGCTCAGCCTCCTATAATGATAAAAATCTCAACACACCAATGTCCCTTTTCTATAAATCCAATAAAATTTTACTGGTCAGACACAAAAAAAAGTCTGAAGTAATAAACTCTGTTGCCTGGCTGTAGGTGAAAATCTGATCATCAAAGCAAATTTCTAGTTTACCTTTCACAATGTCATCTTAAGTATAACTAAGCTTAGCACATTTTAATCATGGTGCCTTTACCAGTAAAATACTTTTAAATAGACAATACACCGAAATCTGTTTGCTGTCGTCTCTTGTTTTAGTGGATTGTTCCCAGGTGCTGACATACACAAAACAGGAAAAAAGCATCATAATGAATAGAATGAAAGAATATATACATAGGATTTTAAGTTCAGGGGAGCACAGGAACAAAGTTGTGCAATATTTAAAATGAAATAAAGCATAATTTAAAGTCGTATCCAACCCAAAAATAAAAATGCAATATAATGCATCTTATTAATTCTAACTAACTAAGTGGCTGCATTCCTTTTTCTTTTTTCTTTTTTCTTTTTTCTTTATTTGTACCTAGTGATTCAGCTAGTAAGTCTGTCACTTTTCAACTTTTTTACTTAATTTTCTTTTTACTTTACTTTTTTTTACTTAACAGACCAAGTTCCAGCAAAAGTATCAGTAAGGCAAATCATTTAACAATGAAATGGGGTCTCACATGGTCAGCTTTTATTCATTTATGTAAAACCTTTATCCCAAAGGGAAAAAAAAACAACTATTGCTGTTACTGCTTATAAGGTGTTTGCTGAAGTTTGGCTTTAAAGCGATTGTTAGGCCCCTTTCACCCTGGGGTGCTTTACAGGTGCTACAGTGCTAAAAAATAGAGCCTGCAAAAGCGCCCTGAAACAGCCGCTGCTGTCTCTCCAGTGTGAAAGCCCGAGGGCTTTCACACTGGAGCGGTGAGCTTGCAGGGCGGTCAAAAAAGTCCTGCAAGCCGCATCTTTGGAGCGCTGTAGGATTGGCGTATTTACCACTCCTAAAATGCCCCCCCTAAAATGAAACAATGGGGCATCTGCAAAATGCTGCAAAAACAAACAACAAAAATGTCTATACTTAATTGCTCTGTGGCTGCAAACCTCCTCTTCTTGGGTCCCCTCCGGCGGCGCTCCTGGCCCCTCCCCTCTGTCCAGTGCACCCACAGAAAGACACTTCCCATGGAGGCACGTGTGCATGCTCGCTCCTAAGCCCCGCTCCTGTGTCTATTGACACAGACAGCGGGATTCGGAATCACCCCCGCTCCCTCATGATTGGTTTTGACTGACAGCACTGGGAGCAGATGGCTTTGCCCCAGAAAAGCCAGCAAGACCTGGAAGTGAGGGGAGAAAAAAGCTGCAGATGTGCACAGGGTTGGATCAAATGAGGACTCAGCTAAGGAAAAAGGGGGAGGGGAGGATTAGGGGGGATGCCAAAGCCTAAACACGTTTTACCTTAATGCAATCAATGCATTAAGGTAAAAAATGTTTAGGCTTTAGAACCACTTTAACATGTAAGTCAAGTCCATGTAAAACTAATAGTGCATCTACAGCTACCCTCTCCCTAGCTTGACAATGCTGCTGTCCAAAATGTTTCCATTGCTCCTCCAGTGGAGTGGAGACACTCTAAAGCAGGAAGTAAGTTGCTGGCTGGATCACTGGATGGATCACCAGGGGAAAAAATAAAAAATGAATGAAATACAGCCATCACATTAAAGGATTAGTAAACTGTAATATATTGAGGTTTTTGTTTTTGTGTTTATTACTACTTTAAGTGTTTATGGTCACCCCTGGCCTGGGATGCATAATTACAATAGCATCACACATATGTTGGACATAGATAGCCTGGTCATTTACTGTGAGCAACAGGTAGTGACTAGTGGGACATATTTCCATCCTCATAACATCAAAGCTTCTTTGGAGTACACTACCATATACTTTCTGATTAGGCCAAGGGTCAATTTGACAAAGCACACTGACCATCTCATTCTCTTTTATGTGTAAAAAGGAAATAATGAGTGCCCACAGTCAAAAAGATTTACAAGCAAGTTGTTATTTTTTTTATTTTTTTGTGTGTGCGTTATTGAATATTTCCAAGAATATTTTTTTAACCCCCTTGAAAATAATTTTATTGTAGATGTTATGGAATTTCAGCATCTGATATTTTTTTTTTATCTCTCAGAGGGCTAAATGCACAAAGAGCGTGAGATAAAATAACTCAAAGATTTTTTCAAACATTTGTTTACAATTCACAAAAAACATTACTAAAATAAAGCATTAGTTATTTCATCAAAATGTGAGGTATTTTACTCATGAAACCATTCGGTATTTTATGTCAAGAGGTGACATCCAGTGGGGATAGAGTGGAGAAGAGTTAAAACCCCTGTCGTTTTTTTCAGTTTTTAGTGCTAATAAAAAAGTAAATTGGTTTAAAGCATAGAAATATGCAGCATATGTATCAATACAAACAAAAAAGGGTGACTAGAATACCAGTCAAAGAGAAGCTGTCATTTGTCATTGGGGAGATTTCCCTTCACTTCTGTCACACAGCCAAAACAAGAAGTGAGCTGCAATCCCTACAAATTGAAATAATCACTTGGGGATCCCCCAGGTCACCAGAACCCATGTCCTTATCGGAATATTTCACCTCTATTACTTTTCTGGGGACAATACAAAATTTGGGATTTTCTTTACTTTCAATGGGATCAGTAAACAGGACAAATAGAGAGGATTAATCTCACTAATGGGGACCACAGACAGCAATACAAACCTCACAGGTTGTAGCACCGGTACTCCTAATGAGTACGCGCTATATGTTCAAATTTCGTTTTTGCCCAAAACTGTAGTGAGTTTTGGGGTTAATTGTGTTAAATTGCACTTTGGCATCAGTTTGGCTTGACTGCATAGGAGTTATGCCGGGTCATAGGTGGGGTTGCACACCTGTGGGAGGCATTAGAACGCAGTCTGGTTGGACGCATTAGGTACCAATCCTTATCTCGGAACCAATCAGTTTGTCTCACTGCGTAGTCCGGGATGGGGTACTTAAGGTGCTAAAGTCACGTAGTTCCGGGTTCTGGTCCAGAAGTTGTTGCTGACTCCATGGTCCTGGTCCTCCTGGCCAGCCTCCAGGGGCCCTCATGGCCTGGGGTGCGGATCCATCCATTTCTGAGCCTCAAACCTGGCTAGTTTGAGGCGCAGTAACTGGAAGGAGGATTCCAAGGTTTTCCGATGGCATCTCAGGTTTGGAGAGGCTCAGCAACTCTACATGCGACCAGGGGAGGACTCTTCAGTAAGAGAGACATGCACAAGGCTGGCTGCTCGGTAAGAGCCTGGAAGCAGAGCTGCCATGGACATTGATTGAATCCACAGTCTTACGGTGTCAGACGGTACCGGACCGGCTGAAAGATTTTGGTACAGTAAGAAACATTCCTACTTCTATCCTTCCAGTTGTAACTAAGTTTCCAGCCAAGTCTATGAAAGAGACTTTGAAAAGCTAGAATTACCTGTTGGCTGCTAAACCCAAAACTTAAGGATTTATCCAACAGTTAAAGGATCCAGTTGTGAGTGGCTGTTCCCTGGATTGTGTACATAGAAAGAGACTTTATTTGAAGTCAGCAGTTCCAAGCACCTGAGCAAAACTTTGCCCTTATACCCTCTATTCCCAACTTAGAGACCAAATTTGTTCATTCGTTTCATGCAAAATAAAAATCCTAACAAGGAACTCAAGTGTCAGTCTCTACAGTTACTGGGTTATCAACCCTGGGAACCCCTAGACAAGAACAACGAGTATGAGCTGGAGAAGATAATAGGTAAGCCTATCAAGATTCAGCAGCTCATTTGGGGGTTAGTGCTACACCTTTAATTATATTTTAAGTAAATCAGCCCCAATGATTCTGTGTTTTTGCATATTTAGGTTTATTTGCATTATTGTGGAGAAATTGATCCAAACATGTAGAGACTACTCCAAATTGGGTATTATAGTTTTTACATTAGTTAAATACCTCATACCTAGACCACTACTTATTTAACTCATGCATTTATTTATTTATTTCCTTTAGCGAATTGACTTCAAGTCCGTTTTATAAAATATTTACCTCATGTCTTTGATTTGTGAGGAAAATAACTCACATCATTTAATTATCTCATGAGATATTCTTTAGTGGATTGAACCCTGAATCTCTTGAGTCAATTCACAAGACTGTAGTGTGATCATGCACACATTTTGTTACCAAAGCACACAGTAAAACACAATACACATGTTATACACTGCAATATTATTAATCATGAGCTCTGTTTGAATTGCACAGGTTGTGTGACTGAAATACCAACTAGTTCCAGCCTTACATTTCTGTCAGGTTTTCATCTCTATTTGTGACTCCATTTATGCCTTCCATCCCTTAATTCATCCGATGCCTGTATAAGAAATAAGGTAAACGATTGTATACAGAACAGGATGTTTTATTGCTACAACATCGTCAGAAACTCTAATGAAACATGATCTTCACACAAAAAACGTAATCCATAACAGCTTTTCAACTTTTGGACACATATATTCACTGGATGCACCAATTTTTGGCAAACTAAAATGTTTTACATGCATAAGCACTTTAAAAAGAGGAAAGTACATAAAGTGATATGATGTCCAATATAACCCTCAGTGCTTAACACTTTCACCAGAAAATTTGTGAAATTTAAAGAAAAGCCTCCACTCATAAAAATGGTTGCATACCAGATCCTTCTGATCGCCTGTTACGGACATTTTTGAACACTTGTGGCTATATACCCAGTCCGGGCCTTAGATCCTCCAGGAGAATTGCACTTTCAAGCCTCCTCCACTCGGAATGGGTTTGATCATAAATGAGCCCAAAAAAGAGATAGGGTCTCCATAGTGTAAAATCTTCAGTGTTTATTTATGCTGACATCACCATGTTTATGCAAATCCTGGAAGACGGGCTACTACATTGAGCCAGCTGGCTTATTCTTTTATGCTTAGTTACATTCATTTGATGTAAGTGCAACCTAATTTATTTTTTAACCAATAAACACCGAAGATTTTACACTATGGAGGCCTTATGTCTTTTGATCAAACCCATTCTGAGTGGTGGAGGCTTGAGAGCCCGATTCCGCTGGCCGATCAAAGGCCCGCCTGGGTATATAGTCACAAGCCTTCAAGACCTTCCGTAACAGGAGGCCCTAAGGATCTGGTAAGCGGCCATAGCTGGAGGCTTTTCTTGAAATTCCACAAATTTTCTCTTAAAAGTGTTAAGCACTGAGGGTTATATTGGACATCACATCACTTTATGGACTTTCCTCTTTTTTAAAGTGCTTATGAACACAGATTTATCATTATTGAATAATCTTAATTTTTTAATTTTAGAGCAATTTATTTTTGGTTTATTGTTTGTACTGTGTGTATCTCACATGGCAATTGCTGCTTTTTATACTCACATTTATTTAATCACTTATTATTTGATTTTTTTGATAGTGCTGTATTGCCCAATCTTTAAAATGTTTTACAGTTAATCGTCATTTTGAACACGAGAGACAGGTGTCACATAAATGCAACATAAATTTACTGACTTAAGCCATTTTCTCAAAATGAGTAAATTAGTAGTCAGGTTGTGGTTAGGTGATAGGTAGCGGATGAGCTCCCCACGCTTCTCCGCATGAAGATATTTTAAAGGAGTATAGGCAAAGCTCTTTTGATTTTGGCTATACTGCTCCTGGGGACCACAGGAGTTTGCCCTGAAGACACCAGTGCTGGAGAAATGCCTCCAAAGGACTATAATGGCTGGACTACATCTTAGCAGGTATGCCAGGGCAGCACACAAGCCTATAGTTATAGGTAGAAAATTAGGAAAGAACAATACCATTATCTGTTGGACTGTGAAATGTCTATTTTTTGCACTTTTGGCAAGTAAAGTATTAAAACGTTGTCCTTCACTGGTCTGAAGTTACTAAAGAGATTTATCAGAAGTAACCTGTACACACGTAGTTCACCAGCAGGTCTAACACATTGGGATATGAAGACATCAGCATAGATTGGAGCAATGTGAAGACATAGGTAGTTCCCAAGAGTAATAGAAGTTTAACAAGTAGCCTGTCAATAGCTTGTACCGGTTTTATATAGCACAGCCTTTAGAAACGAGGGAGAAGTTGTCTGCACTACTTCCGCCTGCGGTCTTGCTCCTATAACAACAGGAGCAGCTTGCACTGCAGAGGTTCCCCACCCTGTACAGAGGTACAGAGGTACAGAGGTTCAATTGAGTGCACGTGTGGAGACCATGCAGAGTGCACAGAGGGGCCTACTCCGCTACTGGGGATTGTAGGGGAAAACGCTGGACAGGTGGATTTTGACATTGGCTCAGCGTGTATCTCCTAATTGCAGATTACAGACAAGGTGTACATTATTACGGGGGAACCCATAGTTAACTGGAGAGAAGTTGCGGTGTCAGTGTACATGGTGTATGTTCATCTCAGAATGTAGAGGTGGAAGGTTCAGTATTCCCCCAAGGCAGCTTCAGCTTTGTCCCAGGGTACTGATTAAAATGGCACAAAGACAAAAGGTACCCCATGTGTGTTTGTACAGTGCATAAAGTAGCCCAGAAGAACCCACGTGAGGTAGTCTTCAAATGTGATCCAGTATTTGGCACCCAACAAGTTAATGGGGAACATGGAGGATGTAACAAGTAACCACTTATCTACTGTAAGCCCACCTGCAAGTTCTCAGTCTTAAAGCCGGTAGGGGACAGATGTAACCTCTGGACTGATGCTGCATCCACTTAAGTGAGTATATATTTTTTTCTGTTAACCAATACTTCCCTTTTAAGGTCTTCTAGGTACAGTGTGTTCCTCCCATCATGGGAAGGACAGACGCAGCGTCAACTATTGTTGCCTGCAGCCTGTAGGTTTATGGCATCCTGTGTCCAAAATGTCATCCCTGAATGCACAGGACACTAAGCCAGGTACCACTTGGTACAGTATTCACCCCTGTCTAGCTGCAGCCTGCCATAGACATTGACAGGTTACAGGCAGCAGATTGGATGCTGCACCTGTCCCTTTTAGATGCAACAAAATATCAGGAGGGGTGTATTGCACCTAGATGGTCCAATGTGAAAGGAGTCTACAACAGATGCAAAGATAGGACCACTTAACAGATAGCTGTAAACAAAGCTCGGCAGGCACACTTTAACAGGAAAGTGAAACAAATATATGAGCAGGAAATAGGTAGGCTTCCCCTGGTTTATAAGTGGTGACGCCAGTGTACTGAACAAAACAAACAGTGCCATCAGATTGCCTGCCTCCATCTGGGCCTTTGGGAGGAGGAGGAGGAGGAGGTCTTCTGCTCGCCACAGTACCTCAGCCACGTGCATACTGCGTGATTCTGCAAGCTTGTATCCTCGCATAAACAGACTCGACATGCAAATCGTAGGGCCGCCACCCGGAGCAGAGAGAGTTTACTTTTCCTAAAATTAAAACAGGAAAACAGTCAGAACCAGGCCCTGTAAGATTAATAATGACCTATGGAGCCCAATGGGAACCTGTACGTAAGTCCTTAAAAACACTGGGAAATACTAACAAATAGCACTGGCCTTGTGAACATCATTGGAAATTGTACGAGATGGTAGCACACAGAGCAAAGAACCTGGGGGGTATTTTGATACACTCTGAGTTCACAAAACAACCAAGCTCTACGTGGCTGTCTGAATATCCTCAAAGTAAGGAGATGTTTCCCTGCAGTAAATGTCAAATCTGTCCTTTTGTAGATAGGACTAGTGTATTCAAGGATGCAGTAGCACAATACCATGAAGGAAAAACAGATGGTCTGAGGGTAAAAGGGATTTTTGTCCTTAAATTACCACCAAGAAGAAAAGTGGTGGATATTTATGTTGAAGTCTCTCATTCCCCATGGCCTCAACACCAAATTTAATCTCCAGCCTTTTCTTGAAATCTGACCCCCACAGTTTCCCTTTTTTTCCCCCTTCCCCCTCTCCCCCATTTTCCAATAATAAGATATTCCCCCTATACACACTTCCTCCTCTACATTGATTTTCTGCCACTATATTGGTCATATCTATATCTACATACATTTATCGCTATCTCCTAATACTATCAAAAGCCATATACTGTTTCTTCCTCTTGCCCCACCACTCTCTTTCTCTCCATTGAACCATTATTGAACAAATCAACCATAAATGTATATGGTTCTATGTTTATGTAGCATTTCAATATCTATGTACATTCTCCAACACCATTCTTAGGTTAGGGGAACATCTGCCTCACTTCGTTCATTTATAGGTTTGTGAATCGTGAATAACTGTAATTTTTGAATGATTTCTGATTTATAAGTTTAAACCTCAAACACCGCTTTGCGATTCTGCATAGCCTACTAAGAAAGCATCATTGACAATGGACTTAAGGATGCTGCATTTGTCCCTTTAAACCTTTCTTAGGAGCGGTGGCATCACCATTACGAGATAGAATATATAAGGGATAGGTGCTTGCCAGCTGCCTACCCATCCAGATGAAGCTACGCCACTCTCTGTTGCGAAACGCATTGACGTTATTACAGTCACGTGACGCCGTCCAGACACTCCCCTCCTCAACAGACATTTGGAAAGCAGTGAGTTGATTGGCGGTCCAAACCACACATGGACTTGAATGGAACTACCGTGGAATACCCTGTGAATACCCCGTGAACCATCCGGCTTTTACGGCTACCAGATTGCAAAATCTCTCCATCTGGCCATGGATAGCCTGAGACATACAGCAAGGACTTCAGGATCACGGCCGTGAGACCGGAAGATATACAAACTACAGGATGTGGTAATGTAGGATCGGTTCCCTGCTCCATGCCTTGCATATGAAATGCTATGCATAGCTGCAACTGCCCAAAAGCATACTTGCTAATCTCACATACAGTCCATCTAATATTTGGGTCCTAATTTCACTGTTGTCAGCACTCTCACGTATTTACATTTGCCGAACTTCTTTTTCTCCACCTGACTGATGTATACATGACTGTACTCAATATACCAGTGAACTTGGGAACATGAAGAACACAATACATGCAGGCATCTATTTTGTGGCTAAGGGACTTTTTCTCCTTAGAAACAGCAGCCAGCGGTTATCTAAGCAGCAGCATCTGTGCAACCTCAATGTGGTGACTGTAGACTTCAGAATAGGAGCCTCAGACCTTTGGACTTATTAACTGATAGGAGCAAACTCCACTTACCCTTCACTGACTCTAGTGAACCTAATACTGGCTTATGTGGACATAGATCCTCAATACACTAGTTTATAGTGTGTAACTTCACTTCACGAATCCTAGTAATAGCCACCTTTTTCATTGAGTATAGCACGACTTCTATAATTGAATTTGCTTTCCATCCCTGGGGGCCATATACAGACAGATTGTCTAGATATGATTTTCCATCCGGACTTCTTGTTATTTGTATGTAATCTAATGTAATCTTTTTTATGTGTCTGTATGTCCATGGTCTGTGTACCGCACTCCATTTCAGTAGCGTGGGATCTATTAATCGATACCAGTGAAGATGTCATCAAATTTTTCAGTATACTGAGTATATGTTTTTTTTTCTCAACTTTGAACTAAATAAACCATTTTGTAATTTTTTTATCAGCCTTTATTATTGCCCCTTGCTGCCTCAGTAGCCTCTTTCTCCCTGGGTAATCTTACCTGGGGTCCCCCCTTCTTTTATATGCTCAATCTGTTTGGCTACAGCAGCAACACCCGATAAAGGTGTGAGGCATAGGGTTTGATTTAATTTATACTATTAGTGGGTATACCTTTATAGGACCCGTCACTTTCTTTTGTTGTATTTGTGTTCATATCAGTAGTATGAAATGTTGGATTTACATATTCTTTAAATAAATGAGGCATTTGTCAGAGATTAGATATTGGCAGTCTAGGTTTCCAGGGTAATAAAGGTAAAAAGAAAGTGGTGCATAAAATCCCCCAAAATAAAGCAAAAAAATTGAGTTTTACACTGATTTGTCCTATGGTTTTGTGTGAGCAGGCTTATGATCACTGTACAAATCTGCCAAATGTTAAAAAAAACCACACGCACACACTCTCTAGAGATCAGCAATATGGGTAACATTGTAAATGTTCACTAATGCTTCAATGATTGTCAAATGCAAACCAAGGAATGACCATTGCAGACAACTCTACTATCCAACACTTTGATGCTGGGGCTATGTTCAAGATCTCGTTTTTTTGTTAAACAGTCTGGCTAAATAAAAAGAAGGTATAATAAATACATAACATCTGCAACTGATTTGGTGTCCTGGACATTCATTATTTTTATGTACAGTGTTTTGGCATCTGGTGAAAACGACTGCCTGCTCAGCACCATATAGTTTAATATCATATCTTGGCAAGGAAGAAGCTCACATTTTTGTGACATCTTGCACAGAGAGCCATTTCATTTTTGTTTACTGTACTTAATCAAGAACCATAAATACTTTAAAGGACACAATAATGCATTCTGAGTTTTACCAAGCTACAAGATATTTAATAAAATCTGAATTTATTTCAGATAATTTTGGCAGACCATAAAGCATGCCAGACTAAAAGGCAGTGAAGCATCTGAAGAATGTTGAACCTCCCTTTACATCACCAATAGGGATGAGCTTCGTGTTCGAGTCGAACATACGTTCGACTCGAACATTGGCTGTTCGTCCGTTCGGCGAAGTCCGAACATTTTGGTCCGTTCGCGCCAAATTCGTGTGGCGCTCACGGCCCACAATGCACTGCGATGGCGCAGTGCATTGCTGGCTCATGATTGGCCAAGCATGCACTGTGACCCCGCATGCTTGGCCAATCGCAGCGCCAGCAGCGAGGAGAGCCATGATTGGCCACAGGCAGGATGCCTGTGGCCAATCATAGCTCAGGCTGTGTAGTGCACGCCCCACACTATATAAGGCCGCCAACGCGGCGGCCTTGTGTAGTGTGTTGGCGTCTGAAGCAGTGGGTGTTCTGTGTACCTTCAACACAGTACACACCGATCGTTTTCGGCCGATTTTCGATCTTGCTGTTGTGTAGTGGTTGTTGTCTGCGTGCCCTGACCGCAGTATACACCGCTATATTCACCTCACCTATATAGCTAGTGATCTATCTTTTATAATAGAGCTTGCAGTCAGTAGTGTTAGGAGATAGTGCGTGCTGTCTGCGTGCTCTGTACCCAGTACATACCACTATATCCACCTACATAGCTCTTCTCTATTTGAGACCACTTGCCATCTGCAGGAGTTATTGGAAGTTGTGTGTGCCTCCAGCACAGCACAGTATACATCTGTATATACCCCTTTATCTCTGGTGTTCTATAATAAAGGCATCTGCAGGAGTTAGTGGGTGTTGTGTGCCTCTAGCACAATATACACTACCCAACTGCTTTTTTACCCAACTCCCTTCAGGCCATTACCATGTCTGGAAGGCCAGCAAGGAGAGGCAGACAGGCGCGAGCCGATAAAAGAGGGCAAGCAGGCTCTGTGTCTAGAGACAACAGTGCTGGTCGTGGACGCGGTGCATTGTCATCAGCACGTGGCCATGGGACACGCTTGTCCTTCTTTTCGGCAGCTGGAAATGTTAAACCGCAACATGCCAACGACTTGGTAGAGTGGATGACCAAGCCCTCTTCATCCTCCTCATCCTCTCTCACCCAGTCTCAGGGTACTAGCAAAGCGGCTGCCAACGCATCGTCTTCCCTCCTCTCAATGTCATCATCAGTGACTCCTTCCCTAGACCCACCACGTCCTCCTGAGGAGTCTCCTGAACTCTTTGAGCACAGTGTTGGGTACATGCTCCAGGAGGATGCCCAGTGTTTTGTGGGCTCTGATGATGACACTCAGCTAGAGGAAGGCAGTAGCGTGAGCGCAGAGAGAGGGGATGCTCAAGAAGGACAGCAATCTGGCAGTCATGTTCCACAAGCTGCAGCATACTGCCAGGTTTGGTACAGCGATGAAGAGGGAGGGGATGATGAGGGCATTGACTCCACGTGGGTGCCTGGAAGGAGAGAGGAGGAGGAGGCACATGTCCAACGAGGCAGGATGCCCTCCGGGGGCCAGCTTAGGGGCAGCACACCGACTGAATCACACCGCAGAGCTCCGCCTGTGCAGAGCGCTGCCTCTGCGCGTTATTCTAAAAGTTCTTTGGTGTGGGCCTTTTTTGAGACGAGTGCATCAGATCGCACCACTGCTATTTGCAACATATGTCTCAAGCGTATCTCACGTGGCCAAAACATCAGCCGCTTGGGCACCACATGCTTGACCAGACATATGTTGGCCTGCCATGCAGCTCGTTGGCAAGCGTACCTCAAAGACCCACACCAAAGAACAAAGCGGACCTCTCCTTGCTCCTCATCAGCTAGCATCTCCATTCCCACTAGACCTTCAGTCCTCTCTGAAACCTGCTCTGAGAGGAATGAAGGTGTAGAATTAGGTGTGTCACAGCCAAGTGCTTCCGGGAACTCTGCTAGCAGTACACCCACGTCCGATTATAGCAGGCAAATGTCCCTGCCCCAGCTGCTGGACCGGCGAAAGAAGTTCACTCCCAGCCATCCACATGCCCAGCGGTTGAATGCTAGCTTGGCAAAATTGCTAGCACTTCAACTGCTGCCTTTTCAGTTGGTAGACTCGGCCCCCTTCCGTGAGTTTGTACAATGTGCGGTTCCTCAGTGGCAGGTCCCCAAACGCCACTTTTTCTCACGGAAGGCGATTCCGGCTCTCTACCGGCATGTGGAAGGCAATGTCCTTGCCTCGCTGGACAGGGCGGTCAGCAGTAAGGTGCATATTACCGCTGACTCATGGTCCAGCAGGCATGGACAGGGACGTTACATGTCTTTCACGGCCCATTGGGTCACTCTTCTGGCAGCTGGGAAGGATGCAGGACAAGGTGCAGTAGTGTTGGAGGTTGTTCCGCCACCACGCCTCCAAAATGCTACTATTGGTTGTGACACACCTCTCTCCTCCACCCCCTCCTCTTCTTCTTCTTCCTTCATGGCCTCTTCCAATGCTCTGTCCTCAGAACCAGCGGTGCTCCGTAGGCGTTCCAGGGGCTACGCAAGTACGCAGGCAAAACAATGCCATGCCGTGCTTGCGCTGGTTTGTTTGGGGGACAGGAGCCACACTGGGGCAGATGTTTTGTCAGCTCTGCAGGGGCAGGCCGAGAGGTGGTTGACGCCATGCCAGCTTAAGCCAGGAATGGTGGTTTGCGACAATGGCACCAACCTCCTCTCCGCCCTTCGACAGGGACAACTGACCCATGTGCCCTGTGTAGCTCACATCCTTAACCTGGTGGTGCAGCGGTTCTTGGGCAGGTACCCCGGCTTACAGGATGTCCTGAAGCAGGCCAGGAAAGTCTGTGTGCATTTCCGCCGATCATTTAATGCCTGTGCTCGGCTGGCTGAGCTTCAAAAGGAGTTGAACCTGCCCAAGAACCGCCTTATATGTGACATGCCCACCAGATGGAACTCAACATTGGCCATGCTGCAGCGGCTGCACACGCAGCAGAGGGCCATCAATGAGTACCTGTGCGACTACGGCACCAGGACAGGGTCAGGGGAGCTCGGTATTTTCTCACCACACCAGTGGGGCATGATCAGGGATGCATGCACTGTCCTGTCACCATTTGAGGAGGCCACAAGGATGGTGAGCAGTGACAGTGCATGCATCAGTGACACTGTACCTCTTGTCCACCTCTTGGAGCATACGCTGCGTGGAATAATGGACAGGGCACTTGAGGCAGAATAGAGGCCGGAAGAGGAGGACTTCCTTGCCTCTCAAGGCCCCCTTTATCCAGACAGTGTTCCTGCTGTGCCACCCATCACACAGGAAGAGGATGAGGAGGAGGAAGAGGAGGAGGAGGATGATTGTGTCAGCATGGAGGTGGAGGCTGGCACGCAGCATCAGCATCAGCAGCAGCAGCAGCAGTCTTGTAGGGATGATTTACAGTCCCAAGAAACACGTGGACTTGTACGTGGCTGGGAGGAGGTAGCTGCGGATCATGTTGTCCTTAGTGACCCAGAGGACTCCGGACCGAATGCCTCAGCTAACCTACACTGCATGGCCTCCCTGATCCTGCAAAGCCTGTGGAAGGATCCTCGTATTCTTCGGATCAAGGAGAGGGACCATTACTGGCTGGCCACTCTCCTTGATCCACGGTACAAGATAAGGTTGCCGACCTTATCTTGCCATCGCAGAGGGAGCAGAGGATGAGACATCTCCAGGAGGCCTTGCAGAAAGGTCTGTGCAACGCGTTCCCAGAGACTGGGAGGTTACAAACTCCTGGTCCTGGACAACATGTTGCTGAGGCATCGGTCAGAAGGAGCGGTGGAGAAGGTGGCCGTCTGACTGATGCTTTCAGACAATTTTTTAGTCCGCAGCCCCAAGGTATGATCGGTTCCAGCACCCATCGCCAGCGTCTGATTTACATGGTGCAGAAATACCTAGGGGCAAGGTCAGGACTTGGACACCTTTCCCACTGAAAATCCTCTGGCTTACTGGGTCTTGAGGATGGATCACTGGCCAGAGCTTGCACAGTATGCAATTGAGCTACTGGCCTGTCCTGCATCCAGCGTTCTTTCGGAACGCACCTTCAGTGCTGCTGGTGGCTTTGTTACCGATCACAGGGTGCGCCTGTCCACCGAATCAGTTGATCGACTGACCTTCATCAAGATGAATCAGTCTTGGATCACCCACAGCTACCAAGCACCTGAAGCTGATGTAACAGAATAATTTTTTTGGAAATATCACATCCCTTCAAGACTGCCTATGCTGATGCTGAGTGACTGTCCTGTTATGTTGATTGTCTATCCTCTTCCTCCTCCGCTGATATGTTGGAAGAACATTTCTGGTTCTGGTTGATGTCATCAGCCCAATTTTTCTGCCCCTGTTTAACAGGGGCGTTTAAGTACAATTTTTGATGCAATGCTTTGCAGCAGGGCTAATTCCTGCAATCAAACAAGAGTATATGGGAGAGGTTGCAGTGTGGTGGCACCAGCACCAGTGCCTAAGGCCCAATTTTTCTGCCCCTGTTTAACAGGGGAGTTTAATTACAATTTTTGATGCAATGCTTTACAGCAGGGCTAATTCCTGCAATAAAACTAGAGTATATGGCAGAGGTTGCAGTGTGATGGCACCAGCACCAGTGCCTAAGGCCCAATTTTTCTGCCCCTGTTTAACAGGGGCGTTTAATTACAATTTTTGATGCAATGCTTTGCAGCAGGGCTAATTCCTGCAATAAAACTAGAGTATATGGCAGAGGTTGCAGTGTGGTGGCACCAGCACGGGTGCCTAAGGCCCAATTTTTCTGCCCCTGTTTAACAGGGGCGTTTAATTACAATTTTTGATGCAATGCTTTGCAGCAGGGCTAATTCCTGCAATAAAACTAGAGTATATGGCAGAGGTTGCAGTGTGGTGGCACCAGCACCAGTGCCTAAGGCCCAATTTTTCTGCCCCTGTTTAACAGGGGCGTTTAATTACAATTTTTGATGCAATGCTTTGCAGCAGGGCTAATTCCTGCAATCAAACAAGAGTATACGGGAGAGGTTGCAGTGTGGTGGCACCAGCACCAGTGCCTAAGGCCCAATTTTTCTGCCCCTGTTTAACAGGGGCGTTTAATTACAATTTTTGATGCAATGCTTTGCAGCAGGGCTAATTCCTGCAATAAAACTAGAGTATATGGCAGAGGTTGCAGTGTGGTGGCACCAGCACCAGTGCCTAAGGCCCAATTTTTCTGCCCCTGTTTAACAGGGGTGTTTAATTACAATTTTTGATGCAATGCTTTGCAGCAGGGCTAATTCCTGCAATCAAACTAGAGTATATGGGAGAGGTTGCAGTGTGGTGGCACCAGCACCAGTGCCTAAGGCCCAATTTTTCTGACCCTGTTTAACAGGGGCGTTTAATTACAATTTTTGATGCAATGCTTTACAGCAGGGCTAATTCCTGCAATAAAACTAGAGTATATGGCAGAGGTTGCAGTATGGTGGCACCAGCACCAGTGCCTAAAGCCCAATTTTTCTGCCCCTGTTTAACAGGGGCGTTTAATTACAATTTTTGATGCAATGCTTTGCAGCAGGGCTAATTCCTGCAATAAAACTAGAGTATATGGCAGAGGTTGCAGTGTGGTGGCACCAGCACCAGTGCCTAAGGCCCAATTTTTCTGCCCCTGTTTAACAGGGGCGTTTAAGTACAATTTTTGATGCAATGCTTTGCAGCAGGGCTAATTCCTGCAATAAAACTAGAGTATATGGAAGAGGTTGCAGTGTGGTGGCACCAGCAGCAGTGCCTAAGGCCAAATTTTTCTGCCCCTGTTTAACAGGGACATGTAATTACAATTCTTGATACAATATTTCACAGGAGGGCCCCTTCCTGTGCCCACCCAGAGTAATGGTGAGGACTTATAGTGTTGTGGCACCAGCACCACAACCACCAAAGGTCAATTTTTCTACCACTGTTCAACAATGGCATGTAATTACAATTCTTGATATAATTGTTCACAGCAGGGCGCTCCAGCGCCCACCAAGAGTCACTTTGAGGGCTTACAATGTTGTGGCAAAACCAACACCTTGTTCCGCCATTTCTGCAGAGCATATAGGGCAGGCCCCTACTTTCAAACATCCAATTTACAAACATCTCCTACTTGCAAATGGAAGAAGACAACAGCAAGTGAGATGAAAAAAGATGGACGATAAAACAAATTATACAGGGGTGATAACCCTTCCCTATGTTTTCCAAAAAGCTTAAAAATAGTTATTTTTGACTGGAGCTACACTTTAAAAATGTACCAGTTGAAAATGACAAACAGATTCAACTTAACACAACAAACCTACACAGTTCCTGTCTTGTTTGCACCGCCTGTATACTGCTGTTCTGAGTATATAGGGCCTGGGGGCCACACGCATTTCCTTTTTTTAATATGGGTACAGGGTTCCCCTTAATATGCGTACAAGACCCAAATAGGCTGGTAATGGGCAGGGAGGGCTACCCATGCCATTTTCTTAATGATTTTCAACCATATTGCAGAAACCAGATATAACATTAAAACCGCAAGCAGTTTTAAAATGGTGTTATTTCCGTTTAATGTCATTTTGTGCAGGGACTGTTCTAAACACGGGAAACACGTGGCACTTCACAGGCATACTACAGACACCCCCCAGGCACCATATTTAAAGGAATATTTCACTTTTTTTTCACTTTAATCGTCATTAAAATCACTGCTCCCGCCAAAACGGCCATTTTTAAAAACATTTTAGGCATTGACCCATGTCCCCTGGGGCAGGAGCCAGGTCCCCAAACCCTTTTTAGGACAGTATCTTGCATATTAGCCGTTAAAATTAGCACTTTTCATTTCGAACGTTCGAGTCCCATAGACTTCAATGGGGTTCTAATGTTCGTTCGAATTTGGGGTCCGTTCGAAAGTTCTGGTGCGAACCGAACCGGGGGGTGTTCAGCTCATCCCTAATCACCAAGAATCATTGAAATCTTTGAGACTTGCCCCCTTTCATATTAAAAGTCACATGTATTTAAGACTTTGTTCCCAAAAATAGCACCCATTTCACTGTCAGTTTTAACCTGTTAAAGAAATGTATGTGTGCAATAAATAGAGCTTTCCTATTGGCCCCAAGGCATACCTGCATGGCAGAATTTATGCCCAAGGATTTCCAGGATAAATGAAAAACCCCTATAATCTCAAACCTTTCCATGTTCCTATATATAGAGGCCTTAAAGTGGTAGTAAACCGCAGCATTAAAATAAAAATAAAAAAATCCCCTATGCATCGCATACTAGCACATTATGAAATACTTCCCTTAAAACAAAGCCCTCCAGTGGCACACTGTCACCGCTGACAGGGTTTACTATCTTCACCCAGGCTTTATTCCAGGTTTGCAGGCTCTGGCAGCTTGGATGGACACGCCGCAACGACATCACTCCCGTTTGCATGCGGGAGTTACAGCCAAAACAAAGCGCTCTGAAGGAACGGCACAGGTATGTCCTTCCATCAGAGTGCATGTTCCGGTGACATCACCGGCTGCCAAAAGAGCAAAGAACCTCCTAAAAGGTAAAGGAGATATTCATTTTACCTATTAGCAAGCTTTATTATAAGCTTACCTGTAGGTAAAAATCACAAAGCGAACTTCACTACCACTTTAACCTCTTACAGTCCCTTATAAATATAGTATATGATTATATTTCATGAATACCCGTGTACCAAGTGTCATATCTCTTTTAAAGAGGAAGTAAACCCTGATGGGTTTACTTCCTCTTTTTTTCCCTGCAAAGGTAAAGCATAATGGACTACTATGCATCGCATAGTAGCTCATTATGTGTCACTTACCTGACACAGGAGCCAGCGAAGTCGCCGCTGTCCCCTGTAGTCCGCCGCATCCATCTTGCTGGTGGCGTCTCGCAGCTCCGACGAATCACAGCGGCGAAGCCGCGATGACGTCACTCCCGCACATGCGCACGGGAGTCGCCTCTCGCAGCTCCGCCGCTGCCATTCGGCGAAGCCGCGATGACGTCACTCCCGCGCATGCGCACGGGAGTCGACAAATTAGGCAAATCCATTCTTGGACTTGCCGCATTTAGTGCGCCTGCGCGCCGCTGTCTACGGCGCATGCGCCGTAGACAGCGGTGCCCATTTTCGGGCAAATATCTCCTAAACCATATAGGTTTAGGAGATATTGCTTGGACCTACAGGTAAGCCTTAATCTAGGCTTACCTGTAGGTCAAAGTGGTTTGAAAGGGTTTACTTCCTCTTTAAAGAGTAGCTGAACTGTCAAAGCGGTGTCCAAAAAGGCTGGCAGAGGACAAAGGACTAGCTACCAGTATTGCCTATGGTGTCTAAAACTAATGTTTTCCCTATTATTGACCTACCATGACTTTTAACATATTATGTCTGTGTGTAGAGGTGCCCATCTTGTTTGAGGCAGGGTTTTGCTTCCTCGTGTTAGAGCTTCCTCCTCAATGAATGGCAGTCAGAGCACTGATGGAAGAATAACCAAGTAGCATAATCAACTAACAGCAGGACAGGTACAGAAACAGAGATCTACAGAATGAATAAAGTGAAATAAGATTGTGTCTGCAGATTTTCATTTACAATTTTCTCTCCAGCAAAGGTGAGTAGCATAGTAGTGAAATCACCAAATTTTACTATGAATATCATGAGATAAGCCTTTTCCAACGGGAAATGTTGGATGTCAGGCTGTTGGTAGAAAATCTTACCGTGTGTACACAAGTCACAATTTTCAGCCAACAGATGTATGTTGTCGGACTTTCCAATCGTGTGTACACAAGTCAGTCGGACAAAAGTCCAGAGTACAAATATGCATGCTTGGAATCAAGGACAAGCCGGAAACGCTCGGTATTATAAAACTAGCGTTTGTAATGGAGATATCACATTTGTGACGTGGCAAATTATGAAATCTCTCAATGCATTCTCTTCTTCTTTATAATGGTATAATAATGAAGCTGCTTTGATGCTGATATTAACAGAGTTCTGACAAACTTATTTCTTTTATTTTCTAGTGAACTACAGAATAATATGTTTTCTTTTTGTTTTTCTTTTCTAGTGATCTCCAGAATATTATTTTTTTCTAGTGATCTCCAGAATAATATGTTTTCTAATTTTATGTGTCAAGTTACCACAACACCATTATTATCTTGTATTTTTTAACCTCGAAGATACAACTATGTTGGTGTCCCTTGTTTATTTGACATTGTATATTTGAGATGTACCTGCCTACTCACAAACAAACGGTCCTTTTTGAAGTAAAACACATAGCCACATAGTATTTGTCAAAACAAAAATGTTTAATTCAACACAGAGCACAATGTCATATCAAAATAAAGAGGAATACAATGATGGAGAAACAGTTTGAATTGGTGAAGCCTTTGTACCCCAGGGCAGAAAACAATTTAATAGGGAGCACAAAATAAGGTCCAAGACTCTGAGAAAGCGGGAGCAGTAGCAGATGATATATATGTCCCGAGGCTGTGGTCTTCCAACAGCCTGCATTTTTTGCCAGACTACACTGAACCCAGGCCATCACTCTCAACACTTCCTTCCAGACTTCCTTCCATGCTGCTGTGGTGGATGGGGTGGGGGGGCTGTGTTGTTGGTGGAGGTGGTGAAGGAGCATGGTCCATCTCACAGAGGTGCGTTTGACAGGTGAGTTCGCCCTTCATCCCCTTGTTTAGGGTCTGGAGAATTATTTCCTCACATATAGTGTGCTGGTCCTCCTCCATCTGTTTTAATTTATTGCTTGTCAGGCATCCAAACGCTTCCTGGCCATCAGGGGTCATGCTAATTGCCGCTGTAGCATGGCAAAGAAAAACAGCCATGGCCTCCTCCAGGTTTCTGGACTTCCTGGCCCTTTTGGTTGGAGGGCAGAGGGAAGGAACCTGCAATTTGGTCAGGCTGTTTTCCATGGCCTCCTCTTGGCCGAGGCTGAGACTTTCCTGTGGATGAAAATGGTACATCGTTTTAGGTTTTTGGTCAACAATCACACACATTTTTGAGCTCATGACTGTTGCAAATTGAATGTTAACAAATAGAAAAGACTATCATTCTGACTCCAGCATTTTTCATTCTTGTCCCAATCATTTTTGGCTACTACTGTCTATTGATATGTAAACCACTTTGTTAAATCAGAAATTTGTGATCAATAACATTCAATTTTTGACAAGAATTATGTTCAACAATGCTATACGGGGTCACTCTGGGCTCCTCCACATCTTCTTCCTGGGTGGAAGGCCCAGGGGAGACCTCAGGAGCCTCAGCTAATGCTGAAGGAAATGTTGAGAGCGATGGCTTGGGTTCCATCTGGTCGGACAAAAACACATATACATCATCTGCTGCTGTTCCGGATCTCAGGGAATCCTGGATTTTCTTGCAATATGTGCTCCTCAGGCTACCAATTTTGGCCTTCAAATAGTTGATGTCTGTCGTAGGATACACAGGCTTTACTAATTCCAATAGTTTCTCCATCGCTGCCTTCCTCTTTATCTTGTTTGAATAGTCCTTGCATTTTACTTGCCAGAGACATGGCAGCTCCCTGTATTTTTCAATAAAGTCTAGCAGGAAATCTGGGGCCGTAAATGTATCACCCATTTTATCTGCAAGACACAAAACAAGACAAACTTTAATGTTAGGCTAAACTCAGCTAATCTTGTCCCAATATAGGCCTCAATCTATAAGCAGTATAGGCCACTAACCACTGATGCTTCAATTTACATTTGTACCTTTGTTTGAACGATCCGCGATAACGGTCCTCCCTCACAGATAGTGTATGTCCGTTACGGCGGCCGCTCTTTATGCTTTATATACACTGTGCATGCTTCAAAATCTGCCCCTGTCCTTCTTTCTAGTGTAGTCCCCACTTCTTCTCTTTCAGGGCAGTGGGAGAGCACATGGCGGAGATACAGCAGGTGCTTGCAGAAAGCAGCAACGAGGAAAGCCCAGAGCAAGGCAGTTCTCGATCCAGGAGGAGATATAAGGCCTCAAATATGTCCTTTGAAGAGATTGTGGAGATGGTGGACATCGTAAAGAGGACAGACTATGATGGGAATTATGGACCGTACAGAAACCCAGGTTAACTACATTTGTTTAGGTCTATTTTGATTAAAATAAGTTTATTACATTGTTGTCTAGATGTGTTTGAAACTATAATGAAATGACAACTTTATTCAGTGTCAGGAGAGGACACCCAGCAGCTGTTTACGCATCTGGACGCAGGGGCACTAGTGTGGGACACCATAACACCCTTGTTATGGTGTCCCATGCAGGTGCTCCAGCGGATACTAAGGATCTCTCCATGTGTGAAACTTGCACAAAACAGGTAAGTATTCCAGCTTTTGAAAGGTAAAAAATCATGTATTCAGCTTGGAACTCTGCCAAAACAGACAATTGGAAGACACTTCCAAGCAATGTTTCATATTACTATTTCTAGCCTAACATATCTGTCTGCTAAGTATACCTTTTTGTATTCACATAGGGGAGAAAAGAATAGGGACATCTGAGGACACCAGTAACCCCACACCGAATGAAGAAAGGCACACACCCTGAAGATGTGGATGCAGGTGTTCAGGAAGTGCTGGGTGAAGTGGTGTCAACAACAGGTCAGTGTTTGAGACCACAGCTTCAGGTAATAGATGGATACCTGCATATTTATGAAACATGATGTGTGTTTTTTTTTTATTTTTAGGTGATGTGGATGTTGTGGAAAAAGAAACTCACTTCAGCAGTGCAAGTGCACAAATCCTGATCAGGGAGATCATGGTGTGCAATCGTGATTTGGAGAAAATTAAATGATGTTCAAAAAAGACTGAGCAACATTATAGATATTTTAGGAAAAATCTAAACAAAAATAAAATTTTATAGTTGTTGTTATGTTGTACGTGTTTTTACAGTTTTAAATGAATCGCAAAGCCAAATTTTGAAGATCATGGGATATCAATGAACGCGTTTTGTGGGTACAACCCCTTCCTCCAAACTAAAGTAGGTAAGAGGAAGGGGTTGCATCCCCGAAACACATCAATTGATCCCCCATGATGAGATATAGCCCATGTTGACACACTGAGGCTTATTTCAAAAAGGCAAAACCACTTTGCACTACAAGTGCAATGCAAGTGCACTTGAAAGTGTACTTGTAGGGCAAAGTGGATTGGCCTTTCTGCAATAATCCCCCGTATGTTAACATGTACTAGCTTCCATCATGGAGGATCAACGGACGTGTTTCGGGAGTGCAGCCCCTTTCTCTAACCTACTTTAGTCTGGAGGAAGGAGTTTCACCCACAAAACGCGTACATTGATATCCCATGATGGGAAATAGCATATGTTGAGACACTGTGTGGCTTTAGCAAAATAGATGTAGGGAAAAGACATAGGGTCATGAGGGAAATCCAAATCTGGAGTCCCAATTTGTGTGCATCTTCAAAATTTGGCTTTTAGAGAGGTTAGCTCACCCCATCTGATGAAGGCAAGATCAACACTGTTTTGACATACTAATGTATCCTATGGCCTTCACTTTAGCAAAGTCGAACTTTGTAAGTTCCTGAGTTGGGGATGTGTATATTATGGTTTTAAACATACCTGTTTAGCCCCAAAAAGGCAAATTAATGTCAAACATACAGTACATGTTATACACCAATATGTTGGTTTGTTGATCTAAAATTAGAAGCTGATTGGCTACCATGCCCAGCGGCACCAGATTCTAAGTCCTCCAGTTTTGGTAAATCTCCCCCAATGTCCCCATCCCGTAGATATGACACTGAGAACTCTTATTGAGTAAGATGAACCAGAAGGAAGAACACAGAGATCCTCAAAGCATAAAACGTTTCAATAGATTTATTGCATCTTGCTAAAAGGTTACAATACATTAAAAACCTGTTCCTGTGCTGCGCAATTGGTGATAACAGCGAGACCCATGTGACAGTGTGACATATCAAATTGACGCATTTTGTAATAGAAATGACATCATCAGAAGCTCTGATGATGTCATTTCTATGACGAAACAATTAGCCAAAAAAACACTTTTGGCTAATTGGGCCCAATTTGGAAATTTTTACTTAGGAGTGTACGCACTTTTGCCAGCAGTTTAGACTTTAATGGTTTTGTTTTGAGTTATTTTGAGGGGACAGCAAATTTACACTGTTATACAAGCTGTACACTCACTACTTTGTAGCAAAGTGTAATTTCTTCAGTGTTGTCACATGAAAAGATATAATAAAATGTTTACATAAATGTGAGGAATGTACTCACTTTTGTGAGATACTGTACATACCTAGCCCCTATGAGTAATATTGTATAATAAATTATTTTACCTGAAACTGTGAAAAAGACTTAGAAACCTGATGGAAGGGAGTACATGTATTAAAAAAAAATACTATGCCGGTTTTTATTAATTTTATAACCTTTATGATCATGTGGATAATATTTCTCACTTACAACAGCAGCCTTTTTTTCTTTTTTTTTGATCTGTCAGTTTAGCAAAATATTAGATAGACATAACAAATACCATTCTCAGCAGTGGTCTACAGGCTAAAAAATTACAAAATATTCAAATAACTATATTAGTGGACTTACATTTTTACAGAATCATTCATTTTGGCTGCAACGAATTCTCATTTGGATGATACTAAAACCTATGCTTTTTCTGAATTCTCAATATAGTCATGTATGACAAACTTGAAGTAATAATAAAATAAGACATTTTTAGGAAATCACATTTATCACTGTGCTCAGCTTAGGCAGTCAAGTTGCAGTTTACACTCTTTTAACTTTTTTCGCTCACTTCAAAAAAGGCCACTGGGTCTGCTACCTCTTGGGACAGCTATATAGAGCCAAGCCTCAAACATTCCAGCTTTAAAATATGATTGTACTTTCTGTCCTGTGTAACATATCTCATAAATTAAGGCTAAATTTTCAAAGATTCTAATGGCAAAAAGTAAGGCAAGGCCAAAATGTTCTTTGAGATGTTTACAGATACGAGACATTTCACATTTCCCGTAGGTAAAGTCATTTGCTGTGGCCAGAATGTTATAGTAGCTTGAGAGCACAACGCCAAAGCAAACAAGGACTTTTCAAAACCAATCTACACGACAGAGCTGCAAGGACACTAAAATCACTAGCATTTTAGTTTTTTAACATTATTCTTAAAGGGCAAGTTACAAATTGGAATATTTAAAAAGAAAATTAGAGTGGTTGTAAATCCTTACACATACCCACCAAAGTGACTAGCCTCAGGTGATGTACAGAGATTAAACAAATCCTGCTACATAAGTTGTACCTGTTTATCTGTAGCCCTCTCTCTTTTAAAGCCTCAGAAAGCACACATTTTGCACAGCATTTCAGAGCTTCAGGAAGCAGGGGCTAAGGATCTGATGTCACATCCAGCACAGCATAATGTAGGGAGCTGAGTGTAATCTGAGAACCGAGTAGAGGGAATGGACACCCCCCTCTACTAGTCTCATAGGGAAACATGCACAGCTGATGCTGTCAATCACTTGCTGTATGTTGGGGTCATCTTCCGGGATTGCTTTGTGTTGGCATAGACTGTCAGAAGTGCAAATAGCAAGGGAATGACAAAGCAGACTGAAATCACACAATGTGCTTTGGATCAAGTGTACACTATAGAATGATAAGCTTTGTTCATTTTTCATTTTGAAGGTTTACAACCACTTACAAAATGTATGGATAAATATATTAAGGGCTGGACTGGCCCTCCTCCAGTCTTCTGGCAGGCCCCAGTCCATGGTGACGATAAAAACACTCTTGCGCAAAAGTATGGTAGCCCAGCCAGGGGGGCGATCCTGGACGGGTGCGTGGGGTGAACTGCACCCAGGCACTGCAGAGGGGGGTGTTGAAGTGCCAAAGTGCTCCCCTCCCCCTCCTCTCCTTGTGTGTGAGTCAGTCTAGGAGGCAGAACTTTTTTACAGTGGCCACCCAGGAGATTCAAATCCAAGCTCCGTGACAGTAGGAGATTGTTGTCGCTCAGTATGATCCAGGGGCACTGGTAAGCTGCAGTTGGTGGGAACTGGCAGGCTGCAATTGGTGGGCACTGATAAACTGCATTTGGTGGGCACTGATGAGGCTGCATTTGATGGGAACTAATAAGCTGCATTTGGTGGACAATGATAAGGTTGCATTTGGTGGGCACTGGTAGACTACATTTGGTAGGCACTGGTAAGCTGCATTTGGTGGGCACTGATAAGCTGCATTTGGTGGGCATTGGCAGGCTGCAATTCGTTGGCTGCATTGTATGGGCACTGGTAGGCTGCATTTGCTAGGCACTGGTAGGCTGTATTTGGTGGGCACTGATGAGCTGCATTTGATGGGAACTGGTAGGCTGCATTTGATGGGCACTGGTAGACTGCATTTGGTGGGCACTGGCAGACTGCATTTGGTGGGCATTGGTAGGCTGCATTAGGTGGGCACTGGTAGGCTGCATTAGGTAGGCACTGGCAGGCTGCAATTGGTAGGTACTGGCAGGCTGCAATTGGTGGGCACTGGTAGGCTGCATTTGGTGGGCACTGGTAGGCTGCATTTAAGGACCCGATAAGGCTGCATTTGGTGTGCACTGATAAGGTTGCATTTGATGGGTACTGATAAGGCTGTATTTGATGGGTACTGATAAGTTGCATTTGGTGGGCACTGATAAGGCTGCATTTGATGGGCACTGGTAGGCTGCATTTGCTGGGCACTGATAAGGCTGCATTTGGTAGACACTTTCAGGCTGCATTTGGTGAGCACTGGTTAGCTGCAATTGGTGGGCACTGGTAGGTTGCAATTGGTGGGCACTGGTAGGCTGCAGTTGATGGGCACTGGTAGGCTGCATTTGGTGGGCACTGATAACGCTGCATTCAGTGGGCACTGGTAGGCTGCATTGGTGGGTACTGGCATGCTGTAATTGGTGGTACTGGCAGGCTGCAAGTGGTGGCCACTGGTAGGCTGCATTTGTTGGGCACTGGTAGGCTGCATTTAAGGACCTGATAAGGCTGCATTTGATGGGTACTGATAAGGCTGTATTTGATGGGTACTGATAAGCTGCATTTGGTGGGCATTGGCAGGCTGCAATTGGTGGGCTGAATTGTATGGACACTGGTAGGATGTATTTGGTAGGCTGCATTTGGTGGACACTGGTAGGCTGTATTTGGTGGGCACTGGTAGGCTGCATTTAAAGACCTGATAAGGCTGCATTTGATGGGTACTGGTAGACTGCATTTGGTAGGCACTGGTAGGCTGCATTTGCTGGGCACTGATGAGCTGCATTTGATGGGCACTGCTAGGCTGCATTTGGTGGGCACTGGTAGACTGCATTTGGTGGGCACTGGCAGGCTGCATTTGGTGGGCACTGGCAGGCTGCATTTGGTGGGCACTGGCAGGCTGCATTAGGTGGGCACTGGCTGGCTGCAATTAGCAGGCACTGGCAGGCTGCAATTGGTGGGCACTGGCAGGCTGCATTTAAGGACCTGATATGGCTGCATTTTATGGGTACTGATAAGGCTGTATTTGATGGTCACTGATAAGCTAATTTGATGGGCACTGATAAGCTGCATTTGGTGGGCAATGATAAGGCTGCATTTGGTGGGCAATGATAAGGCTGCATTTGGTGGGCCCTGGTAGGCTGCATTTGGTGAGCACTGGTAGGTTGCAATTGGTGGGCACTGGTAGGTTGCAATTGGTGAGCACTGGTAGGCTGCATTTGGTGGGCACTGATAAGTCTGCATTCGGTGGGCACTGGTAGGCTGCATTTGGTGGGTACTGGTAGGCTGCATTTGGTGGGTACTGATAAGCTGCATTTGGTGGGCACTGGTAGGCTGCATTTGGTGGATACTGATAAGCTGCATTTGATGGGCACTGATGAGGCTGCATTTGGATGGCACTGGTAGTCTGCATTTGGTGGGCACTGGTAGGCTGTAATTAGTGCGCACTGGTAGGCTGCAATTGGTGGGCACTGGTAAGCTGCATTTTATGGGCACTGGTAGCCTGCATTTGATGGGCACTGATAAGCTGCATTTGGTGGGCACTGATAAGACTGCATTTGGTGGGCACTGGTAGGCTGCATTTGTTGGGCACTGATAAGTTGCATTTGATGGGCACTGATAAGCTGCATTTAGTGGGCACTGCTAGGCTGCATTTGGTGGGCACTAATAAGCTGCATTTAGTGGCCACGGGTAGGCTGCATTTGGTGGGTACTGGTAAGCTGAATTTGGTGTACACCGTTAGGCTGCAATCTCCCCCGGCATCTACCCCTGCACCTCTGGCTGTCCGTTTAATATGCAGTGGGGGGGAGGTGGGAGGCGGCGATCGGCAGCTCTATGGTGCCAAGTAGGTGGCAGGATCTCCCTGGGGCTAGTAGTTCTCTTCCTGAGGGTTTACAGTGGAGAGGGTGGGGCCTCTGAACCGAGCATGTATTAGTTTCACTCTTCAGTGTACAAGTGAGTTGCTCTGCTTGTACAGTCTTGCTGATACATGCTCGGGTTAGAGGCCCCTCTCCACTGTATACACTGCCTGCTGAGTTATCACAGATTGGAGTAAGGGCCCGATCCTGGCCCCTTACCACGTGATCAGCTGTCAGCCAATGACAGCTGATTACATGATGTAAACAGAAGATCAGCGTGAGGAGAAAAAAAGCCAATCACCAGCTTCCCGAAGAGGATATCAACACGGGGACAAGATCCTTTGCCCCAAAGCAACCACCCCTCTATGTTGGGAGCATGTGGCCTGGTATGGTTCCGGAGGGGGGGCCTTCGCTCGACCCCCCCATATTCTCACCTGACAGGCTGATGGGGCTGGCATGGATTGGGAGGGTGCTACCACTGCCTTTACTTCTTTTTTTAAACCTTTTTCTATTGCCTGAAATGGTATTGTATTGCTGGCAATTTAACCACTAGGCATCCGTGCTATAGCCGAAAGATGGCTGCAGCACGGACGCCAATTGCCAGAAGGCCATCCCTGGACGTTCTCCTGTTTACATCCGCAATGCACGCTCCCGCAAGTGTGCATCGGGGAAGTTCTGTGCTGCCCGTGTCCCTTGGACACAGCCAGTCACAGATCGCTGTAAATGGCCAATCACAGCGGCCATTTACAGCACGATCGAGCGTGTCCAATGAGAGATGATCTCATATGTAAACATATGAGATCATCTCTCATCGCCGGCTCTCCCTCCTCACACAGAGACAGCGTGTGAGGAGGGAGAGATGAACCGCTGCAGCGGTGAGTGCAAAAAAAACAAAAAAAAAATAAAGTGCCATGTGTCCCCACTGCCACCTGTCTCCACTGCCACCTGTCTCCACTGCCACCTGTTCCCAGTGCCACCTGGCAGTGCCATCTGTCCCCAGTACCACGTGTCAGTGCCATCTGTCAGCAGTGTCATCAGTGCCACATATAAGTGCCATCTGTCATCAGTGCCACGTGTCATCAGTTTGACATAGTGCCATCTGTCATCAGTGCCACATCAGTGTCACATGTCATCAGTGCCACATATTAGTGCCCTCTGTCATCAGTGCCACGTATCAGTGCCATCTGTCATCAGTGCCACCTGTCAGTGTCACGTGCCATCTGTCATCAGTGTCACGTGTCATCAGTGCCATCTGTCATCAGTGCCATGTATTAGTGCCAGCTGTCATCAGTGCCACGTATTAGTGCCACGTATAAGTGCCATCTGTCATCAGTGCCACATGTCATCAGTGCCACATATTAGTGCCATCTGTCATCAGTGTCACATGGCATAAGTGCCACGTATTTGTGCCATCTGTCATCAGTGCCACATCAGTGTCACGTGTCATCAGTGCCACGTATCAGTGCCATCTGTCATCAGTGCCACGTCAGTGTCACGTGACATTGTCCTGGTGCTCCAGGGCCTTCAAAAGTGTTATAGGTAGTCAACAAGTTAGATGTATAATTTATGCTCCTAGAACACCTGACTGTGCTCCCTGCATGTTGGGCCTCTCTATGTGGCTAGGCTGTGGAAAAGTCCCACACATGTGGTATTGTAATCCTCAGAAGGTGTAGCAGAATGTATCTTGGGGCATTATTTGTGGTATATAAATGCCATGTGAGAGAAATAACCTATTACAATGACAATTTTGTGGAAAAAAAATCTTAATTTTGCAAAGAATTGTGGGAAAAAATTACAACATCAAAAACCTCAACATGCATCTTACTAAATACCTTGGAATGTCTACTTTAACCACTTGCTTACTGGGCACTTAAACCCCCCTCAGTCCCAGACCAATTTTCAGCTTTCAGCGCTGATGCACTTTGAGTGACAATTACGCGGTCATACAACACTGTACCCAAATGAAATTTTTATCATTTTTTTCCCACAAATAGAGCTTTCTTTTGGTGGTATTTAGTTACAGCTCGGAGTTTTATTTTTTGCTAAACAAACAAAAAAAGATGCAAAAAAAAAAAAAAAAAAAATCATGTTTTAATAGTTTGTTATAAAATTTTGCAAACGGGTCATTTTTCTCCTTCATTGAAGTGCGCTGATTAGGCGGCACTGATAGGCTGCATTGGTGGGCACTGATGGGCTGCATTGGTGGGCACTGATGGGCTGCATTGGTGGGCACTGATAGGCTGCACTGGTGGGCACTGATAGGCATAGTTAAGGCGGCACTAATAGGCACAGATAAGGCGGCACCGATGGGCACAGATAAGGCGGCACTGATGGGCAAAGATGGGCACAGATAAGATGGCACGGATGGGTGGCATGGATGGGTGGCACGGATGGGCACTGATAGGTACCACAGATAGATGGGACTGATGGGCACTGATAGGTGGCACTGATAGGTGGCTCTGATAGGTGGCACTGCTGGGCACTGATGGGCGGCACTGCTGGGCACTGATGGGCGGCACTGCTGGGCACTGATGGGCGGCACTGGGGTGCAGCACCTTTGAGGCAGATTTTGGGTGGCACTGTGGGTGGCACTGCTGGGTGGCACTGTGGGTGGCACTGTGGGCACTGCTGGGTGGCACTGTGGGCACTGCTGGGTGGCACTGTGGGCACTATGGGCACTGCTGGGTGGCACTGACAGGGGGGCACTTACTTTATTTCAGGATGGCACTGCGGGTGGCAGGTGGGCACTGGCAGGGGGCAGGTGTCCGTTTAAATTGCTGGCCGTGATCGGGACTGATGTCCCGAACACGGCCGCCGGCGATCGGCTTTTTTTTTTTCTCCTCGCGCTGTCAGCGCGAGGAGGAATACTAGCCGATTACCGGCTCCGTTTTATCACATGATCAGCTGTCATTGGCTGACAGCTGATCACGTGATAAGGGGTCGGGATCGACCCCTTACACGGATCGGTGATCAGGCGAGTCTCACGGACTCGCCGATCACAGAGCGCGCCGCGCGCGCCCCTCAGGGGGCGCGCAGGCCGCTCGTAACCGGGACTACGTCAATAGACGTAGTCCCGAAAATGTGGGTCCGCGCTATTGCCGTCATTTTGCAATAGCGCGGATCCCAAGTGGTTAAAAAAAGGGGTCATTTGGGGGGTATTTGTACTTTCCTGGCTTGTTCGGGTGTGTATGAAAAAAAGGACACCAAATTAATTTGGGTACAGTATTACATGATTGAGTAATTGTCATTCAAAGTGTGAGAGCACTGAAAGCTGAAAATTGGTCTGGTCACGAGGGGGGTTTAAGTGCCTTGTTGTCAAGTGGTTAAATGTCATTTAGTTGATTTTTTTTCTTTAGTCATTATTCCTGCAGTAGGTTCTATCCATGGTACAGATGCACCACTTTACAGGCAGACTAAGGGGATCCCTTAATCACTTGCCTACAGGGCACTTTTACCCCCTTCCTGCCCAGGCCATCTTTCCGCTTATAGCGCTGTCACACTTTGAATAACAATTGCACTGTTATGCTACACTTTACCCAAATGAAATTTTAATAATTTGCTTTACACAGATAGAGCTTTCTTTTGGTGGTATTTAATCACTGCTCGGTTTTTTATTTTTTACAAAAAAAAAAGAAAAAAGACAGAAAAATTGGAAAGAAAATAAAGTTTTTCTTAGTTTCTGTCAGTAAATTTTGTAAATAAGTAATTTTTCTCCTTCACTGATGGGCACTGATGAGATGGCACTTATGGTCACTGATGAGGCGGCACTTATGGGCACTGATTAGGTGGCACTGATGAGGAGGCACTAATATGCCACACTAATGGGCACTAGAGATGGCCTTGCGGCTCGCCCGGCGGTCGGTTCTCAGCACATTTTGCTCGTTCGCGATTCGCCAAACCGGCGGAGGACATATGCTTTTACACTGTGAAGAACTTTGACCCACGATGACACATCCATCATGGGGCACAGGACAGCCAATTGAGACATTTCAGCACATGGACAATTGGACATACCCCCTACCTTATAAATAGACCTGATCTGGCGGCCATTTTACATTCTGTCTTTTGTCAGTGTAGGGACAGGACGCTGTGTGGAGCAGGGACAGTCAGTTTAATCACTAGCTATTACTATTAGGTCCACAAAAGTCCTTTTCAGGACTGGTATAGGTGTACAGTATATAGGGTTGTAATACACTTAGAATATACTTTCTTTCAAAGATACAAAGTATATTCTGGTGCACTGCTGTGCTGCTGAGTGCACTGCTGACCGATTCTGCAGCTTTCTTTTGTCAGTGTAGGGACAGGACGCTGTGTGGAGCAGGGTCAGTTTAATCACTAGCTATTACTATTAGGTCAACAAAGGTCCTTTTAAGGACTGCTATAGGTGTACAGTATATAGGGTTGTACACGTATAATATACTTTCTTTCAAATATAGAAAGCATATTATACTTGACTGCTGTGCTGCTGAGCTGATTGCTGACACGATTCTGCAGCTGTCGTTTATCAGTGTAGGGACTGAGGGACAGTTTGGTGTTTGGATCAGGCACAGTCTGCAAATCACTAGCTACTAGGTCCACAGAGGTCCTTTTATAGGTGTACAGTATATAGGGTTGTACACGTATAATATACTTTCTTTCAAATATAGAAAGCATATTATATATCATGGTGCTGGTGTCAGTGCTCTCTGTCTCGGTGCTGGTGTCAGTGCTCTCTATCACAGTGCTGGTGTCAGTGCTCTCTATCACGGTGCTGGTGTGGTATCAGTGCTCTCTATCATGGTGCTGGTGTCAGTGCTCTCTATCACAGTGCTGGTGTCAGTGCTCTCTATCACGGTGCTGGTGTGGTATCAGTGCTCTCTATCATGGTGCTGGTGTCAGTGCTCTCTATCACAGTGCTGGTGTCAGTGCTCTCTATCACGGTGCTGGTGTGGTATCAGTGCTCTCTATCATGGTGCTGGTGTCAGTGCTCTCTATCTCGGTGCTGGTGTCAGTGCTCAGTCTCTATCATGGTGCTGGTGTCAGTGTTCTATCTCAGTGCTGGTGACAGTGAGGGAGATAGCAGCGGAGAAGCCAATCAGTAGGCAGTGCCAGCACCATGGCTGAGGATCAGCACTGAACTGGCACCTCCGGACCACCGCAGTGGAGCCCTGCATAGGTGGGGGTAAGGGCCGGGCAGAGAGAGGGTCTTAAGCATAGGTTGGCACACTGGGACACTGGTACAGGACTGTGCTGCCCTGACTGTAGCACTGATCATCTCCTGCACCCCCTTCATAGCCTGCCCTGACCTTGCCTCTCCTCCATGGCCTTCATGCGCTCCTGAGTCCTGAATTGTCACAATTTCACAGATAAAAAAAGAATGCTTGTCGTTGTCGATCCCAGATTCACTTAATACTTTTGTTATGTTAGTGTCCATGTTGTGGGACTAAGTGTGCACAGCTAGTAAGTATTTTGTGGCTGAAAATATGACCCGGAGGTTTTTAAGGTTCGCCTGCCATTAAAGTCAATGGGGTCCGCCGCAAACTTTGCGGTTTGCAAACTTTTGGCCACGTTCGCGGTTGGCGTTCGTGGAACGTCCCATCGGAAGTTCGTCCATCACTAATGGGCACTGATAGGTGGCACTGATATGGGACACTGATGATCACTAATAGGCGGCACTGATGGGTGGCGCTGGTGGGCACTGATGGACACTGATAGGCGGCACTGGTGGGCACTGATAGGTTGCATGGATAGGTAGCACTGATGGGCATGGATTGGCAGCACTGATAAGCAGGCACTGATGGGCACTGAAGGGCAGCAGTGACTGGCATCACTAATGGTTAATGATTGGTGCCACTTATGGGCACTAACTGGTGGCACTGGGGTCTTTACTGTAATCAGGGCACTGATAATCAGTGCCCTGATTACATATCCGTGTATTCCCAGTGAGGAGATGCCGCTGATCGGCTCTCTTTGCCACACACTCTGTCAGTGTGAGGCAATGAGAGACGATTACCGACACTTCCGTATTTACATGTGACCGGCTGTGATTGGACACATGGTTAAAGAGCTGCGTAATTGGCTCTTTACCGAGATCAGGGGCACGCCATGTCCTAGCAACACGGTGCTGCCACGATCACCACGCTGCGCGCAGGCACGCGAGAGTGGCCATTCTGGGCTCTGTCATATCACATCCACCCAGGACGAGAGCCGCACTGCCCCTCCAACATTTGACGGGTGGCAATCGGTTAAGCATCAGTAAAATCACTGCTCCTGTAAAAACAATTTTTTTTAAAAACATTTTTTGCATTCATTCACGTGCCCCAGGGCAGTACCCGGACCCCCATACCCTTTTTATGACCAATTACTTGCACATAAGCCTTCAAAATGGGGACTTTTGATTTTTCAAGTTCAGGTCCCATAGACTAGTTTCACCGTTCAGGTCAGAATTTTTTGGCCGATCTGCAGACGTGCGCCGAGGATGCCGGTTCCGGTATAGAAACCGAGAGAGCCCGTCCATGTTGTAGCGGAGTATGTGAGGGGCTTTTTGATACAGATTGTGTTACAGTGTGATTTTTTTAATGATTGGAGGATTGCAATAAAAGGTAAAACTGATCTATACCGTGTGGAGTTTTTCTTCTCTTACATCCGAAAACCTGAGGAGATTGTATGCAGCTCTGATCCAGTTCATATTGCGGATGGCCGTGTCTAAGGAGTTTTGAGGCTCGAAAACTACTTTATCTAGTGAGTTTAAACACCTGAGGGGAGTGTGATACACAGCTTGGAAGATTGTTTTTGCAGGACCATTGAAAGGGGCACATATATCAATCAATCAATACTAGGAACACCACCTGTGTCTTCTTTGGACTATTTTTATCACCACTTGTCATTCCAATGTGTTTGTTTTCTGTTCGCATATGTTGATTTACATATGCCAGACAGTCACATTAACCATTGACCATTGCTGCTTTGATAATTACCTGGTTCAGGTTAAGTACTTTGGACTCGATTATCTTATGAATATTTTACATAATTTTTTCTCTGTTTGGGAATTCTGGTGCGAACCAAACAGGGAGGTGATCGGGCCATCTCTAATGATAGGCAATGTTTTCTGCAGACTGCACATAATCAGAGGGCTGCATTGTCAGCAGTTGGCTGCATTCTTAGCAGATAAAGCGGCAGTAAACTGCGGCTGGAAAAAAAAAATCCCCTGCAAAGCCCATGGCATATTGTGCTAGTATGCATCGCTTTCACTGCTTTCAGGGCTTCCATCTTCACCCATCCATCTCCCTTCCGGGTTTGTGGGCTCCAGCTGTATGAGTGCCTCAAGTCGCGATGATGTCACTCTCGTGCATGCGCGCAGGAGCCATCGGCTGCTGCACGAAGCTCTGGGCGTCTGCCCGGTATGCCGGACCTTTAGAATGCATGTGCAGGTGATGTCACTGGCTGCATCCATTGGGAATATCTCCTAAACACTGCAAGTTTAATAAATATTCCTAAACACTGCAAGTTTAATAGATATTCAATATACCTACAGGTAAGCCTTATTATAGGCTTACCCGTAGATACAAGTAAGAAAAAAGACTTTACTACCACTTTAAGTGATGGTTGTGAGATAAACAAATTAACTATAGTATGTTGTATCCTGCCAAACAGAGAATGATTAATAACGGGGGAGAACTCAATTCTTCACATTACCAGCCGAGTCAACTGAAGCATCTGCTTGGCTTGACAGCCTGGGGTAGCTTACCACTATAGTGGTGCTCACTAACCTTGACTATCTTTTTGTTTTCTCTACAGTGGAAGCTCAGGAGCATATTTTCTCTCTCTCTATATATATATTATTCTGTTGCAGCCGACGACTTGAGTGGACCCGGCATCACGTATAACAGCCTTTATCCTAAGAATTTCTGGTCATGTCAACCTCCATCTATGGACTCCCCTCTCTGCTCCTATGAGTAGGCAGATATATTCATTTCATCCCCACCCCTGGAGTGATTCTATGCAGTCATTTGGCCAAGTATTAAATTATATAACATTGTATAACAGTGCTGCTACCGCATGCCCAATGTATGTAACTTTTATAGGGTAACCCTTTTTAGTGTACTTCTGTTACTATGGCGTAGATGTGTGTCCTGTCTCTTTATATTCAAGATCCTTTTGGGCCATTGCTTTTGTATTGCCAGTCATGAGTATTAAATTGATTAAATTGATTACTTGGAATGTTAGTGGCCTTAACTCCAAAGTCAAGCGGTTCCTTGATTTTTGAACTGCACATTATTCTACTTCAAGAAGCTCACTTGACTGGCTTGAGAGTGATGGTGCTTAAAAGGCCTCAGATAGCCCATGCCTTTCACGCTACCTACTCCTCATACTCTCGAGAGGTGTCGATTTTGATTACTAAATCTATTCTTGTACAAATTGTGGGAGGGGTGATGGACCCACAATTGGGTTACTTTAGTGCTGTGATGGACTCGTCCGTTTACAGACTTCCCAGTATTAAAAGTCAGCCCCCATTCCTGAAGGAATTGCCTGAAGCATATAGCTTAGTTGAAGTGTGATGCTGGAAACATCATGGACACAGAGAATACTCTTGTCAATCTGAACCTTATAAATCCCTATCTTGGTTGAATATGTTCTTTGCGTCACCTAATATACTAAATAGAGTTACCAATATTTCTTATATACCTTGAGCAGTGTTAGATCATTCACCACTCGAGCAATACCTTTAAAAATAAAAGTGACTATAAGACTTTCAGCACCCTAGGTTTGTAGGCTTCCATGTAACCCTGGAGAATGAACTCAGGTATCTGCAGAGCACCAAGCCAGTTAAATGTTAAGAAGCAAAGTTGAATGTATAGGCACCGAGCCAGTTGAATGTTATGATGCAAAGATGTTTTTGATGGAAAAAACAAAACTGGACTCATGAAACGGATTAGTAGAAATGTTTAGAAATTACTTTTTACATTTATGCAAATGGTAAATTATTTTAAGTATAATGCCAGAAATTGAAACAAAAATTACCTATAGTAAGGTAAAAATTGTATTCAGTCATGTTTTCCATCAATCTATCTACTGCTTGAAAGTCCATTTCTGAATGGCTTTGGAAAACTGAAATCTGTCTCTTAAAGTTCTCTCCACAAGAAAGACTTAAGCCCCATACACACTATCAGATTATCTGCTGAGTTTTTCCTTCAGATTTACCAAAACCATATAATATGAGGACAAACCTTAGGAGTTTCAATGTGTATGCAATCAGGCAGGCCCTTCTACTACATGGTTTTGGTAAATATGAAGGAAAAACTCAGCAGATAATCTGATAGTGTGTATGGGGCTTTATAGAGAGGTCCATTGTTGCTTCATTGTTTGCTTAAAATGTATTTGACATAATTGTTTCCTTTCTGTTATGATGAGTTGTTTTTATTTGCATATTAAATCAATAGGCTTTCCAAAAAAAGGGGATAGCATTTGCCATTAATTAAATGTTTAATTATCTGGTTTGTTTTTAGAACACTATAACATTTACAGTTTATCACTAAAAGCTGAGTCACATCTGAGATACCTTGATAGTCATTAAACACAGATGCCTCCAAGATTAGCCAGTTTGAGATGCACATTGAGATGCAATCAGTGGTGGCTGGTGCTCAATATTTTGACGGCGTGGCAAACCAATGCCAATGCCAGTGCTCTGTGCCCCAAGCCCGCCCGCCCTTTTTGGAATCCAGTTAGAGCCTCAGGCTCTAATCATGTGCTTCACAAAAATAAAAAACCCCATTGAAATCCATGCGTCTGGCACCCCGTATGTAGATTAGGGGGCCAGACCCATGGATAGGGGAGTGGCACTCATGCGCCCCACATGGACAGGCCGTCACTGGTTACAGAAACTGAGGCGGCCTATATTGCAGATCTAAAAGAAAATATAAAATGCAGTGCTTTTGGAACCTCAGCCCCCCAGGATCACCTATGGAAGTGGACGTTCAACTAGTGAGTCAAAAATAGGGAAAATAGTGATATGTGCATAAATACTGACAAGAAGACTCATGTGTGTGACATAAACGCATGGGAAAATCATGTGCAAGTAATATACAAATTAAAAATAAAAATGATAATAAATCTATGGTAAACAATGAGCACATCTAAGAGCTCCTCTGAGTGGTGCTGTATAGTCTATTCAGAAAAAATATTTTTGAAAGATGTTTCTTCTGGTGTTGACAAATATGAGGAAGCGGACTTCTCCATGCAGTAACCACAGGTGTGTATATGGGACAACAGAGGGAATGGATACTCTTACCCTAAAGTGTGGACACACGCGCTGTACAGTGATGGGTCAAACAGGCATCAAACAGTCGTCTCCAGCGGACTCTCCAACCGGGACCTTTGTGGTACAATGGTGTGTACCTGCGTCCACATCAGACAGGATGGATAATGGATATCTCACCCTGGCAGGTATCCTCAAACTGGATTAGGCTGATAAGAGTTTTAAAAAGAACAGTGTGGTATAAAAAGCACACCAGGCTATAAACCCCAAGGGTTTATAGCCTGTTGCACTTTTTATACCACGCTGTTCTTTTTAAAATTTGTGATCACTTCATGAAAGAACAGCATGGTATAAAAAGTGCAACAGGCTATAAACCCTTGGGGGGATACAACACATTGGATAGTTGCAGGACAGAAGCATGTAGTGAAAGACAACTATCAGAACCCATGACTGAGGTGTGCTCCGTATGGTCGCTGCTGTCCCTGGTTTACCATTGATGTTTGGTCAAGGAGAGGTGATGCCAGTGACTTGATCTCTGAAAGGTCTCTTGCTACACGAGCGACACCAAGGGGGTCCATGGAGGTGCTGTTGCCGGGTTGATATTTGGATAAATATCCACTATATAGGCTTTAACAAAAGCTTGCCTCTGGTGACATCTATGTGGTGGTGGATCACGCGTTGGTGGTGTTTGTACACACATAATTCTTATTCACTCCTCAAGTATTTGGACTTTATTGGACTTTATTTTTCACTATTTATACTATATTATTTGTATTGTTTTTTATTTATTATATATGATGAATAGGGGTTATATATATATCACATATATACAGTATAAGTTAGCGCAGCTTTTTTCCTTTATTACAATTTGGCTTGTGCATATCTCACAATTTAGAGCTGCTGCTGGTAGGGGGTATTGTTTTGTCATTTTTATTAAATTTTTTTATTTTTTTTTAGTGCTCCCTGTATTCCTCTGCCACTTTCTTTATTATGATCTGCTGTACATTGGACAGCCGAGACAGGGTCTTAGGGTCTCCATATCCAGGTAGGACCCATATGTTGGGAGCACGCTGGAATGAGCAGCCAGCAACCACATTCGGCTTATGATCAGGCTTAATTACAGGCATTGGTGTAATTTAGCAAACTTTGGGGACCCATTGAGCCCAACGATCATCGTTGATGCAGGTGTAGCAGCTTCCTGCATGACTCTGGTATGGCTGGTGGGCTCTGGATATCACTCCCAGCCAGGATAGCTTCTCCCAATTGACCTGTTGTATCTGCGGAGGTTGAGTTGGGGAGACAACAGGTGTTCTCTGCAACATCCACAGAGGATCCAAGGCCTCAGATGCGTGGCCAGGCTGGAACAATCCTCACAAATCAGTCCCAAGGCCTCATAGCCTTCAGCCGTATACAGAGCAAACTTACCCTTCAGTGTATACAGCACTCCAGTGTCAGTCAGGACAGGTTTTGCATCGCCCGAAAAACATACACCCGGATAGTATTTTTTCCAATCCACCATCTCGCCTACATACTGCACCATCTTTCTCTCCAACCCACAACCAGGCACACGTGGCAGCACTTCCTTATCCTCCTCTGCAAAACAATGACTCCTCCCCCTACCAACGGATTGGTGCAGATACTTTCTAGGAACTGTAATACCCCCCTTCTTCATGCTGTGGCGTGCTAAAACTGTAATAGAGTCTGTTTTGGAGTAAATTTTAACCCTCACAGCGCTGACAGGAAGTGTCAAAAGACTACGCTGATCCTCTCCCATGAGCAATGAGACTTGCTGGTTCTTCCCCACATTGTTAATATGCACAATAACACAGTCTATGAGAAGTACAGATGTTACTTGCCACCTTCCCACGGAGCCAGATGAAGTCCCGATGGAGCTGTAGCTGGTTGCTATGGACGACTGCTGCGAGGATAACGCATTTGCCCCTTGTTGGTCGCCAAATATAGCAAGGTCCCAGGCCTCCTCTAGTCTAATGAGAACCTAAAGAGCCAAAACCTGCTGACATTTTTCCATACAGAGTGGGTTGTGAATGCAAGTTAGATTCATGGGCGCCAGACAGTTCTTGAATACAAAGAGATTTTATTTCTTTTAAACAGAACTTTGGGAGAGAGGGTTAGGGCCAGGACACCCTTAAACAGTTGCAACTTTAATTGTAAGACTCCGAGACTTCTATAGGAGGACAGCCATGCAGGGAAAGGCATCCAGCAAGATGCCACGTCTGCATGTGTAGGAATGCTATGTCCTATGGCAACAGTCCTTAACAGTTTCTGACCCTTATGCCGTGTACACACGATCAGACTATCCGGCGGACTTAGTCTGGCGGGCAAACCACCAGAAAGTCCGCCGGACTTTCCAAACGAGCGGACCTGCCCACATACGACCGTATTATTTTACTAGGTCCGCCGGACTATGGCGGGAGTCTGCCATACTTTTGAAATGAATGGACTTGCCCACACACGGAGGAAAGTCCGTTCATTTTGAACGTGTCTCCAGGTAGCCGGGACTAGCAAAGGAAGTCAATGTCGCTGCCTTCGGCAGCGAGATTGACACGTCGCTGGCCCCTTCACCTGGTATGGACTTAAAGGGGAAGCCCTACTCCTAAAAAACAGGTCCATATCAGACCCTTAGCCGAGCGCGCTATCGGGCGGGCAGGAAAGGGGTTGGGGACAAGCGAGCGCCCCCCCTCCTCCTGAGCCGTACCAGGCCGTGTGCCCTCAACATGGGGGGGTGCTTTGGGGAAGGGGGGCCGCGCGCCCCCCCCCACCCCAAAGCACCTTGTCCCCATATTGATGAGGACAAGGGCCTCTTCCCGACAACCCTGGCCGTTGGTTGTTGGGGTCTGCGGGCGGGGGGCTTATCCGAACCCGGGAGCCCCCTTTAATAAGGGGGCCCCCAGATACCGGCACCCCACCCTATGTGAATGAGTATGGGGTACAATGTACCCCTACCCATTCACCTGTGAAAAAAATGTAAATAAAACACAACACACAAGGGTTTAAAATAATTTATTGCACAGCTCCGGGGGTCTTCTCGCCGGACTCCTTCGCTATCTTCTGCTAGCTCTTTTACTAGTGGAGGAGCCCGGCTTTCTTCTTCGTTGCCGCCCGGGGGTCTTCTTCCGACTTCAAGGGTCTTGTCCCCCTCTCCAGGGGTCTTGTCCCCCTTTTCGGTTCTTCTTGCCAGGCCTCCGCTTTCTTCCTTTAGCTCTTTTACTAGCGGTGGCCCGGTCTTCTGTCGCCGCCGCCTCTTCTTCCAACTTCGGGGATCTTGTCCCCCTCTTCAGTTCTTCTTGCCGGGCCTCTGCGCCTTCTTCCAGCTCTTTTACAAACGGTGGCCCGGTCTTCTATCGTCGCCACCGCCTTCTCTTCTTCTCTTCTTCTTGTTCTTCTTGTCCTTCTTCTTCCTTGAGATGTTGACTCGACGTGCTCTCTGGCCACAATGACAGGGACACGGCGTGCGGCGACTTATATAGGGACATCGCCGGGTGATGTCCCCGCCCCTTATGATGTCACAGTCCCAGAGGATGCTGGGACTGTGACATCATAATGGGGGGGCATCACCCGGTGACCCTGCCCATTGTCCCTATATAAGTCCCTTATTAAAGGGGGCTCCCGGATTCCGATAACACCCCCGCCTGCAGACCCCGACAACCAAAGGCCAAGGTTGTTGGGAAGAGGCCCTTGTTCTCTTCAACATGGTGACAAGGTGCTTTAGGGTGGGGGGGTCGCACGGCCCCCCTTCCCCAAAGCACCCCCCATGTTGAGGGCACGTGGCCTGGTACGGCTCAGGAGGGGGGCCGCTCGCTCGTCCCCACCCCCTTTCCTGACCAGCCGGGTAGCGTGCTCAGATAACGGTCTGATATCTTCCTGGGGGGCCCCCACGCTGTTTTTTTGGCGTAGGGCTTCGTGTCAATCTTCCTTCGCTAGTCCCAGCTACCAGCTACCTGGAGACGCGTTCAAAATGAATGAACTTTCCTCCCTGTGTGGGAAAGTCCGTTCATTTCAAAAGTACGGCGGACTAGCACACACAGACTCGCAGTCCGGCAAAAAGTACGCCGGACTTTTGGGGATAGTTTGATCGTGTGTACGCAGCAAAAGTGTAACAGTTCCTTCACTTCCACTACAATCACTTCTTCAACCCATTTCAACCCACTGAGCTCCCAGTCTCTCTCACTAGACTAGATGATTCACTGCGACTGAATCCCCTCAGTTCCTCCAATCTTCACTTTAGTATCTTCCTCAAGCACCCCCCCCCCCCCCCCGCCCCTCTTTTCTGCTGGGTCCCTAGCTTGGCACTCCAGATACTTCTGAAGCTTCACCCCACTGGCCTGCTCGGTCCCTGGCTTGACACACAAGGCTGCTCTGCTAGCGCCACCTCCGCTGAGTCCCTGGCTTGATACCTGACTGAAGTTTCCCAATTCTTCACCATGCCCAGTTGGTGAGAATTCTGCTCCGGTACTTTCTTCAGTTACTCACTGTGGTCCCTGGTAATAAGGTGGTTGGTCCCTTAGTGGCGATAGCTTCCCCTCTACCTCTGACCACAACAGGTTCTCTGGCTGTCAGAACTGTCAATTCTGGTTGAACTGCAAGCTGCAATCCCAACCCCGCGCTGCTCTGTTGCTTCTGGATAGGCCCTCAGACAGCCTAGCAGCCAGATGTGCCCGGGATAAACCCAAACTCCCGCCTAGCAACCCAGGCAGCACAACACATGTCCACCCAGACAGCCGTCCAGGTGGCACAGAACACAGATCACCTGAATCCACCAAAATATATAGGTTCTCCCAGCAGGCCAATGGATTTAAGAAAACCCCTACCCTTTGGCTCAGATACCTCGTATACCTAATGCTACCATTTCCTTCAGGGAAAATAACCTTGCATTCAGAGAAAAATGAGACCATCCTAGGGGGATCCATGGTGTTAGGGGCTATCTCTCCATGAATGGAGCGAGCTCCCCTATAAATGATACCAGCCCGATCGGGTAAGACAGGTCCCAAAACCCTATCATTACGCAGGACCTTCCAATGTCTGTTGAATATCTTCTTAATCTCTCTATGTTGAACAGAAAAAGATGTAAAAAAGGACCATTTAAAATGGTTTTCTCTCGCCTCTTTAGGTTGACTAACCAATAGAGAGTTCCTATCCACCTTGGATGTCTTCATCCAACTCCTCAGACCTATAGCCTTTCTCCAGGAATCTCTGTTTCAATATCAGGGACTGTGAAAGAAATTCGTTCACATTGGAAATGTTGCGTCGAAGACGCAATAACTGTCCCTTAAGGACGGACTTAAGCCATTGTTGGTGATGTATCCATTCCAGTCGGTGGTCTTGAAGAAAGTCCTAAACACCAGTTGTCGATCGATAACTGAGATCTCCAGGTCTAGGAAATGTATGGTGCTAGACTTGTCTCAAAGCAATGCCCCGTTCATTAGCATTCAAGTCCGACATGAAGCCCTCAAGGGATGCAAGGCCCCCTCTCCATAGCAGGAGGATCACAACTCCACACGAAGTCCAAAACCAAAAGAGGCAGTAGAGGGGGGTGGTGCCTCCAATGGAGGAAAAAGAAAAAGGATGCACTAGGCAAGGGTATTTTCAACCTTAGTAAAGTGGTCCTTACAGATGATGAAAGGTATATTCTGGATAAAGGACTTAAATTTGTCCTTCCTCGTAAGTTAAACAAATTCAATACTTTTGTGCATGTACACAAATACGTCCGCAAATTGAACATACAGAGACATTTCTTGTCAACCCCATCGGGCGAATCGAAAGGGGGGCAACGTAGTGACAATTTACACTCAGGTCTCTCCAACCCATCCCTTTTCAATCCCCCCCAACACTTCATCACATTATATTAATGTTTTTAAGAGTTTGGTTCTTCAGGATCTAGACAGATTACCCAACAAGAGAGTACATCAGGATCCAGCCATTGCAGCAGGACTTAAGTCCCTATGTGATAGAAAGGACTAGTGGTCTTGGAGAGAGAAGATTATATTAAAGAAATGAGGGTTTTGTTAGACGATCATACCACATATAGAGTTCTTCCTAAGGACCTCACTACTGAATACAAGCGAGCCTTGACAGCAATAGTTAATGAAGGTTTTTCTTTAAATATTTTGAATACAAAAAGAACAAGAATACCTGGTTCCTTCCGCACCTAGGATTCCCATTATCTATTACCTTCCAAAGGTTTATAAGAACCCAATTAATCCCCCTGGTCGACCAATCGTCAGTGGGATCAACTCCGTTACTTAGAGAGTCAGAAGGTATATTGATTTTTTCTTGCAGCCACTAGTGAAGGAAATACCATCCTACCTTAAAGATACTCAGGATACCATTAATTTACTAGAGAGAATTGAGTACCAGGACGATCTCCTCCTTGTAATAGCTGATGTATCTGAGCTTCATACATCGATTCCACAGGACCTGAGTTTGGCTGCAGTGGAGCTATTCCTATCTAGGAATTCAGCTTTGCCTTTGATTCATAGGAACTACATTATGGAATTACTTAGGTTCACCACCAAACATAATTATTTCTGGTTCCAGGAAGTTTTTTATTCCCAGATTAAGGGTGTAGCGATGGGGGCCAAATATGCCCCCAGTCTAGCTAACCTATTTATGGCCCAGTGGGAGATGGATGTCGTCTATGCCCACAAATGACCAGAATTGGTCCTATGGGCCAGGTACATAGATGGCATCCTCCTCCTATGGAAAGGGGTCCTTGCATCCCTTGAGGGCTTCATGTCGGACTTTAATGCTAATGAACGGGGCATTGCTTTGAGCTTTGAGGCAAGTCCTAGCACCATACATTTCCTAGACCTGGAGATCTCAGTTATTGATCGACAACTGGTGTTTAGGACTTTCTTCAAGACCACCGACTGGAATGGATACATTCCGGTCGATAGTTGCCATCACCAACAATGGCTTATGTCCGTCCCTAAGGGACAGTTTTTGCGCCTTCGACGCAACTGTTCCACTGTGAACGAATTTCTTTCACAGTCCCTGATATTGAAACAGAGATTCCTGGAGAAAGGCTATAGGTCCGAGGAGTTGGATGAAGACATCCAAGCTGTTAAGGAGGTGGATAGGAACTCTCTATTGGTTAGTCAACCTAAAGAGGCGAGAGAAACCATTTTAAATGGTCCTTTTTTACATCTTTTTCTGTTCAACATAGAGAGATTAAGAAAATATTCAACAGACATTGGAAGGTCCTGCGTAATGGCAGGGTCCTGTCTTACCTGATTGGGGCTGGTATCATTTATAGGGGCGCTTGCTCCATTCGTGGAAAGATAGCCCCTAACACCATAGATCCCCCTAGGATGGTCTCCTTTCTCTCTGAATGCAAGGGTTATTTTACCTGCAGGAAATGTAACGTGTGTTTACATAACGTTTCTAGACGTAAATCGGAAACATTTGCTTCCACTGTAACATCACAAATTTATAGCATGAAGAATTTCACCACGTGCGCCATGAACTATATTGTTTATTTGATCACTTGTCCTTGTAAGAGGCAATATGTTGGATGGACTAAAAGGACCTTTTCTGTGCTAACGAACATATAGCGAAGATCAAAAAAGGTTGCGTCAAGCATAGTGTTCCCCGAGCACCACGATAAAGACCCGACAGGGACATTGTTCCAAGTTATTGATAAATATGTCCTGCATTGGAGGGCCGAGTCCAAGGGGCGTTTCGCAGCTCAAAACCTATTGGATATACGAGTTAAGGTGCTACTCGCCCCACGGTATGAACGTTGATTGGGATATCAATTGTTTCATAGATTGGGCGTGAGTGGCACCTTTCTTCCTGTGGGTATTGGGTATTGGGTATTACGAAGTGCCCCTGTTTCATTAGGGTTTATTATGGGTTTATTTTTGGTCCCCCTCTGGGGTCATTTATTTAAATGTACATGTATTTTTAAGCTGCCCCATTGTTTGTGTTTCTCCTGTTTGCTATGCGGTCATGCCGGGATTGGATCATAGATTGTTTGACCATCTCGGTGTGAGCCCATTAACCATTATTGTGTGTTTCAGTGCTAGTGTAATAGTATTTATGCCCACAAGATGGCGCTACATCTTATTACCATGATATATTTGTTGAAGCATGGTGATATGATCGTACCTATGCTCCCATATGTATTTAGTAATGCCATTAGTTCTGGCGTTTTTGCATTTTTGTTGTTTTTAATTATATTTTTCCTTCTCTATATAATGTCTGTGATGTTCTCTCCCCCCTCTTTCTGACGTCATCACGTCAGTGTTTATTGATGCTGAGCGTCTGTGGATGGGGGGTATGGTGGTCTGTGTTACCACTCCTTTGGCTCTGATTGATGATAATATACATGGCTGGGTGGAAGCTGTGCTGACACGTACTACCCTCACTTCTTGTGTAGTCCAAACAGAAACAATGTGTGACATCGTTCGCAGCCTCTCCGCCATCCAGAGGGAGGCTTGGAATGGCGGCGTATGGGTTTGAGCGGAAGTGACGTTTATCGTCACTTCCGGTGTTCACCACAAGGCTGTGAGCGCAAACAGGATATGTATAATTTGGGTCAGAGCAGAAGTGACGTTTTAGTTACTTCTGCTGCTCACCAAGAGGCGTGGAGCTCAAACAGAGCGAATATATTCCTGTTGGTTGTGCTCCAGCCCCTATATACGGATTCTGCTCTGATTTGGAAGATCTTTCAAATGTTCTGTTTTTTATCAAGGTGGGATTACAATGTGGATCTGTTTTGTATACCAATATTTATATGCATCTTGAATAAGATAAGTTGGGTTACTTCCAGGTCTGCCATGATGGGGGCGGCCCTTTCTAATTGTCCAATTTTTCAATCATTGTGTAGTCTAGACATAGTAGCAATATGGGGAGGTCAGGATATGCCCCAGTAGAAGACTTAGCAGTCAAAACGCATAGGGACAGCACTTTCTGCTTCCCATATTGCTTTTTATTATCACGTGGTTTTTTATGCTTTACCATCTTTTTGTATGGTGTTTTAACTCCAATAAACGTTCATTGGTTGATCTATACTATGTGGAGAATTCCCATATCTTTTTCCTCCCCATGTTCGGCATCTGACGGATACCCTTGGATTAACCTTTGAGGGATCGATTTTGGCCGTCCATCCATTTTGGAGCTGCCGGCTTGGAATCGTGGACTCCAATTAAAGCAGACGTGGATCCGAGCCACAGTTTGGGTGATATCATCGAGTCTGGGCACCGACCATCATTGACTACTTAGTCTCTCAAGCTCGCATGACACATTGCCTTATGGTGTATGTGTCCACCATTTATGGTAAGAGTACCCATTCTCTTATCTGTGTATTTTAGCCTTTGAAGTAGAGGTCATTTGGATTTCAAGCTGGTGCTAAAAGATAAAGCCCCTTGAGTTGACTTATATACATGGACATTCATCCCTTGACTAATGGTTACTGCTGTTGTCCTTTTTACATATTGCTAAGGACTTATCACTTTGCTAAGGACTTATCACTTTACTATTTTTAGCGCTACACTTCAATTTTGATTTTTAGATTTTATATGCAGATCTTGTTATTTTAGTTAACCCTGTCTTTTCTTGTCTGGGATTATATAGCTAGTTTTAGCTCAGGCCTCACTAACCAGCATAGGATATAGCTAAGAAAGGGATTCAAAGGCCATTTCTGGTAGTTAAAGAACCGGGCGTATGTTGAATTATAAACTACTAAAGACAGCTACAGTGCAGATAGGCTGACTTTGTGTTCCAGTGTCGCATCACAGTTTCTTTTGGTAAGAAGCTGCGTTCCAGGCCAGCTGGACAACAATTGGAGGATCTCCCCATCAATGCTAATGTTGTCTTCAGGTCTCTGACACAAAGATGGATGCTGCATCATGATCATCCTCAGGGGGCCCTGCAACAGGACTTTGCTGAAACATTTACCTGGACTGGAGATACCTCTATCAAAAAGATATATATACCCGGATATATATGCACAATTCCACAAGACTTTTGTTGGGCTGTTTGCTGATGTGACCTGTTTGTACATTGGGTGTATGTATTATTAATAATCTTTTCTTAGCTTATAAAGCTTGTATTAATTTCATATTGGTGTGCATCTACAGTATATATTGTGGATAATGTAATATGCAGGTTGCAGTAGTTCCTCAGCTCCCAATTACTTTGATTAGATTAATTAAAGGACAATTTCCCAGGAAGAGAATCCCCTCTGTTTACAGAGGCCCTGTTGTCCTGGGTGGAGGCACTGCCAACATTATTATCAAACACACTTTTCCATTTAGTGAAGGTTCCAGTCCTGCTATTTATCGACAGGTTTAGCACAATAACCTGTTTGTGGAGGGTAATTTCTCATAACCCCCCAAAAGAGGGCTACGTGACTAATGGCATATTGTCAAGATTCTAAAAATGGGATGGGATTGTGAGAGCATATGTGAAAATTGCATGTCTGCAATTTACCATATTGAGATGAAAACATAATGGGCCTCTTTTGGAGATGTTTTCAATGTTCCAGTGTCATAAAGGGAACACTTTTTTTAGACACCATAACTTGACATGCCAATGTACCTAAATCCCAAAGGGTGATAGGACAGGGCATTTAGCACAAGTACTCCAGAAGCGTACAACAGAAAGAATTTCTAGATGCAAGACACTATATAAAGGTTGAACAGTTGGACTCATATTTCAGATTTACTTTTAATTATTAATTAATTATTATGTCTCCAAACCCAAACAGGATTGTGACTCTAAAAAATGGATATGTATATTGATCCATGAATGGTGTCCATTTCCTTCTGCAGGTTTAAACCGTGACTTTGATTTTTTTTTTTTGGTTGTCATTTCTTACAGATCCTTATAGATTTTTTAGTTCTTTATAAAATATGCAGGTCATGTACTTACAGTTGCTTGTATCCATAGCTTCTAAGAAAATTGGATGTAACATTACAGCAAATTGGGAACAGGGCAGCAAAAAATAAAAGGGTATATGGGCTTATTCACACTAGCCCATATGCCCATACAATCTGTTTTAGCATATACATAGATTAGTGTCAATTGTGTGCATGGCGGAGGGGGATAATGCCTTCCATTCTTACAAGTTACAAGGCACTGTGACCTTTTTTTCTCTTGAATTTTATTGAAATGTCAAAGTGATACAGTATGTCATTTATCCTTTTACAGTACATTGCAGTGAAGTGGACCTTGACCTAAGGTGAGTTCCAGTGCATTTTGTAAAAAAATGCATGTCTGCATTTTACCACAATGCACTGCAACCTCCTTGAAGGCAGTGTTGCCGTATATACAGGGCACAATAAAAACAAATTCTTTCTATGTGCTTTTTCAATGACTGGTGTTGACCAAGCACAGAAAAACACCAGTCACTGCACATAGTGCAATGCATTGAAAACCACCTGAAGGCAGCAATGCAGTATGAACAGGGCACATCGAAATAAATGTTTTATAGGAGCCCCTGCAGTGACTAACATTAATCAAGTGCAGAAAAACACCAGACATTGCACATAGTGTGAATGGACCCTAATGCAACTTCTATACGTTTCACATTCCCATGTCGATATAGAAAACAGCTTATTCTATGGTTTCCTCCTCTTTATTTCAGTAAAGTATTAAGTACTACATATTTAAATATATTGATTCTTTAAAATTAAATACAAAGAGTTGCATTTTAAGCCCAAGAAAAAGCAAGAAATCAAACTGAAATGGAACTAAAGTAATGTGGGACATAATGACATGTTGTAATAACTGCTGCACAAAATGCCTTGTTAGGTTTTTATTGCCCTACATAACCTTTGTAAATATGTGACCTTACATGGGCTGAAAGCTTTGGCTCAGTCCCATGAAAACATCTGCTCCCTTTGCAGGTACACTGAAGAGACCTCTCTCTCTGCTGGAATCAAGGTACAGCCAGCGTGTCCTTTCCAAGAGGTCATCCCAAATGATACAACATGTAAATCAACTTAAGAACTAGCAACAGAAGGTCCTTTTTCCCTGACCCTCAACCAGGCATCCAGGCCAGATCACTGCTGTGAAGACTTCTTCGATCATGTCATCAAACAAGAACATGTAGGGAGGAGGCCTAAGGAGGCAGCTGTAACATTCCCACTAAGGAGTCACTATAAAATACTGACAGATGCATCTGTCATATTGCACCTTCAACTAACCTGAAACACAAAAGCTTGACACATTGAAACTGTTCACCTTAGGCTCTAATTTACATATGACTGTGTCCTTAATTCTAAAATGGTACACTATACACAGCAAACTATATCTTTCATTTGTATTTTTTAAACAATAATGGATTTGTTCATTGGATTGGATTTTCCACAGCAATCTAATAATTTCATTTGTGTTTTAAAAAAAAGGTTTTTGCTATACATATAATTTGAAAAAAGAATATAAATTGCAGTTAAGTTACAATGCTTCAAATTCCCCCAACAAGACATTTGGAGGAGAGCACATACATGTGTTGCAGTACAACTCTGTTAATCATCTGTCAGAATATTTGTCCTGCAGCTTTTCCCAACCACAACATAAACTTTTTATCGATTGTTTATATTTTCCAGTCTTCTGGCTATGGAAAGACCCAACTGTGATCACCTACCTTTTAAGTTATGTTTTTACCACCTAATAAATGACTCCTCTCAGTTTTTCTAGCTATATTAACCGCTTGCCGACCAGCGCACGATAATGTACGTTGATACAATGGTACAGCTGGGCAAATGGCAGGTAAATTCCTCTGGGGCTGAAGTGCTTAATAGCCCTATTGACTGAACCTTCAGGGTAACCCTGCTGCAAAAAAACGCTTCCTCATATTAAGAGTCTCCCTCTCAAAATCAGCATCCCTGCTACATATACTTCGTAAATGTAAAAATTGGCCTACAGGAATGCTTCTAATGGTATGTGCGGGATGACCCGAGTCTGCCCTCAATATACTGTTTCTAGACAAGGGCTTCCTGTAAGGGTCCGTTCACACAGGGGCAACTCCGATCCGACTTCAGGTCGCCCCTAGTCGCCTCAGGTCGGACAACATTTAAAAAGCAATGTAAGTGAATGAGAGCCATCTTAATGCACACTACTGAAGTCGCTCCGACTTCAGAAAAGGTTTCTGTACTACTTGAATCCGACTTGTAGGCGACTGGTACCCATTGATTTCAATGGAGGTCGCCTCCAAGTCGGATCTCTGTCTAGACGGAGGCGACTCTGACAGAATTATCAGCTCTCAAGAGGGAACTCCACGCCAAATTTATGAAAAAAAATAATAACCCTGGCCGTTGGTTGTCGGGGTCTGCGGGCGGGGGGCTTATCGGAATCCGGGAGCCCCCTTTAATAAGGGGGCCCCCGGATACCGCCACCCCACCCTATGTGAATGAGTATGGGGTACAACGTACCCCTACCCATTCACCTGTGAAAAAAATGTAAAAAAAAAACACAACACAGGGTTAAAATAGTTTATTGCACAGCTCCGTTGGTCTTCCGTCTTCGGGGGTCTTCTCGCCGGACTCCTCCGCTATCTTCTGCTAGCTCTTTTGCTAGCGGAGGAGCCCGGCTTTCTTCTTCGTCGCCGCCCTCTTCTTCCGACTTCGGGGGTCTTGTCCCCTCTTCGGTTCTTCTTGCCGGGCCACCGCTTCTTCTTTCAGCTCTTTTACTAGCGGTGGCCCGGTCTTCTGTCGCCGCCGCCGCCGCCTTCCGTTCTTCTTCTTCTTCTCCTGGAGATGTTGACTCGACGCTCTCTCCGGCCGCAATGCCAGAGATGTGGTGCGCGGTGACTTATATAGGGACAAGGGGCGGGGTCGCCGGTTGATGTCACATGGTGACCCTGCCCCCTTACGATGTCACAGTCCCAGCATCCTCCGGGACTGTGACATCGTGACACCATGTGACATCAACCGGCGACCCCGCCCCTTGTCCCTATATAAGTCGCCGCGCACCGTGTCCCTGGCATTGCGGCCAGAGAGAGCGTCGAGTCAATATCTCCAGGAGAAGAAGAAGAACGGAAGGCGGCGGCGGCGACAGAAGACCGGGCCACCGCTAGTAAAAGAGCTGAAAGAAGAAGCGGTGGCCCGGCAAGAAGAACCGAAGAGGGGGACAAGACCCCCGAAGTCGGAAGAAGAGGGCGGCGATGAAGAAGAAAGCCGGGCTCCTCCGCTAGCAAAAGAGCTAGCAGAAGATAGCGGAGGAGTCCGGCGAGAAGACCCTGAAGACGGAAGACCCCCGGAGCTGTGCAATAAACTATTTTATCCCTCTATCCCCATACTCATTCACATAGGGTGGGGGGGCCGGTATCCGGGGGCCCCCTTATTAAAGGGGGCTCCTGGATTCTGATAAGCCCCCCGCCCGCAGACCCTGACAACCAACGGCCAGGGTTGTCGGGAAGAGGCCCTTGTCCTCATCAACATGGGGACAAGGTGCTTTGGGGTGGGGGGCCGCGTGCCCCCCCTTCCCCAAGGCACCCCCCATGTTGAGGGCACGTGGCCTGGTACGGCTCAGGAGGGGGGGCCGCACGCTCGTCCCCACCCCCTTTCCTGGTCGGCCGGGTAGCGTGCTCGGATAATGGTCTGGTATGGATCTGGGGGGGACCCCCACGCTGTTTTTTCGGCGTAGGGGGTTACCCTCAATATTCATACCAGACCTAAGGGCCTGGTATGCTCCCTGAGGGGGAACCCACGCCAATTTTTTTTCATAAATTTGGCGTGGAGTTCCCTCTTGAGAGCTCATTCTCTGATTGGCCGCGGCTAAATTCGCCTGGCCTGGGGCGACTTAAAGTCGTGTTGTAAGTCGCCCCAAGTCGTGCTCAGGTCATGTCCAAGTTGCCTCCAAAAGTCGTGTTGAAAGTCGTGTTGCCCCTGTGTGAACAGACCCTAAAGGTTAGTGACAACACGACCTTCACAGCCTTCCAAGGTTACATCTAGAAAGTCGATAGATCATCTATCCATTTGTCCAGTGAAACTGAGATTTAAAGAATTATCATTCAAATATGACAAAAAATGATCCAATCTACCCAGCTCACTGGAACAAATGAATATCAGATCATCTATATAATGACTGAAAAACTTGATGTGCAAAATAATTGGATTATCTGACCCAAAAATCTTCACCCTCTCCCACCAACCCATGTAAAGATTGGCAAGAGAGCACGAAAACCTGGCTCCCATTGCCGCTTTGGAGAGAAAAATCCCCATCAAATGAGAAGTAATTATGGGTCAGAAGATAATTTAGTCATTCCAAGATTAACTCTTTCTGCACTTGAGCGTACAGGCTGCATTGATCTAAGAAAAATGAAACTGCTTTAATGCCCAGAGAGTGCAGGGTGCTGGAATATAGGCTGGACACATCACATGTGATCCACATGTCGCCCTCCATCCACTCATGATCCTGACAACATCTCAATAAATGATTTGTTTCACACAAATAGCTAGGCAACCTAACAACTAAAGGCTGGAGTTGGTGGTCTAACCATTGCCCCATCCTTTCATTCAAAGACCCAGTGCCAGCCACAATGGGTCTACTCACAAGGGGGTTCAATCCCTTGTGGGTCTTGGGTAGGTGATGAAAGATGGGAGCAATGGGTGCATCAGGGATCAATATTTCTCCCTCCTGCACTGAAAAAAACACCAAGTCTTATGCCCTTAAGAACCAAAGTAGTGAGCACCAAACAGAAGTCACCAATAGGATCCTTCTTAAGTTTACGGTACGTGGCACCATCTGAGCTGTCTCAAGGCTTCCAACCTGTATGTGTCTGCGTTCTGAACAAAACCCAAGCCCCCTTTGTTGGAATTCTTTATAACTATGGAGAAGTCCTCCCTTAACTGCTTAAGTGAACATTTTTCCTCAGTGCTCAGATTGCCATTCAGAACATATCCTCCAGACATGACATGTGAAGCCAGTCTAGTAAGTTCCTGTTCAATCACTTTCTGGAAAAAATCCATCTCCTTACCTGTAGATTGCATAAGGTAAAAATCTGAATGCAATTTAAATGAAATCGAAATCATAGATCCCTGATCCTCCCCATTCTCTAATCGAGACTCACGGACCAGATCAATCAGATCACATAAATTGCACTGATCCCTAAAATCTAACTCAAGATCAACCTGTGAGACATGTTTATCCTCTTTTTGCTAATATTTAATATCACCAAAATAGTGTGTACATAAAGTAAGGGAACATGCAAACTTATTCAGATCCAGAATAGTGTCAAACAAGTTGAATTGGCGTGAAGGACAAAAGTTTAACCCCTTAAAGAGCAAAGAGATCAACCTCTGTCAGTGCCCTCTGAGACAGGTTTAAAACATTGTTTAATGCTTTTGTTGGGGTCTTCTCAAGGCATAACAATCCCTGCGGGCTGCGGCCTATATCTTTTCTTCGTCGAGTTTTCTTACATGTTTTTTCAACTGTTTCTTTTTCTTTTTCTTGTTGACTTACTCTGGCTCTCCGTTTAAATGCTGTGGCTGCTATTGTCTGATATCTGACACACCTCTAGCACCAGAATCAGTTGATCAATCAGCAACAGACATTGCTAGGGTTGGATCCAAAGTCTCATTTTCTGTATCTGAGAAGCTCACTTTTTTCACAGCGCCATCCGGGCCAGTTTTCTTTTTCTTCCTTTTATTAGGCATCCTAAAATGTTGGGGTTTTCTCCACATATAAACTGAATTTGATTCATAGTGAAGCCTGTCACGGAGTAATTTTTCTTTTTTTCCAGCTATAACTTCTTTTTCCATTCTATCAAGCTTCTCATTCAGCTTGGCATCCAGACTCTCAAACATAGGTGAATCCTTATAGGGTATGATTTCTTTCTGTATTTGTGCAATTTCATCCTGCAGCCCTTCCAGCTCCTGAATTTTAGATGCTATGATGATCTGCATCAGTTCAAATGGGCTTGCAGACAGACTGGCACTCTGTCTGCATCAGTTCAAATGAGCTTGCAGATAGAGTGTCAGTCCACTGCCTTTTCAAATCCTCTGATGCTAACTCAAAAGTCAGGAACTTTTCAATGCGCAGTCCACCGGGGGATTTGTTCCACAGCCAAATACTCAGTTAGGGTGCACTTATCCCAGTAATACTTCATTTCTTTACTCATTAACCGTTCAAGCTTCCAAAACAGCAATTTCAAAGTACCCACATTATCATCCGCTGCTGCTTGTAGCTGCTGATCTTAACGGATTGTCATGTATGGTCCTCAAGGTTCTACTTTACCGTTCCCCTGCTGACACATCCCCTACCATCAGTCATATTGCAAACAAACAGTATATAGGATCTCCTAGTGTTTGTATAAACGTGTCACTACACAAATTGTATCAGAAGAACTCGCCGAGTCAGCAATGTAAATCCAGACAATCTTCAATGAAACAAGAAAAGCCACTCCAGGTGAGTGAGTCTCTGGTTAATCCCTACACACGTTAGTCAGGTGGTAGCCCAGCTTGCATGCTGTGTAGCATAAGGAAATTATTTCGGACAGCTGCACTTCCAAAAATCCTTTAATTGAAGCTTCATATAACAAGTGGTTGACAGATGGAGCAGGGGACAAAGAGGTAGACGCATTTCATGAAAATGTTAGCACTTAGTCATTACCTATTGGAACTAGTCACCACAATCACCAATATACTTGTCAGAAACCATGAATCAGTTAAATCACACTTGTTTAATAATACTAAAGAAAGGTAAACAGAGTAAACGTAGTCAAACATAGCCAGAGTTCAGGAACCGAAACAGATAGTCAAACAAGCCAAAATGTCAGGGAGCCAGAGAACAGCATAGTAGAACAGCAAGCAGAATCTGGAGCCAGAAGGAATGTCAGCCAAGCGAGTCTTTAACAGGAACACAGGAGAGCCTCTCTAGAGAGATGACCAAGGCGAAGGCAGAGATTATCTGGACTGGATGGCTTAAGTAAGCAGGACTGACGAGCAGGATATCATCAACAGGTGAGTCACTGTGGAGATAGGAGCTGGCAATTAGCCGACAGCTGAGCGACCAGCTCAGAGAGGGAAGGGCTGAGCCCAGCCCTAACAATACTGCTCTAATGTGTCATCATTAGGCTACAGGTGAATGTGGATTTCCATGGATTCTAGCTGGGTTTTTGTTGTAACACCAGCTGAGTACTAATTTGAATTGGTTAGTTCACCTGTAATCTAATTAGAGCAGTCTAATTAGAACATTAGAGCAGTATATAGGTGATTGTGATGGGGACTAGTTCCAATAGGTAAAGAACAGGCCTGGAGCAGAAGTGCAATGTAGGAGGAGGGCCTACATGACTTGGGGGTGCTGAGCAGTCTGGAGTGGGTATTGATAGTTAGCCCCACAAGGGGGGTTCTTATTGGTCAAAAGAAGGGTAGGGGTGTGGTCTTCAGGCTGGGTCGTGCTAGGGGGCGTGGATTCAGATCAATAAGGGGACTGCAGGAAAAAAGAAAGCAGCAGGGGAAGTCCCCCCCCCACCTCCCCTTTTGGCTAAAAAAGTGATGGAGGACCTGGACAAAATTCTGGGGCAGCAGCCCTGTAAAATGGCCCTCAGTGGTTACATGCACAGCTTGCTGGTGTGCTAGGGGTTGGAGCAAGGCCTTGCCACTCCTGCCCCTGCTTCTTCACATGCGAGGAGGTCTTGGCCTCCTGCGTGCTTCTCCCCAGACGCTACCCCTAGGGTGAGCCGCCACAAAGGGAGCCCAATTTTGAGCCCCCAGGGCAAAGAGACCTGCTCCTCCTCCCTCAGCGGGGCCTGGGAGGAATCCCCGACATCGGCAGGTCCCAGCCAGGAGGGTGCTATCTCCATCCCCATACAGGCCTTCTTCCCCCATTGATCAGGACCCGGTGGCCGGCCGGGTGGGGCCTTCCCCCACCCACAGCATGGCAGGGATGGACAGCGACTGCTGGCATGGGCTTACTTTCCAGGATGGCCACGGGCACTGCGGGGGGAAGCGGAGGTGCCTCAGGAGATAATGGCAATCGTGGATCGGCATCTGGGGCAGAAGCAGGCCCGCAGAATGCTCAGAACTTCGTCAGCGTCAACTGGCGTGCAGGGGGACCAGCGGTCAGAAGGTGAACTGTCAGAGTCAGATGCGAAGGAGGTCACGGCAGTTTCGGACCAGATGGGGCCTCTTCAGGGATCTGGAGGTGCGGCTGTGCGGATGGATTCCCAGAGTCATCCTGGTAAGTCACTGAATATATCCTTATTTGTCTCTGTGAATCCTGTTTCTTTGTCTTCCTCTGTTGTCCCTGGTGTCTCTTTATCTCCTGGGTTGCAAGTGGGGGGTGGTCAGGTTTGGGTGGAGGCTGAGGACGGGTGGAGGGCTGTGGTTGACGGGCTTGGTTCTCTCGGGTCTAGTGGGGGAGTCGGGGGCCAGTGGACAGCGGGATCTGGGTATGTTTTACTGCCCTGTTTGCTGATGGAGTTGGTTTCCGGCTGCAGGGATCTTTTGGGAAAGGGATCTGTGGGTTGAACCCCCACTCCTTCACTCTCCCCGGTATCAGCCTGGACGGTGGCGGGGATGGGCAGACGCCCATCGTGGTGACACCTTTGCTTCCGCCAGCAGTAGGCAGCTTCGCAGCCACCCACTGTGTCAGATGGATCAGCCACAGTCCTCCCCGGGTCAGTGGGGTTCTCGCAGGTGAGTAAAACTATGGGTTCCACCCCAGGGGAGTCATCTTCAGATGTGGTGCAACTGGCAGATGCAGCGCGATGTGAAGTTTATGTGTGTTACGAGGGCCCTTTGGGATCCATTTGAAAGCAGAGATTATGGAGAAGATTTGGAAAGGAGACTACGTGGAGATCTTTTCACTGCTACTGCTGGAAAAGTTTAACCTGGACAAGATTAAACCTGATGAGAGCAAAAAAGAAGAAGAGAAGAAGTGCCACTATAGACTTATTCCGAGGATGTTCACCAACTGGCTCCAAGCATTCATATTGGCTAGCGTCATAGGGGAAAAGGCACCGGAGTATTGTTTAGGGTTGTTTTGCTACTTGGACTCCATCAGTGAGGCCCAGTGGGTCTATGGGGGCATGGCATGGCTGCGCTACGACGAGCAGTTCCGGCAGCGGAAGTTTGTGAGACCGTCCTTGCGATGGGATCACCAAGACATTGACTTGTGGATGAAGCTCATGACACAGGCCAGGGTCGCTTTGTCTCCCTTTCCTGGTGGGGCCGGAGGTGCCACTACCTCTTCACTATCAGCCACAAAGCACAAGGGGTTCTGTTGGCAGTTTAATGAGGGCGACTGCGGATTCGGGGGTTCCTGCTGTTTTCGACATGAGTGCTCTGGGTGCGGAGGCTCCCGTTCCTTGCCCAAGTGCTTCAAACAAGGAAAGAGGATGGCCGACACTGGAAAGAGGGAAGACACCATTGAGGGTAAAAAAATGGCACCGTACCTAATTAAGTATCTGAATAGGGCTTCTGCGGGAACTTTGTGGATGGATTTTAAGGAGGGCTTTCAAATTCGAGAGTTCGTTGGCCACTGTCCCCCTTGTTTCGGCTAACTCTAAAGCCCCGTACACACGAGAGAACTTATGTCCGACAGACTTCTGAAGGAGTTCTGCCGGAGTTCTGCCGGAGTTCCGACAGAGTTCTGACGGACTTTTCGACTGAGCGGACTTGGCCACACACAATCACACTAAACTCCGACGGATTCGAACGTGATGACGTACGACTGGACTCGAATAAGGAAGTTCATAGCCAGTAGCCAATAGCTGCCCTAGCGTCGGTTTTAGTCCGTCGGAATAGCATACACACGAGCGACTTTTTCGGAGGGACCGGGTCCGGCGGAGTTCCGTCGGAAAAATTTGAAGCATGTTCCATATTCTAAAGTCCGTCAGACTTTGGCGAATCAAAAGTCCGTTGCAGCCCACACACGATCGAATAGTCTGACGGAATCATTCCGTCGGACTTTGGATGTTCAAAAGTCTGCTCGTGTGTACGCGGCATAAGTCGGCTTATGTTCACCTGATGTGGTTTCTCAGAAACTGCAGAAGGAAGTGGCGTTGGGGAGGATGGCGGGTCCATTTTCTGTTCTTCCAGTGGCGGATCTGGTGGTATCATCATTGGGGGTAGTACCTAAGAGGGAGCCGAAACAGTTTCTCCTTATCCACCACCTTTCCCACCCGAAAGGGGGGTCCGTGAATGATGCAATCGATCCCTCCTTATGAAGCAGTGCGGTGGGTGCAGAAGTTTGGTCGGGGGGCATTGATGGCCCAGACTGATATCAAATCAGCTTTTCGCCTGTAGCCAGTCCACCGTTATAGGAAGGGTCACAGTATGCCGGATTCACGGTGATCTGTGTCGTTGGGGATATTGGGAATGTTGGCGGGAGTTCTTCCCAGTGTTTGTTTTTCATCCTTTGAGGTTCATTTGTTCAGGATGGCCTTTTTCAGAGCTTTGCGGATGGGTGAATTGGTTAGTCCTTCTAAGGCAGTGGTCAGGGGGTTGGATGTGGCGGACATGTCAGTGCAGGGTGACGCTGTCCCGTTGCTGATTTGCAAATCGAAAACTGACCAGCTGGGGAAAGGGGCTAGGGTGGTCCTTGGCGGAGTGGCGGGCCTGTCCCTATGCCCGGTCATAGTGGTAAGGGCTTGGTTGCTGTTGCGACCCGCCAGGCCTGTTCCTTTCCTAATCTATTTGGATGGGTCTACGTTGTCACGGTGCCAGTTTGTGTCTGTGTTCAAGAAGTGTTTGGTGGTGAGAGGTTCACAGTGGGAATATTCCTCTCATTATTTCAGGATTGGGGAGGCCACGGATGTAGCGCATTGGGGTTTGAGCGAACAGATCTTACAGCAGATTGGTTGTTGGGAATCTCACCACTTTCGCTTGTATGTATGTCCCCATCTTCTTTAAGGTCAGGGTTACATAATATATACAAATATACAAATTACACAGCAGAAAGTCTTTACAACACAATGTACAGTGTATGTCCCCTGGCTTACATTATATTTACAAAGTACCCACAGCAACCATATTTACAATGCAATATAAGATGCAAGTATAGCATTAGATTACCTGTTCTACTAACTTCAGATCGGCCCATGGTGACTGCTGTCTGTTGCCACACCAAAGAGGGACTTAGCTTGGTCATAAAACATTATATCCCCCCCTCCTTTCTGTACTGTGGCTAATAGGGATGAGCCGAACACCCCCCGGTTCGGTTCGCATCAGAACTTTCGAACGGACCGAAAATTTGTGCGAAATTTAGAACCCCATTGAAGTCTATGGGACTCGAATATTCGAAATAAAAAGTTCTAATTGTAATAGACATGTGCGATTCGTTTCGTACGAATCTCAAATTCGTACGAATTTCTCAAAATTCGTACGTTCGGGAGGATCCGAAATACGAATTGCCCTGCGTCCGAATTCTGTACGCAATACGAACTTTTGTTTACGAATTCCGGATTTCGGATCAGCGTTTTTTGCTGCGTTTTTTGCAGCGTTTTTTACCGCGATCTGTGGCGTTTTTTACCGCGTTTTTCAGTCATTATGCTTATTATGACTTGCAGAAGACTTCTGTGATAGAAGTCAATGTAAGTTGCCTGAAGACATCAGTGAAGGACTTTCATCCTCTCTGGGCAGGCTGCCAAGAAAAGAACAAAATGATACAATGTTTCTTCTTCAATGGGCTGAACTCCGTGTGTAGAAGTTCTCAGTTTAACCAAAGACTAAATCTTTTTTGACACTTGTTGCTTACAAGTAAAAATCCAGTATTTTCTGCTAGAAAATCACTCAGAAGCCCCAAAAATTATATATATATTTTTAGCAGAGACCCTAGGGAATAAAATAGCGGTTGTTGCAATATTTTATGTGACACGGTATTTGCGCAGAGGTCTTTCAAACGCAAGTTAGCCCTTTTTTTTTCGGTCGACCTCTAGGGAGCACTGACATTAGCAGCGTGACATACAGCAATGACACCTGCACCATGGTAGAGTGATCTGACACCAGCACCGTGATAGAGAGCACTGACATCAGCAGCGTGACATAAAGCACTGACACCAGCACCGTGATATACAGCACTGACACCAGCACCGTGATATACAGCACTGACACCTGCACCGTAAGCAGCCCCAGGAGGAAGTCAGCATAGCACAGGGATGGTGGGAGCCCCTCATAATAAGCAGCCCCAGGAGGAAGTCAGCACAGCACAGGGATGGTGAACTTTACAAACCTACAGGTCATATTTGCAGCCACAAAATAATTACTAGCTGTGCACACATAGTCCCACCACATGGCCAATGACATAACACATGTATGAGGTGAATCTGGGATCGACAACTACAAGCATTCTTTTTTTATATGTGAAATTCTGAAAATGCAGGAATCTTGAGATAATGGAGGCGAGGGAAGGTCAGGGTAGGCAAAGAAGAGGGTGCAGGAGATTATCACCAGCACCAGCACCATGATATAGAGCACTGACCCCTGCACCGTGATAGAGTGATCTGACACCAGCACCGTGACATAACACATGTATGAGGTGAATCTGGGATCGACAACTACAAGCATTCTTTTTTTCTATGTGAAATTCTGAAAATTCAGGAATCTTGAGATAATGGAGGCGAGGGAAGGTCAGGGTAGGCAAAGAATCATCTCCTGCACCCTCTTCTTTGCCTACCCTGACCTTCCCTCGCCTCCATTATCTCAAGATTCCTGCATTTTCAGAATTTCACATATAAAAAAAGAATGCTTGTAGTTGTCGATCCCAGATTCACCTCATACATGTGTTATGTCACGGTGCTGGTCTCAGATCATTCTATTACGGTGCAGGTGTCATTGCTGTATGTCACGCTGCTAATGTCAGTGCTTTCTAGAGGTCGACCGAAAAAAAAAGGGCTAACTTGCGTTTGAAAGACCACTGCGCAAATACCGCGTCACATAAAATATTGCAACAACTGCTATTTTATTCCCTAGGGTCTTTTCGGACACGAAATACGAATTACGAATTAATTTTATTACGAAACGGAACAGAGCGAAACAAATTTTTTGACGGCGCCCATGTCTAAATTGTAATGGCTAATATGCAAGATATTGTCCTAAAAAGGGTTTGGGGACCTGGCTCCTGCCCCAGGGGACATGGGTCAGTGCCTAAAATGTTTTTAAAAACTGAATTTTTTTCGTGAACACTGATTTTAATGATGATTAAAGTGAAAAAAAGTGAAATATTCCTTTAAATATTGTGCCTGTGGGTGTCTATAGTATGCCTGTGAAGTGCCACGTGTTTCCTGTGTTTAGAACAGTCCAAGCACAAAATGACATTTAACGGGAAAAAAGTCATTTAAAACTGCTTGTGGTTTTAATGTAATATCTGGTTCCGGCAATATGGATGAAAATCATTGAGAAAAATGGCATAGGTAGCCCCCCCTGCCCATTACCAGCCCCTTTGGGTCTTGTACGGATATTAAGGGGAACCCCACACATATATTAAAAAAAGGAAAGGCGTGGGGCCCCCAGGCCCTATATACTCAGAACAGGATTATACAGGTGGCGCCAACAAGACAGGAACTGTGTAGGTTTGTTGTGTTAAGTAGAATCTGTTTGTAATTTTGAACTGGTACATTTTGAAAGTGTAGCTCCAGTCAAAAAATAAATTTTTAAGCTTTTTGGAAAACATGGGAAGGGTTATCACCCCTGTATAATTTGTTTTGCCATCCGTCTTTTTTCATCTTACTTCCTGTTGTCTCCTTCCGTTTGCAAGTAGGAGACGTTTGTAAGTTGGATGTTTGAAAGTAGGGGCCTGCCCTATATGCTCTGCAGAAATGGCGGAACAAGGTGTTGGTGTTTCCACAACATTGTAAGCCCTCAAAGTGACTCTTGGTGGGCGCTGGAGCACCCTGCTGTGAACGATTATATCAAGAATTGTAATTACGCGCCATTGTTGAACAGTGGTAGAAAAATTGGGCCTTTGGTGGTTGTGATGGTGGTGCTGGTGCAACAACACTATAAGTCCTCACAGTTACTCTCGGTGGGCAAAGGAACGGGCCCTGCTGTGAAATATTATATCAAGAATTGTAATTACATGCCCCTGTTAAACAGGGGCTGAAAAATTGGGCCTTAGGCACTGCTTTCTGGTGTCACGACACTGCAACCTCTCCCACATACTCTAGTTGGAGTGCCGGAATGAGCCCTGCTTTAAAGCATTGCATCAAAAATTGTATTACATGCCCCTGTTAAACAGGGGCTGAAAAATTGGGCCTTAGGCACTGGTGCTGGTGCCACGACACTGCGACCTCTCCCATATACTCTATTTGGAGTGCAGGAATGAGCACTGCTGCAAAGCATTGCATCAAAAATTGTAATTACATGCCCCTGTTAAACAGGGGCTGAAAATTCGGGCCTTAGGCACTGGTGCTGGTGCCGCGACACTGCAACCTCTCCCATATACTCTATTTGGAGTGCAGGCAGTGGCGGCCCGCCCATAGGGGGCGCCCGGGCGCCGCCCCCCCTCTCCCTAGGTGTAAAAAAAAAAAAAAGTAAAAAAAAAAGTAAAAAAAAAAAACGGGCCCTTTAAGACATTTAAAAAAAAAAAAAAAAAATGTAATTTAACAATTTAACATAGTGTACTGTGGCGCCGGTCACAGTGCACTATGAGAAGCGCCACGTCCATGCAATCACAAGATTGCATTCATGGCGCTTCATTTGCGGGTTAAAAACCCGCCTTGCGGCGCACAGCAGAACGCCGACTAGCTTCCGCCCGTAAAATCACTGTGATTCTACGGGCGGGAGCATTGTCACTCTTAGACAGGCAGTCACTTCCGGCTTTCGGCTGCTTCACGAAACCCGGAAGTGACGTAGGCAGCTACGTTCCTTAGCCCGAGCGGAGCTGCCAGACAGTGAAAGGTGAGTCACCGCATAAAGGCTTTCTAGCCTCTACTTTGTGGAGAATGTTCGTGCATTTAGCTGAATGAATGCAAAAAGCTTTCACAGCCAGAAAGGTTTCCCCAGGCCAGGCGACTTTTGCCGTGGCCAATCAGAGAATGAGCTCTGAAGGGGGAACTCCACGCCAAATTTCTGAAAAAAAATTTGACGTGGGTCCCCCCTCCGAGAGCATACCAGGCCCTTAGGTCTGGTATGGATTCCAAGGGAAACCCCCTACGCCGAAAAAACGGCGTGGGGGTCCCCCCCAGATCCACACCAGACCCTTATCCGAGCACGCTACCCGGCCGGCCAGGAAAGGGGGTGGGGACGAGCGGGCGCCCCCCCCCCCTCCTGAGCCGTACCAGGCCGCGTGCCCTCAACATGGGGGGGTGCCTTGGGGGAGGGGGGGCGTGCGGCCCCCCCCCACCCCAAAGCACCTTGTCCCCATGTTGATGAGGACAAGGGCCTCTTCCCGACAACCCTGGCCGTTGGTTGTCGGGGTCTGCGGGCGGGGGGCTTATCGGAATCCGGGAGCCCCCTTTAATAAGGGGGCCCCCGGATACCGGCCCCCCACCCTATGTGAATGAGTATGGGGTACAATGTACCCCTACCCATTCACCTGTGAAAAAAAGTACAAAAAAAAAACACAACACAGGGTTAAAATATTTTATTGCACAGCTCCGGGGGTCTTCCGTCTTCGGGGGTCTTCTCGCCGGACTCCTCCGCTATCTTCTTGTAGCTCTTTTACTAGCGGAGGAGTCCGGCTTTCTTCCTCGCCGCCGGCCTCTTCTCCCGACTTCGGGGGTCTTGTCCCCCTCTTCGGTTCTTCTGCCGGGCCACCGCGCCTTCTTATAGCTCTTTTACAGGCGGTGGCCCGGTCTTCTGCTGCCGCCGCCGCCGCCCGTTCTTCTTCTTCTTCTTCTTCTTCTTCTTCTCCTTCTTCTCCAGGAGATGTTGCCTCGACGATCTCCCTGGCCGGAATGCCAGGGACGCGCTGTGCTGCCACTTATATAGGGACAATGGGGCGGTGTCACATGGGTTGATGTCACATGGGTTGGTCACATGGGTTGATGTCACAGTCGCCATGTGACATCAACCCATGTGACCAACCCATGTGACATCAACCCATGTGACACCGCCCCATTGTCCCTATATAAGTGGCAGCACAGCGCGTCCCTGGCATTCCGGCCAGGGAGATCGTCGAGGCAACATCTCCTGGAGAAGAAGGAGAAGAAGAAGAAGAAGAAGAAGAAGAAGAAGAACGGGCGGCGGCGGCGGCGGCAGCAGAAGACCGGGCCACCGCCTGTAAAAGAGCTATAAGAAGGCGCGGTGGCCCGGCAGAAGAACCGAAGAGGGGGACAAGACCCCCGAAGTCGGGAGAAGAGGCCGGCGGCGAGGAAGAAAGCCGGGCTCCTCCGCTAGTAAAAGAGCTACAAGAAGATAGCGGAGGAGTCCGGCGAGAAGACCCCCGAAGACGGAAGACCCCCGGAGCTGTGCAATAAAATATTTTAACCCTGTGTTGTGTTTTTTTTTTGTACTTTTTTTCACAGGTGAATGGGTAGGGGTACATTGTACCCCATACTCATTCACATAGGGTGGGGGGCCGGTATCCGGGGGCCCCCTTATTAAAGGGGGCTCCCGGATTCCGATAAGCCCCCCGCCCGCAGACCCCGACAACCAACGGCCAGGGTTGTCGGGAAGAGGCCCTTGTCCTCATCAACATGGGGACAAGGTGCTTTGGGGTGGGGGGGCCGCACGCCCCCCTCCCCCAAGGCACCCCCCCATGTTGAGGGCACGCGGCCTGGTACGGCTCAGGAGGGGGGGGCCGCCCGCTCGTCCCCACCCCCTTTCCTGGCCGGCCGGGTAGCGTGCTCGGATAAGGGTCTGGTGTGGATCTGGGGGGGAACCCCACGCCGTTTTTTCGGCGTAGGGGGTTCCCCTTGGAATCCATACCAGACCTAAGGGCCTGGTATGCTCTCGGAGGGGGAACCCACGTCAAATTTTTTTTCCGATTACATAAGGGGCGTGTTTTATGAGAAGTGGGAGGGGCCAAAATGGTGGGCGGGGTCGTGATGGGCGGGGTCTGGCGCCCCCCCATCCAAAAACTTCACCAGCCGCCACTGAGTGCAGGAATGAGCCCTGCTGCAAAGAATTGCATCAAAAATGTTAATTATACGCCCCTGTTAAACAGGGGCTGAAAAATTAGGCTGGTGGCATCACCCAGAACCAAAAATGTTCTTCCAAGATATCAGTGGAGGAGGAAGAGGATAGACAGTCAACATAACAGGACAGTCACTCAGCATCAGCATAGGCAGTCTTGAAGGGATGTGATATTTCAAAAAAAATTATTCGGGTTACATCAGCTTCAGGTGCTTGGTAGCTGGTGGTGATCCAAGACTGATTCATCTTTATGAAGGTCAGTTGATCAACCGAGTCGGTGGACAGGTGCACCCTGTGATCGGTTACAAAGCCACGAGCAGCACTGAAGGTGCGTTACGAAAGAACGCTGGATGCAGGACAGGCCAGTAGCTCAATTGCATACCATGCAAGCTCTGGCCAGTGATCCATCCTCAAGACTCCAGTAAGCCAGAGGATTTTCGGTGGGAAAGGTGTCCAAGTCTGACCTTGCCCCTAGGTATTCCTACACCATGTAAATAAGATGCTGGCGATGGTTGCCGGAAACCGATCATACCTTGGGGCTGCGGACTAAAAAATTGTCTGAACGCATCGGTCAGACGCCCACCTTCTCCACCGCTCCTCCTGACCGATGCCTCAGCAACATGTTGTCCAGAACCAGGAGTTTGTAACCTCCCAGTCTCTGGGAAAGCGTTGCACAGACCTTTCTGCAAGGCCTACCGGAGATGTCTCATTTTCTGCTCCCTCTGAGATGGCAAGATAAGGTCGGCAACCTTACCCTTGTACCGTAGATCAAGGAGAGTGGCCAGCCAGTAATGGTCCCTCTCCTTGATCCGAAGAATACAAGGAAGATTTCGCAGGCTTTGCAGGATCAGGGAGGCCATGCAGTGTAGGTTAGATGAGGCATTCGGTCCAGAGTCCTTTGGGTCACTAAGAACAACATGATCTGCAGCTACCTCCTCCCAGCCACGTACAAGTCCACGGGTTTCTTGGGACTGTAAATCATCCCTACAAGACTGCTGCTGCTGATGCTGAGTGCCAGGCTCCACCTCCATGCTGACACAATCATCCTCCTCCTCCTCATCCTCTTCCTCCTCGTCCTCTTCCTGTGTGATGGGTGGGACAGCAGGAACACTGTCTTGATAAAGGGGGCCTTGAGAGGCAAGGAAGTCCTCCTCTTCCTGCCTCTGTTCTGCCTCAAGTGCCCTGTCCATTATTCCATGCAGTGTATGCTCCAACAGGTAGACAAGAGGTGCAGTGTCACTGATGCATGCACTGTCACTGCTCACCGTCCTTGTGGCCTCCTCAAATGGTGACAGGACAGTGCATGCATCCCTGATCATGCCCCACTGGCGTGATGAGAAAAAAACAAGCTCCCCTGACCCTGTCCTGGTGCCGTAGTCGCACAGGTACTCATTGATGGCCCTTTGCTGCATGTGCAGCCACTGCAGCATGGCCAATGTTGAGTTCCACCTGGTGGGCATGTCACATATAAGGTGGTTCTTGGGCAGGTTCAACTCCTTTTGGAGCTCAGCCAGCCGAGTACTGCCATTAAATGATCGCTGGAAATGCACACAGACTTTCCTGGCCTGCTTCAGGACATCCTGTAAGCCCAGGTACCTGCCCAAGAACCGCTGCACCACCAGGTTAAGGACGTGAGCTACACAGGGCACATGGGTCAGTTGTCCCTGTCGGAGGGCGGAGAGGAGGTTGGTGCCATTGTCGCAAACCACCAATCCTGGCTTAAGCTGGCGTGGCGTCAACCACCTCTCAGCCTGCCCCTGTAGAGCTGACAAAATATCTGCCCCAGTGTGGCTCCTGTCCCCCAAACAAACCAGCACAAGCATGGCATGGCATAGTTTTGCCTGCATACTTGCGTAGCCCCTTGAACACCTACGGAGCACCACTGGTTCAGAGGACAGAGCACTGGAAGAGGCCATGGAGGAAGAAGAAGGGGAGGGGGTGGAGCAGAGAGGTGTGTCACAACCAGTAGTAGCATTTTGGAGGCGCGGTGGCGGAACAACCTCCAACACTACTGCACCTTGTCCTGCATCCTTCCCAGCTGCCACAAGAGTGACCCAATGGGCCGTGAAAGACAGGTAACGTCCCTGTCCATGCCTGCTGGACCATGAATCAGCGGTAATATGCACCTTACCACTGACCGCCCTGTCCAGCGAGGCAAGGACATTGCCTTTCACATGCCGGTAGAGAGCCAGAATCGCCTTCCGTGAGAAAAAGTGGCGTTTGGGGACCAGCCACTGAGGCACTGCACATTGCACAAACTCAGGGGGGCAGAGTCTACCAACTGAAAAGGCAGCAGTTGAAGTGCTAGCAATTTAGCCAAGCTAGCATTCAACCGCTGGGCATGTGGATGGCTGGGAGTGAACTTCTTTCTACGGTCCAGCAGCTGGGGCAGGGACATTTGCCTGCTACAATCGGACGTGGGTGTACTGCTAGCAGAGTGCCCGCAAGCACTTGGCTGTGATACACTTAATTCTACACCTTCATTCCTCTCAGTGCAGGTTTCAGAGAGGACTGAAGGTCTAGTGGGGTTGGAGATCCCAGCTGATGAGGAGCAAGGAGAGGTCCGCTTTGTTCTTTGGTGTGGGTCTTTGAGGTACGCTTGCCAACGAGCTGCATGGCAGGTCAACATATGTCTGGTCAAGCATATGGTGCCCAAGCGGCTGATGTTTTGGTCACGCGAGATACGCTTGAGACATATGTTGCAAATAGCAGCGGTGCGATCTGATGCACTCATCTCAAAAAAGGCCCACACCAAAGAACTTTTAGAATAAAGCGCAGAGGCAGCGCCCTGCACAGGCGTAGCTCTGCGGTGTGATTCAGTCGGTGTGCTGCCCCTAAGCTGGCCCCCGGAGGAACATCCTGCCTCATTAGAGATGTGCCTTCTCCTCCTCCTCTCTCCTACCAGGCACCCACGTGGAGTCAGTGCCCTCATCGTCCCCTCCCTCTTCATCACTGGAGCAAACCTGGCAGTATGCTGCAGTTTGTGGAACATGACTGCTAGATTGCTGTCCTTCTTGAGCATCCCCTCTCTCTGTGCTCACGGTACTGCCTTCCTCTAGCTGAGTATCATCACCAGAGCCTACAAAACACTGGGCATCCTCCTGGAGCATGTACCCAACACTGTGCTCAAAGAGTTTGGGGGACTCCTCAGGAGGACATGGTGGGTCTAGGGAAGGAGTCACTGATGATGACATTGAGACGAGGGAAGAGGATGTGTTGGCAGCTGCTTTGCTAGTACCCTGAGCCTGGGTGAGAGAGGATGAGGAGGATGAAGAGGGCTTGGTCATCCACTCTACCAAGTCTTCGGCATGATGTGCCTTAACACGTCCAGCTGCCGAAAATAAGGACAAGCGTGTCCCATGGCCACATGCTGATGACCATGAACTGTGTCCATGACCAGCACTGTTGTCTCTAGACACAGAGCCTGCTTGCCCTCTTTTATTGGCTCGTGCCTGTCTGCCTCTCCTTGTTGGCCTTCCAGACATGGTAATGGCCTGCAGGGAGATGGGAAAACCAGGAATTGGGTAGTGTATATTGTGCTGGAGGCACACAACACCCACTAACTCCTGCAGATGCCTTTATTATAGAACACCAGCAATAAAGGGTAGATACAGTTGTATATTGTGCTGTGCTGGAGGCACAAAACACCCACTAACTCCTGCAGATGCCTTTATTATAGAACACCAGCAATTAAAGGGTAGACTCCGGTGTATAGTGTGCTGTGCTGGAGGCACAACACACCCACTACCTCCTGCAGATGCCTTTATTATAGAACACCAACAATTAAAGGGTAGATACAGGTGTATATTGTGCTGTGCTGTAGGCACAAAACACCCACTAACTCCTGCAGATGCCTTTATTATAGAACACCAGCAATAAAGGGTAGATACCGTTGTATACTGTGTTGTGCTGGAGGCACAAAACACCCATCAACTCCTGCAGATGCCTTTATTATAGAACACCAGTAATTAAAGGGTAGATAACTGTGCTGTGCTGGAGGCACACAACACCAACTAACTCCTGCAGATGGCTCAATTAGAGAACAGCAATATAGGTAGCTACAGGTGTATACTGCGCTGGAGGCACACAACACCAACTAACTCCTGCAGATGGCTCAATTAGAGAACAGCAATATAGGTAGCTACAGGTGTATACTGCGCTGGAGGCACACAACACCAACTAATTCCTGCAGATGGCTCAATTAGAGAACAGCAATATAGGTAGCTACAGGTGTATACTGCGCTGGAGGCACACAACACCAACTAACTCCTGCAGATTGCTCAATTAGAGAACAGCAATATAGGTAGCTACAGGTGTATACTGCGCTAGAGGCACACAACACCAACTAACTCCTGCAGATGGCTCAATTAGAGAACAGCAATATAGGTAGCTACAGGTGTATACTGCGCTGAAAGCACACAACACCCACTAACTCCTGCAGATGGCTCAATTAGAGAACAGCAATATAGGTAGCTACAGGTGTATACTGTGCTGAAGGTACACAGACAACACCCACTAACTCCTGCAGATGGCAGATGGCTCAATTAGAGAAGAGCAATATAGGTAGATACAGGTGTATACTGCGCTGAAGGCACACAGACAACACCCACTAACTCCTGCAGATGGCTCAATTAGAGAACAGCAATATAGGTAGCTACAGGTGTATACTGCGCTGAAGGCACACAGACAACACCCACTAACTCCTGCAGATGGCAGATGGCTCAATTAGAGAACAGCAATATAGGTAGCTACAGGTGTATACTGCGCTGAAGGCACACAGACAACACCCACTAACTCCTGCAGATGGCAGATGGCTCAATTAGAGAAGAGCAATATAGGTAGCTACAGGTGTATACTGCGCTGAAGGCACACAGACAACACCCACTAACTCCTGCAGATGGCAGATGGCTCAATTATAGAACAGCAATATAGGTAGCTACAGGTGTATACTGTGCTGAAGGCACACAGACAACACCCACTAACTCCTGCAGATGGCAGGTGGCTCACTTAGAGAACAGCAATGTAAGTAGATACAGGTGTATACTGCGCTGAAGGCACACAGACAACACCCACTAACTCCTGCAGATGGCAGATTGCTCAATTAGAGAACAGCAATATAGGTAGCTACAGGTGTATACTGCGCTGAAGGCACACAGACAACACCCACTAACTCCTGCAGATGGCAGATGGCTCAATTAGAGAACAGCAATATAGGTAGCTACAGGTGTATACTGTGCTTAAGGCACACAGACAACACCGACTAACTCCTGCAGATGGCTCAATTAGAGAACAGCAATATAGGTAGCTACAGGTGTATACTGTGCTTAAGGCACACAGACAACTCCCACTAACTCCTGTAGACGCTGGAACACTACACAAGGCCGCCACACTGGCGGCCTTATATAGTGTGGGGCATGTACTACACAGCCTGAGCTATAATTGGCCACAGGCATCCTGTCTGTGGCCAATCATGGCTCTCCTCACTGCCGGCGCTGTGATTGGCCAAGCATGTGGGGTCACAGTGCATGTTTGGCCAATCATGAGCCAGCAATGCACTGCGATGGCGCAGTGCATTGTGGGCCATTCGCGCCACACAAATTTGGCGTGAACAGCCCACAGAGTTCTGGCTTTGCCGAATGGGCGAATAGCCGGTGTTCGAGTCGAACATGCGCTCAACTCGAACACCAAGCTCATTCCTAGTGGCTAATATAATCCTCCCTAATTGGTCACTGTGCATAATAAATGTATATTGGGCACAGCCTGATTGGATGAGTCAAAGAAGGCTGTTGTTTATGTGATGGATCTCGGATACTCCTGCTGAGCATCTCCGCCAGACCTGTGTCTCCTGTCCTCCAAATACACCTGCAGCCTGCAGATTCGCCATAACCAGCCCTTTCCCCCTCAATCACGAGACAAGCCACACAGGTGTTGAGGGTTAAACATCCAGAGCATAAACTGTTTATTAAGTGCCAAACATACACTTTTAACATAGTTAGGGACACTCCCCACAGCCTGGTCATAGGGGGGGTAGGGGACAAAGAAGAACCAATGGAAACTCAACACTTGTATATTCAAACAACTAAAGTTGAAGCACATGAAGGGATTATAAGCAGGCAGCCCCTCCTTACACATCCCCTGCTGGGATGTGTCTCCAGACCAGACCCTTTGTCTACATGCCATGACCCAACACAATTAACACAACAATAAGGGGGGGGGGGAGGAGAGAAGGGATGCAGCATTACATTACATTATCTCATTATCTTAGGTAGCCAGGAACGACTCCACAAGCCCAGCCACAGATGCTGCATTCACCCGGTTCCGATGACTGCGAATCTGCACACAAATGTCTGGAGGTGGCATCTTCTCCAGGTGGTGGGAGACAGCAAGTAGCCCTCCAAATATCATGTTCTTTGCTGGGCCATAGTCTGTGGGTAGGTGGCGAGCCCACAGCCCCTTCCAAAACACAGAGTGACAGTTTGTTCTGTCACAGTTTACACCCCCTTCCTGCCCAGGCCATTTTTCAGCTTTCAGTGCTGTTATATTTTGAATGACAATTACGTGGTCATTCTACACTGTAATTATGTGAAATTGTTATGATTTTCTTCACTTCAATTTTGAAAAAAAAAGAAGTTTTTCTTAGTTTCTGTCATGAAATTTTGTAAATAAGTAATTTTTCTCCTTCATCGATGGGCACTGATAGGCTGCACTGATGGGCACTGATGAGGTGGCACTTTTGAGCACTGATGAGGCAGCATTGATGGACACTGATAGGCTGCACTTATGGGCACTGATATGTGCCACTGATCAGCAGCATATGCGGCACTGATGGGTGGCACTGGTGGGCACTGGGCACAGATAGGCAGCACTGGTGGGCACAGATAGGCGGCACTGATAGGCGCCACTCATGCGTGGCATTGATGGGCAGCAGTGATGTGCATTGATGGGCAGCAGTGATTGGCAACACAAACTGACATCACTAATAGCCATTGATTGATGGCACTTGTGGGCACTGATTGCTGACACTGGTTGGCACTGATTGCTGGCAGTGGTGGACAATCTTTGCTGGCACTGGTTAATTGTAATCAGGGCACTGATCATCAGTGCCCTGATTACATACCTAGCTGTCCCCTGTGAGGAGATGCCACTGATTGGCTCTCCTCTCCTCACACTCTGTCAGTGTGAGGTGAGGAGCGGCGATTACCGGCATCTCCATGTTTACATGTGACCGGCTGTGATTGGACACTGCCGATCACATGGTGAAAGAGCCGCAGCCACGGCTCTTTACACAGATCTGGGTTTTTCCAGATTGCAGAGCTGCGTGCCCCTGGGGGTGTAGGAGAGCGGTTGTTCTGGGAGGCCATCATATGACATCCACCCAGAACGAGAGCCGCACTGCCCATCCGTCATTTGACGGTGGGTAGGCGGTAAGTGGTTAAATATATTTCCATCTAACGGAAATATATTTCTAATTGCAATATTATTTACAGCTTAATGGAGATTTCTCATAAACCCATTATGTAACAGTGGGAACAACGATATGTTTCCTCCCCCAGTCAGTCACATCCCCCCCCCACAGTTAGAAACACACCTAGGGAACACATTTAACCCCTTGATTGCCCCCTAGTGTTAACCCCTTCCCTGCCAGTGACATATATACAGTAATCAGTGGCTATTTTTAGCTCTGATCGCTGTATAAATGTCAATGGTCCCAAAAAAGTGTCAAAAGTGTCCTCTCTCTCTGCCGCAATGTCACAGTCCCAATAAAAATCCCAGATCGCCATCATTACTAGTAAAAAAAAATTTAATAATAATAAAAATGGCATAAATCTATCCCCTATTTCGTAGACGCTATAACTTTTGAGCAAACCAATTAATATACTCTTATACTCTTATTGCAATTTTTTTACCAAAAATAAGTAGAAGAATACATATCAGCCTAAACTGATAAAGAAATTAGTTTTTTACTTTTTTTGGATATTTATAAAAATACAAAATATTGTGTTTTTGTTCAAAATTGTCGCTGTTTGTTTGTATATAGCACAAAAAATAAAAACTGCAGAGGTGATCAAATACCACCAAAAAAAAGCTCTATTTGTGGGGAAAAAGGACATCAATTTTGTTTGGGTACAACATCACACGACTGCGTAATTGTCAGTTAAAGCGACACAGTGCCGAATCACAAAATGGCCTGGTTAGGAAGGGGATAAATATTTCCGGGACTGGAGTGGACTGGAGTGGTTAAAGATGGTTAAAGTAGTTAAGGATAACCTAGACGAAAGGATATATATAAGACAAGGCTAATGGTCATATTCATCTAAATAGTAAGAAAGTGCCACATCCCAGTTATAAATTATTTAAAGAAAAGGGGGAAATTGGAAGAAGGGACTGGAGGGTAACCAACCCCCGGGACTTTATCAACGGCACCAAGTATATTCAATCAATACTTAAAATCAATGACATTTTTATTTAGTGTACAAAAAGCATTGTTTCAGACAAGTAAGACAGTTACATCTGTTTACATATAAAGTAAGAAATGCGGGTATACAAAGATTGGTATGTGAGCCTACAAGACTCCCTAAATTACCACATTTATATACGATTTGAACTGCATTGTTTCTTTCCTACATGTTTCGCTCTTCAGAGCTTCCTCAGGACAATTGCAGCATACAGCAATCAATAAAGAACTGAAATTATACAAACAAATTATTAGTTTAAAAATACAAGTACACAACTCGTTTTGTACACAACAGGACCCCTAGGGGTACAAGAGGTGTTCACCCTCACAAGTTAGCACATCTAATTAAGTAGATCTGGTGGTGGATATCATTCCTGTCCATCACATTAGTTGGAGAGGAGCGAAACCACCACCGTAAGAATATTGAAACACAAGGGCATAATTTACATATCAGTGTTAAATAACATGTTAATTCTCCAAAAGGGAACAACCAAACCATTTACATGGATGGTATCCCAAATTTACATATGTAGAGTATGAAATATAATTCTCCTTTGTGGAGATTGCAGATAGGATCAAAACCAAAAAGATAAATAAGAAAAATAAAAAAGTTTGGATGAAAAATAAGATAAAAATGGTAAAATAAAATAGAAAATGTGACAAAAAAAAAAAGTAGTACAAAAATTAATTAAGTTGAAAATAAAAAATAAAAAAACAAATTTTACTACGGTGAGTAACGAAAAATAGAATAAACTAAATGAAAAAATAATAATGAGTAATACAAAATCAGACAAAAACAAGAAAAGACATCTTACCCCCTATATCTGGTAGGTTAATATGCTTGTCTATCGTAGTTTTCAAATATTATATATATCAGTTAATGCTAAAACGGAAACAAATTGTCTTTTCCTTTTTGTCATCAAGCAGGCGGATCACGGTGAACGCACCATTAGGGATCTCCCATTCCTCCCCCCAAGGATCTGCAGAAGCACGAGAAACGTATATATAGTGTATATGGGCCATTTGAATGAAATGTCAAAATGGCACGATCAATGCTATAAACATACCTGATAGAACCCGGAAGGTGATTGAACTAGAACCAGTTAGGCATGCCCGATATCTGCAGACACCATATATTGTCAGATAAAAGTTGAGCAAAGTCTAGTTTTGAGCACGAAAGACCTCTCTGTGCTAGTCTCTAAAGAAAAAGTAAAAAGAAAAGCCATATCCTAATCAGTGTTGCATAACCATCTCAAAAGTATAGAATGTGTGACTCTAAATTTGGACTTCAGGATCATCCATCTAGTCCCCCTAGAGCCCTTCCATTCCTACCTATTAAATCGAGTAGTGTAGAGTAATCAAAGAGATTTGAGTGCTTCTCCGTCCGTTTAGCAGCTCCACATGTCAGCTTCCATCGCTTGTTTGGATGGCACTGACCGGGACCCGCGTTATGAACTCGTGCTCCCAGCCCGGCGGCGTCTGACGTCACCGCCGGGCTGCGGGCACATCTGCTGAGAGAATCTCCTTCGTGCGCGTAGTGATGTCCAATGCGCATGCGCGGAGGACGTAAGTTACGTCCATATCGCGCGTCGGCCATTTTGGATTCTGGCAAAGTTATAAAGTTCGCCAGTAAATGATCCATCGATGCCTGTGCTCTGACAGTAACCCAACATTAGGTCAGAGACAGGCGGCCATGATGGCTAAGGGCTATAAGCCCTGATCTTCCACTCAGATAGATCAGAAAATGCAAATAAACAGGGATGAAAGTGAGCCAACATATATGTCAATCACGATACAACCCTGATCTCAAAAGATGGGAAAGAGAATTAATTGCTACCAACCGGCAACAACAAGGGAAGGGGGCCTCACATTTGGAAACGGGGCGGGCTGATTGAACCCCTAACTGGTTAGGAAGGGTTATTAATCGAATCCACCCCGGGGTGCCCGTACAGACCCCAGGAGGGTAAAGGATATTTAGAGAGTCCCTTTCAGGTATGGCGCTCTCACCACAGTCCGCCAGCCATCATGTGCCTGTAGTAAATATGTTTCCTATTTGCTCGGAGATAATCACTTATTGTTACAGTATATAAAAAAAAAAAAAAAACACTTTCCTTCTTTTAGTTAAAGGAAAGGTTTGAAACTGATTGCATCATTGAGTCCCGGAGATCGGGTGGCCTCTAAATTAAATATCCATCGGGTCTCTCGTTGTAAAAGAATATGATTGTAATCACCCCCTCTTTCTCCCGGAGGAACATATTCCAGAGGGAAGAAATGCATGAGATTATCATTGAACTGATGATATAAGCCAAAATGTCGGCTGATGGGAGTTTCCATCTTTTTTCCCCGCACCAGGGACACATGGTCCCTGATGCGGTGGAAAAAGGGACGTTTCGTCTTTCCAACATAAAAGGCATTACATTGGCAGACCATAATGTACACCACCCCCACTGATTGACAAGTCACAGCAAATTTGGGCTTAAATAAATGACCATTTGGTAAGCGTATAGATCTCGACGCATATAAATATCTACAGAAGCCACATTTGTGGCAAGGGGTACAACCTGTTTGTTTGAAACCCACCTTTAGAGGAGGGGAAAAATTACTTTGTACTAGAGAATCCTAGATCTCCTGTATGTAACACCCGGATGTTCCGGGACATGTTTTGCTAAAAGGGGATCCCCCTTCAAGAGATACCAGTATCTCTGAAGGATTCCTTTAACTTGCAAATGTTGTTCGTTGAATGTAGTAATGAATCTAACCTCTTCAAAGGTCTTTGCTGATCTCTGATTGTGTATTAGAGAGGCCCTATTTTGTTTCTTAGCTTGTGCATATGCCCTTTTGAGGCATTTGTTGCTGTAACCTCTTTGACAAAGGCGCAGTCTTAATTCCCTAGCTTCTGAGATGAAGTCCTCATGATTGCTGCAATTCCGTCTTAGACGGAGATATTGTCCGTATGGGATACTCGCTATCAGAGGGGACGGGTGTGAGCTCGAAGCATGTAAAAGTGAATTTGCCGCGGTTGCTTTTCGGTGGAGAGTGGACTGAACTCCCCCCCCAGATCGGTAAAGATTTGCACATCCAGGAAAGTTATCCTGGAAAGACTCTTTTCCATGGTAAATTTTAAATTAAAGGAATTTGTTCCCAACAAATCCACAAACATATCCAGATCTTCCTCACCACCCGTCCAAACAAAAAAAATGTCATCAATAAATCTTCGCCACATTGGTATCAAATCAAAGAATCGTTGTAGATTCTCTTTGCGAAAGATCTGGCGCTCCCAGCCCCCCAGGTACAGGTTGGCATATGAGGGAGCACACTTGGTCCCCATAGCCACCCCCTGCTCCTGGAGGTAATGGGAGCGCCCGAACATAAAGATGTTATTGGTGAGAATGAAGTATAAGAGGTCCAGGACAAAGTTCCTGTAATTGGGATGGATGCGCCCATCCTCCACTATGAAGCTTTCAACCGTCCGAACCCCCAAATCATGGGGGATCGAATTGTACAAGGCCTCTACGTCCAAGGTCACTAACCAGGTCCCCTCCGATAGCGAGATCCCATCCAGAGCCCGCAGCAAATCAGAGGTATCTCGTAAATATGATGTCAAATCCTCCACATAGGGAAGAAAAATCGTCGACTAGAGCACTAGCATGCTCAGTCAGACAACCTCGTCCTGACACAATAGGGCGACCCGGGGGTTTCAAAGGATGTTTGTGCACCTTTGGGAGGACATACATTGTTGGAGTTTTAGGATTGGGAACATTTAAATATTCCCAAGTTTTTTTCGTGATAGTTCCTTGTCTAAAAGCTTTTGCAATCAGTTTGTCAAATTGGGTACTGATGTAACCAATATGGCTTGCTGGGATTTTGCGATACCATTGTTTATTTTGCAGGAGGTCTAATACCATATTCTCGTATTGAACAACATCCATTATTACGAGGTTGCCCCCTTTGTCTGCCGGTTTAATTATGATGTCTGTGTTTGATTTCAACGTCAATAGGGCTCTAGAGAGATTGGGTCTCTCTTTTTGCCGCACACAACCCATTGACACTTTTGAATTGGTTAAGGACACATATTTGTTTGCGCGAAAACTTATGTATAAAGTGATTTTTGACAAATCATCAAATGTGAAACAAGACTCACAACCTTCAAACACATCACTCGATGGCCTCAGTCTCTTTGAGATTAGGGCCATTGAGGATCTAATGGAATTATGGGATGAGGGTGGAATTGATTCTACCGATTTGGAGAAAGCATCTGTATTGCTCGCTGATCAAGATTTTGATACGGGGTTTTCGGGTGCAACCTCAAAACTACATTCTTCACATGTGGTGAAAGAATACAAACCACGGTCCAACAAGTTTCCCACCTTACAAAACAATCCCAACATATGGGCATTTGTACAACAAGTGACCAAAGAAATAACAAAGACCAAATGGGAAGGTGTACAACAACCTAACCTCACGAAACAACAAAAAGAAGCCCTATTGACGTTGAAATCAAACACAGACATCATAATTAAACCGGCAGACAAAGGGGGCAACCTCGTAATAATGGATGTTGTTCAATACGAGAATATGGTATTAGACCTCCTGCAAAATAAACAATGGTATCGCAAAATCCCAGCAAGCCATATTGGTTACATCAGTACCCAATTTGACAAACTGATTGCAAAAGCTTTTAGACAAGGAACTATCACGAAAAAAACTTGGGAATATTTAAATGTTCCCAATCCTAAAACTCCAACAATGTATGCCCTCCCAAAGGTGCACAAACATCCTTTGAAACCCCCGGGTCGCCCTATTGTGTCAGGACGAGGTTGTCTGACTGAGCATGCTAGTGCTCTAGTCGACGATTTTTTGCGTCCCTATGTGGAGGATTTGACATCATATTTACGAGATACCTCTGATTTGCTGCGGGTTCTGGATGGGATCTCGCTATCGGAGGGGACCTGGTTAGTGACTTTGGACGTAGAGGCCTTGTACAATTCGATCCCCCATGATTTGGGGGTTCGGACGGTTGAAAGCTTCATAGTGGAGGATGGGCGCATCCATCCCAATTACAGGAACTTTGTCCTGGACCTCTTATACTTCATTCTCACCAATAACATCTTTATGTTCGGGCGCTCCCATTACCTCCAGGAGCAGGGGGTGGCTATGGGGACCAAGTGTGCTCCCTCATATGCCAACCTGTACCTGGGGGGCTGGGAGCACCAGATCTTTCGCCAAGAGAATCTACAACGATTCTTTGATTTGATACCAATGTGGCGAAGATTTATTGATGACATTTTTTTTGTTTGGACGGGTGGTGAGGAAGATCTGGATATGTTTGTGGATTTGTTAGGAACAAATTCCTTTCATTTAAAATTTACCATGGAAAAGAGTCTTTCCAGGATAACTTTCCTGGATGTGCAAATCTTTACCAATCTGGGGGGGGGGAGTTCAGTCCACTCTCCACCGAAAAGCAACCGCGGCAAATTCACTTTTACATGCTTCGAGCTCACACCCGTCCCCTCTGATAGCGAGTATCCCATACGGACAATATCTCAGTCTAAGACGGAATTGCAGCAATCATGAGGACTTCATCTCAGAAGCTAGGGAATTAAGACTGCGCCTTTGTCAAAGAGGTTACAGCAACAAATGCCTCAAAAGGGCATATGCACAAGCTAAGAAACAAAATAGGGCCTCTCTAATACACAATCAGAGATCAGCAAAGACCTTTGAAGAGGTTAGATTCATTACTACATTCAACGAACAACATTTGCAAGTTAAAGGAATCCTTCAGAGATACTGGTATCTCTTGAAGGGGGATCCCCTTTTAGCAAAACATCTCCCGGAACATCCAGGTGTTACATACAGGAGATCACGATCTCTGAAGGATTCTCTGGTACAAAGTCATTTTTCCCCTCCTCTAAAGGTGGGTTTCAAACAAACAGGTTGTACCCCTTGCCACAAATGTGGCTTCTGTAGATATTTATATGCGTCAAGATCTATACGCTTACCAAATGGTCATTTATTTAAGCCCAAATTTGCTGTGACTTGTCAATCAGTGGGGGTGGTGTACATTATGGTCTGCCAATGTAATGCCTTTTATGTTGGAAAGACGAAACGTCCCTTTTTCCACCGCATCAGGGACCATGTGTCCCTGGTGCGGGGGAAAAAGATGGAAACTCCCATCAGCCGACATTTTGGCTTATATCATCAGTTCAATGATAATCTCATGCATTTCTTCCCTCTGGAATATGTTCCTCCGGGAGAAAGAGGGGGTGATTACAATCATATTCTTTTACAACGAGAGACCCGATGGATATTTAATTTAGAGGCCACCCGATCTCCGGGACTCAATGATGCAATCAGTTTCAAACCTTTCCTTTAACTAAAAGAAGGAAAGTGTTTTTTTTTTTTTTTTATATACTGTAACAATAAGTGATTATCTCCGAGCAAATAGGAAACATATTTACTACAGGCACATGATGGCTCGCGGACTGTGGTGAGAGCGCCATACCTGAAAGGGACTCTCTAAATATCCTTTACCCTCCTGGGGTCTGTACGGGCACCCCGGGGTGGATTCGATTCATAACTCTTCCTAACCAGTTAGGGGTTCAATCAGCCCGCCCCGTTTCCAAATGTGAGGTCCCCTTCCCTTGTTGTTGCCGGTTGGTAGCAATTAATTCTCTTTCCCATCTTTTGAGATCAGGGTTGTATCGTGATTGACATATATGTTGGCTCACTTTCATCCCTGTTTATTAGCATTTTCTGATCTATCTGAGTGGAAGATCAGGGCTTATAGCCCTTAGCCATAATGGCCGCCTGTCTCTGACCTAATGTTGGGTTACTGTCAGAGCACAGGCATCGATGGATCATTTACTGGCGAACTTTATAACTTTGCCAGAATCCAAAATGGCCGACGCGCGATATGGACGTAACTTACGTCCTCCGCGCATGCGCATTGGACATCACTACGCGCACGAAGGAGATTCTCTCAGCAGATGTGCCCGCAGCCCGGCGGTGACGTCAGACGCCGCCGGGCTGGGAGCACGAGTTCATAACGCGGGTCCCAGTCAGTGCCATCCAAACAAGCGATGGAAGCTGACATGTGGAGCTGCTAAACGGACGGAGAAGCACTCAAATCTCTTTGATTACTCTACACTACTCGATTTAATAGGTAGGAATGGAAGGGCTCTAGGGGGACTAGATGGATGATCCTGAAGTCCAAATTTAGAGTCACACATTCTATACTTTTGAGATGGTTATGCAACACTGATTAGGATAAGGCTTTTCTTTTTACTTTTTCTTTAGAGACTAGCACAGAGAGGTCTTTCGTGCTCAAAACTAGACTTTGCTCAACTTTTATCTGACAATATATGGTGTCTGCAGATATCGGGCATGCCTAACTGGTTCTAGTTCAATCACCTTCCGGGTTCTATCAGGTATGTTTATAGCATTGATCGTGCCATTTTGACATTTCATTCAAATGGCCCATATACACTATATATACGTTTCTCGTGCTTCTGCAGATCCTTGGGGGGAGGAATGGGAGATCCCTAATGGTGCGTTCACCGCGATCCGCCTGCTTGATGACAAAAAGGAAAAGACAATTTGTTTCCGTTTTAGCATTAACTGATATATATAATATTTGAAAACTACGATAGACAAGCATATTAACCTACCAGATATAGGGGGTAAGATGTCTTTTCTTGTTTTTGTCTGATTTTGTATTACTCATTATTATTTTTTCATTTAGTTTATTCTATTTTTCTTTACTCACCGTAGTAAAATTTGTTTTTTTATTTTTTATTTTCAACTTAATTAATTTTTGTACTACTTTTTTTTTTTTTTTTGTCACATTTTCTATTTTATTTTACCATTTTTATCTTATTTTTCATCCAAACTTTTTTATTTTTCTTATTTATCTTTTTGGTTTTGATCCTATCTGCAATCTCCACAAAGGAGAATTATATTTCATACTCTACATATGTAAATTTGGGATACCATCCATGTAAATGGTTTGGTTGTTCCCTTTTGGAGAATTAACATGTTATTTAACACTGATATGTAAATTATGCCCTTGTGTTTCAATATTCTTACGGTGGTGGTTTCGCTCCTCTCCAACTAATGTGATGGACAGGAATGATATCCACCACCAGATCTACTTAATTAGATGTGCTAACTTGTGAGGGTGAACACCTCTTGTACCCCTAGGGGTCCTGTTGTGTACAAAACGAGTTGTGTACTTGTATTTTTAAACTAATAATTTGTTTGTATAATTTCAGTTCTTTATTGATTGCTGTATGCTGCAATTGTCCTGAGGAAGCTCTGAAGAGCGAAACATGTAGGAAAGAAACAATGCAGTTCAAATCGAAAATAAATGTGGTAATTTAGGGAGTCTTGTAGGCTCACATACCAATCTTTGTATACCCGCATTTCTTACTTTATATGTAAACAGATGTAACTGTCTTACTTGTCTGAAACAATGCTTTTTGTACACTAAATAAAAATTTCATTGATTTTAAGTATTGATTGAATATACTTGGTGCCGTTGATAAAGTCCCGGGGGTTGGTTACCCTCCAGTCCCTTCTTCCAATTTCCCCCTTTTCTTTAAATGGTTAACGATAACCTCTTTAGACCCTCTCAAATGCCCTCAATGCACGAAAAACAAGTAAATGATTAACTATTTCAGCCATTCTGTGAGAGAAGAGAGAACAGCAAGTGTGCTTGTCGATAGCTGTCTGTTCCTTTAATTTGAATGTATACAGTGCCACCATTGGCCATGAACATTTCTATATTGATTGAGAGAAATCATGTGTGAGACAGGATGTTCAATGTTAGAAATAAATAGATGACAGAGGTTCTAGCATTAATGCCACGTACACACGACCGGACTTTTCGAGGGACAAGGTCCGACAGACTTTCGACGGAGTTCTGACGGAGTTCTGACAGAGTTCTGACGGACTTTCCGAATGAACGGACTTGGCCACACACCATTACACCAAAGTCCGAAGGATTTGAACGTGATGACGTACGACTGGACTAGAATAAGGAAGTTCATAGCCAGTAGCCAATAGCTGCCCTCGCGTTGGTTTTTGTCCGTCGGACTAGCATACACACGAGCGGATTTCTCGGTAGGAACTGGGTCTGGCGGAGTTCTGGCGGAAAAATTTGAAACATGTTCCATTTCTAAAGTCTGTCAGACTTTTGCAAATCAAAAGTCCGCTGCAGCCCACACACGATCGAATGGTCTGCCGGAATTGTTCCGTCTGACTTTTGATGTTGAAAAGTCTGGTCGTGTGTACGCGGCATTAAACTCTATTTCTCTCTGTGTTGCTGTTGAAGAGTTCTTCTCACTTCCTGTCTGGTAAAATGTTTCTGTATGGTGACTAAAGTTAAATCTAACAGAACCCTGGATAGCAGTAAAAACCTGGGAGGGTGTTCTAATCCTTCTGCACTCTAAAATGGAAAAAAAGGTTTGCAACTTTATATGAGACTCATATGTATACTCATACACAGGGCCGCTGATAGGGCAGTACAACCAGCCCCATTGTACGGGGCCCGCCCCCATCAGCTACACAGTGGGGCCCGGGCATCTTACAGTTTGTTACTGCATTTAAAAAAAAAAAAGTTTCCTAAATTCCTCTCCCGCTCCTACTTGCTTACAGAGGGGGGGTTATATAATTTTCCAGGAGGGGAGTGCAGGCGCAGCAGAGGGACTATTTCTTTATTTTCGGGCACATGTACATCATGCCGCCCCACTATTTTATTAGTCCCGGCTGGCGGAGTGATACAGTGATTCTCCGTTCGTCTCCCGGCTGCATTCCTCATGAGTTATATAGAAGTTGATCGGCTGACAGGGGAGAGCAGGAGGACAGCGTGGCTGCACTGGACACAGTGAGTGGGGAATAGAGGTTAGAATACTCACTGTGTCCTATCATGTATCTCACAGCTCAGCAGGTTATCAGCATTACAATTATCACAGGTAGCACAATAAGCAGGTGCTCTGTCATGGTTCTATCATGGCTCTAGGTCACATTGCTTTTGGGTGCTCACTGTATTATGGCTGTGCTTTGTTACAGTCTGTTACATACAGTACAGCCATAAGTTAACTCAGTGAGCACCCAAAAGCAATGTGACCTAGAGCAATGATAGAACCATGACAGAGCACCTGCTTATTGTGCTACCTGTGATAATTGTAATGCTGATGATCATAAGAAACAACGAGATGCTACTTGAGGGTCGGTTCACACTGAGGCAGCGCGACTTACAGCGCTACTGCCTCAGGCGACCCAGACGCCACCGCTGCAGCCACTTGCAAAACGACTTCTGTATAGAAGTCAATGCAAGTCGCCCCCAAAGTCGTTCAGGAACCTTTTTCTAAGTCGGAGCGACTTGTGTCACTCCAATTAGAACGGTTCCATTGTACAGAACGGGACGCTACAAGTCGTCCTAGTGTGAACCGACCCTTAGACTTCATTTGGGGGAGCAATAAACATGCAGCAGAGCTACATTTTTACGGCTCCCCAAACCAATCCCCTTTAACTGCTTCCCATCCAGCAATGTACCAATAAATCGCTGGGATAGACGGATGATATCTTGATCATCACTACAGCAATGATCAAGATATCATTTTTTTAGTCCCAGCAATTCTGCACAAAGTAAAGTAATCCTAATGGCTAAGAAGCCACTGGATTACTTTTACAGGCAGTGGAAGGGGGTCCCATCACCACCTTTACTGCTTTTAAGATGTGACCAGTAGCATCCGGTTCCAGGGACACAGTGAGAGGGATGGATATTGTTCTTCCCACTGTGTGATGTCAGAAACCGGAAGTGACAAGGATGTTGTCACTGCCGGTTATGTAAAGAAGCCATCACTGGCTTGAACAAGCATCTAATCAAACTGATCCTAGTTTGATCAGATGCTTTGGAGGCCAGAGGACAGATATGGGGTCTAAAAGACCTCATATCTCTCCATAAAGAGGACCTGTAATGGCCCATGCTATCACAAGTAATGTAAAGATGCAGTGTAAGATTTTTTTTTTTATTTGTACTAAAATACAATTTTAAATAATTTTAAACTGCCCCCCCCTTCGTGCTTATTAATTGCAAAAGTATGCATTGGCTCCACACGCATATGTAAATGGCAACAAACCTGCATTTTGTTTCAAGCCGGGATCAGGGGTGGGGTCAAGGGTGGTTGAAGGGGGCCCCGTCAGGTAGGCTGTACAGGGCCCCATGATTTCTAACAGCTGCCCTGCTCATACACATGTGCCTCCATACCTAATGGTATGGAATGGAAAAAAAGAGTTTGGGACTTTGAATGAGGCATATTATTGGACAATAAATAATTATTAAACATATATTGATTTGTTCCTTCTACAAATTGCAATTTTTCAAGTATATGACAGTAAGTACATACATAATTACAAATTTAGTAATAAAACACGATTGTAATATAAATGACGTTATGTTATGTGTCGTGTAATTTGTGTTACAACCATGTTTTATTACAAAATTTGTAATTATGCATGTACTTACTGTCATATACTTGGAAAATCGCCATTGTAGAAGGAACAAATCAATATTTGTTTAATAATTATTCATTGTACGATAATATGCCTCGTTCAAAGTCCCAACCTCTTTTTTCCACTCCATCCTTCTGCACTCTATCCAAATCTAAACAAAAGTTTTTGGCTTTACATACACATTAAGTAGATTCCTTGAAACTTACATTACTTCTTTGAACATCTCTTACTGCAGCCCTTTTCAACCAGGGAGCATTCAGGGTTCTTCAGGAGTGCCTTGGCAAAATGCCCAAAAATTCAATAGTGCCCTAAAATTGTCAACAAGCTGGCTCAAGTCTGCCTTTTTTTTGTTACACAAAGCCAAAGGATTTTTATTGTGTAGCAGTGCAACCTATGGAATCACCAGGCCAGCTGACAGTAAGTATCTTAGCAACCAATGACATCATAGATTGATATGGATGACATCGGGTGCCTGTGGATGTCCTTGTTTGCCCCTCTCTTGCCCATCTCTGTCAAGACTTGGGTCACATTAGTGGAGTGAGGTGGGGAAATACTGGAAAACTAGTCAGTACCAGTGTGCAAAGATATATATGCTTTGTGAGAATAAACCACCTCTAATGTTGGGTGTAATATGTGTGTATATGCTGGTGCGCTATGTAAAACTATTTGATTCATTTTTACATTTTAGGATGCGGTGCCTTGAGATTCTGCAGATTTTAAAAAAGCTGCCTTGACCAAAAAAAGGTTGAGAAACAATGTCTTACTGTACCTGTCTCTGTGCTGGAGATTCCTGATACTTCGCTTTATAGTTAGGGATGAGCCGAACACCCCCCTGTTCGGTTTGCACCAGAACCTGCGAACAGACCTAAACTTCGTGTGAACTTTAGAACCCTATTAAAGTCTATGGGACTCGAACGTTCACAATCTAAAGTGCTCATTTTAAAGGGTAATATGCAAGTTACTGTCCTAAAAAGTGTTTGGGGACCTGGGTCCTGCCTCAGGGGACATGGATCAAAGCAAAAAAAAGTTTTAAAAACTGCAGTTTTTTCAGGAGCAGTGATTTTAATAATGATTAAAGTGAAACAATAAAAGTGTAATATTCCTTTAAATTTCGTAGCTGGGGGGTATCTATAGTATGCCTGTGAAGGGGCGCATGTTTCTGGTGCTTAGAACTGTCCCTGCACAAAGTGTCATTTGTGCAGGAAAAAAAGTCTTTTAAAATCACTTGCGGCTAAATTGTCGGCTCCCCGTAATGCAGAGAACATTCAATGAGTGTTCTCTGTATTAGCCGACAATTCATTCATTCATTGATAAAAAAAAAAAGCGTGGGGGTTCCCCTAAATTCAATTACCAGGCCCTTCAGGTCTGACATGGATATTAAGGGGAACCCCGTGTCAAATTTTTTAAAAAAATTGACGTGGGGGTCCCCCTAAATATCCATACCAGACCCTTCAGGTCTGATATGGATATTAAGGGGAACCCCGCATCAAATTTTAAAAAACAATTGACGTGGGGGTCCCCCTAAAAATCCATACCAGACCCTTTATCCGAGCACGCAACCTGGCAGGCCGCAGGAAAAGAGGGGGGGACGAGAGAGCGGCCCCCCTCCCTCCTGAACCGTACCAGGCCACATACCCTCAACATTGGGAGGATGCTTTGGGGTTCTGTGACCCCTCAAAGCACCTTATCCCCATGTTGATGAGGACAAGGGCCTCATCCTCACAACCCTGGTCGGTGGTTGTGAGGGTCTGCGGGCGGGGGGCTTATCAGAATCTGGAAGCCCCCTTTAACAAGGGGACCCCCAGATTCCGGCCCCCCCCTGTTTGAAATGGTAAGGGGGTACAAAAGTACCCCTACCATTTCACAAAGAAAGTGTAAAAATGGTTAAATAAGACAAACACACTTTTGAAAAATTCCTTTATTAAAAATAATAAAAAAAAGATTCCAGCGGTGCTAATCCACTCTTGCTATCCAGCGACGAATCTCCGGGGTCCAGCAATGGATGATCATATCCAGCGACGGGGGATCTCTCAGTCCAGCGCTGTCCATACATCCGTCTTCTGTCTCCACTCCGGAGACACTGCAGAGAGCCCAGCGCTGACGTTTCTTATATTAGGAGGGCGGGGCCACCCGTCACCTGACCCCGCCCCTCTGACGCTGGAGAGGGAAGCCAGGGGTTCCCCAGTGACGTGTGGGTGACCCCGCCCCCTCTGATGTAACGCAGGTTTCCGTTACATCAGAGGGGGCGGGGTCACCCACACATCACTGGGGAACCCCTGGCTCCGTTCACCAGCGTCAGAGGGGGCGGGGTCAGGTGACAGGTGGCCCCGCCCTGCTAATATAAGAAACGTCAGCGCTGGGCTCTCTGCAGTGTCTCCGGAGTGGAGACAGAAGACGGATGTATGGACAGCGCTGGACTGAGAGATCCCCCGTCGCTGGATATGATCATCCATCGCTGGACCCCGGAGATTCGTCGCTAGATAGCAAGAGTGGATTAGCACCGCTGGAATCTTTTTTTTTTTTTTTTTTTTTAATAAAGGAATTTTTCAAAAGTGTGTTGGTCTTATTTAACCATTTTTACACTTTCTTTGTGAAATGGTAGGGGTACTTTTGTACCCCCTTACCATTTCAAACAGGGGGGGGGGCGGGATCTGGGGGTCCCCTTGTTAAAGGGGGCTTCCAGATTCTGATAAGCCCCCCGCCCGCAGACCCTCACAACCACCGGCCAGGGTTGTGAGGATGAGGCCCTTGTCCTCATCAACATGGGGACAAGGTGCTTTGAGGGGTCACAGACCCCCAAAGTATCCTCCCAATGTTGAGGGTATGTGGCCTGGTACGGTTCAGGAGGGAGGGGGGGCGCTCTCTCGTCCCCCCCTCTTTTCCTGCAGACTGGCAGGTTGCGTGCTCGGATAAAGGGTCTGGTATGGATTTTTAGGGGGACCCCACGTCAATTTTTTTTTTAATTTGATGCAGGTTCCCCTTAATATCCATAATATCCATATCAGACCTGAAGGGTCTGGTATGGATATTTAGGGGGACCCCCACGTCAATTTTTTTTTTTATTTGACACGGGGTTCCCCTTAATATCCATGTCAGACCTGAAGGGCCTGGTAATTGAATTTAGGGGAACCCCCACGCTTTTTTTTTTTATCAATGAATGAATGAATTGTCGGCTAATACAGAGAACACTCATTGAGTGTTCTCTGTATTACGGAGAGCCGACAATTTAGCCGCAAGTGATTTTAAAAGACTTTTTTTCCTGCACAAATGACACTTTGTGCAGGGACAGTTCTAAGCACCAGAAACACGCGCCCCTTCACAGGCATACTATAGATACCCCCCAGCTTCGAAATTTAAAGGAATATTACACTTTTGTTGTTTCACTTTAATCATTATTAAAATCACTGCTCCTGAAAAAACGGCTGTTTTTAAAACTTTTTTTTGCATTGATCCATGTCCCCTGGGGCAGGACCCAGGTCCCCAAACACTTTTTAGGACAGTAACTTGCATATTACCCTTTAAAATGAGCACTTTAGATTTCTCCCATAGACTTGTATAGGGTGTTCCGGCTTTTCGAATTTGCTGCGAACAGCCCAAATTGTTCACTGTTCGCTGAACAGGCGAACAGGCAATGTTCGAGTGGAACATGAGTTCGACTTGAACTCGAAGCTCATCCCTATTTATAGTTAAAGGTTACCTATGTCACCAGCACACCAGGTCTCTCCAGAATGGGTCCAAAGCTTTATTCAGGGATCACATGAAAATTAAAAAAAAAAAATTCAGGACCAATGATTGTTATGTGCTTGATGAACGGGTCCTGTGTGGCTCCAAATCGGTGCTTTTGTAATTATGAGGTGATCCTTGAAAAAACTTTGGGCCCATTTTGGAGATGCCTGGTGCACTGACAACATACTTTTTGCTTTGGATTTCATTGGTTTCCAGCCAACAGTCGCTGCAACACCCACTCACATTTACAACCATTTTCAGGAATGTGTGCATTGAGAATATTGGGGGTTATTTACTAAAGGAAACTCCACTTGCAAGTGCAGTCGCTGGAGATCCGAGGGGGACATGCAAGGAAAATAAAAAACAGCATTTTAACTTGCACATGATTGGATAATAAAATCAGCTTCCCCTCATTTCAGATCTACAGCGACTGCACTTCCAAGTGCACTTTCAGTGCAATTTCAAGTGCACATTGCACCTGTAGTTTGCACGTGTAGTGCAAAGTGGATTTACCTTTCTTAAATAACCCTCAATGTGTTTGTAACAATTGGGGGTTGTCACATAAATGATGCTAATAGAAATCTGACAACAATAGCAATCATCATGTAATACGTTTTTTTTGTTTTTTGTTCTTTTTTTAATTTTTGGAGTAGGTAAGGTGAAAGATCATGTACGGTGTTTATGATTTCCTGTGTCCTCAACCGGAGGATTCACCCTTTCTGCTTGCTTTGGTGATTGCTATGGGCGAGAGATTTTCAAAATAAAAAAAAATGGACATTGGTTTAAAGCATGGCCTACTCTAACCAGAACTTTAAAAAGTTGCTTTAGAAATACTCTGAATACTTTAATCTTTTGATCTCACGTTGTATATGCATTAGTATTTAGAAAGTCAATACAGAAAGGCCCGGGAACGAGAGGGAGTGCAGCGAGTGGTAGTGGAGGGCTGGCATGACAGCGGGAGAAGGGCACAGGAAGGGGTTTAATGTTTGAGAAATTGTGAGAGGGGGGTGGCTAGAGAATAAGGGGAGGCGAGCCTTTAAATAGCAAAGGCAGGAAGAGGAGGAGTGCCAGTTAGGGAGAACACAAGGAAGAAAGGAGTTTTGGAGTTAGAGAGAGTAGTGCAGAGACGGAACATGGCTGATCTGGACACTATATTCGCCCAGCTTAGAGCTGCGGCCGCCTGCCATGGACTGGAGTGGCTGGAACGGCAGGTGGCGCCGCTCATCAGGTCTCAGGCTGAGGCTGGGGGGTCAGCTACACCACGCGCCCGGAGGTCGCGGCCTCCGGAGCGTTTTTCCCTGAACCTGTCCCCAAGAGCTGCCCGCCCTGATAGGAGCCCCCCCGGCCAGGACCTGTCAGGCCCGCCAGCGAAGCGCACACCTGCTTCCGCCGGGTCTGGGCCTGGATGGAATCCTAGGCTACAGCGGCACTCTGTGGGCGGGGCTTCGGCGCGGGCTAGCGCCTCCCCCACCCGCTCGGTGGAGACATGCGGAGGAACCGGGCTCCCTCTCCCCCTCAGGAGAGGAGAGGGGTAGGCCTCAGCATGGGGCAGCATTGGGAACGACCGCAGGGCCTTCCCCATCCACAGCGGTTCAGATGAGCGGCGGCGGGGTCAAGATGGCGGCCGGAGGCAGCTGCGGAGTGCAGTGGCGGCTGCTTCCGGGATACAGGAAGGATCAGGAGGGATTGTGGAAAAGCGGAGAGGCCGGAGGGGATCTGGGAGGCCTGCTACACGTCTGGCGAGAGGGGAGCAGAGCCCCTGCACACACCCGTGGTTCTGTCCAAGGGGGAGCTGAGTGCATCCGACCAGGAGGGTCCGCAGGAGCGTCCGTCAGCGGTGAAGGCGAGCAGAGCGGCGGCGGGGTCCATCCCCGGTCGGGCCGGTAAGTCAGCTTCTGTGTTATTGTCTTTTGTGGTCCCTGTTGTGTCTGGGGTTGTTGGGGGGGGGGGGCGAGGGCCGGGGGGTGTGGGTCAGTGTCTGGGGGGTCCACCGGGGGGCTGGTAGGGCCAGGCAGTGCTGCGGCGGGCTCCGATTCGCAGCTGCCGGCCCTTTTAGGGGGGCTGCGGGATTTAGTGCTGCGCTTTGCACAAGACACCAGTGGGAGGGCTCCGCAAGCTGCGGTGTGGGGGCCGCAAGTATCGGGGTCCGTTGGGGGAGAGAGGGTCAGGGGGAGCCGGCGGCGACACCGGCCGCGGCTGCCCTTCCCGCGGTGGGGGTGCCCCGGGCGCTTACGGAGGTCACTCCGGTGGGGGCCTCGGGGGCGGGGGAAAAAGTGGTGTCCCCGGACGGGGGTGGTAGGACGGATGTAGTGCACATTGCGGATGCGGCGAAATGCGAGGTCTATGTCTGCTTCGAGGGAACATTGGGCTCTCACTTTAGTACATGGAGATCTTTTTGCTGCTTTCCCTCGAGAAGTTTAACCTCAACATGGTTAAATCCGACGATAGTAAGAAGGAGGATGAGGAGAAGTGGCGTTATAGGTTGATTCCGTGGACATTCGCGAATTGGCTGCAGGCATTCGCCATCATGGCCAGCGTCATCGGTGAGAAGAACCCTGAACACTGTTCAGCGTTGTTCTGCTATATGGACGCGGTGGGTGAGGCCTACAGGGTTTACGGGGGTACGGCATGGCTCCGTTATGACGAGCAGTTCCGTCAGAGGAGAGCGGTGCGTCCCTCGTGGTCGCGGGACCATAAGGATATAAGCCTCTGGATGAGGTTGATGTCCTTGGCGAGGGCCCCCAATCAGTTTTTTCCAGGGGGGGCGGGGGTTCCTCTTCCTCGGGACAGCCGGCCGTTACCAAACGGGGACTCTGTTGGCAGTTCAATTACGGCACTTGCAAGTTTGGAAGTTCCTGCCGCTTCAAACATGAGATTTTCGGTTGCGGTGGCACCCACCTGGGTTCCCGGTGTTTTAAGAAAGGGAAGGGGCGTACGGGAGACTTTGCTAACAAAAGGGATGACGCCGGTGAACGGGGAAAAGATGGCGCCTTTCCTAAGTAGGTACCCTGACCGGGCGGCTGCCCGTCTACTGCGGGAGGGATTTGTGGAGGGTTTTCGGATCCCTAGTTCCTTGACTGTGATTCTGGCGGTGGCGCGGAACTTGCGGTCTGCATTGCTGCACCCAGGGGTGGTGGGGGACAAGCTGGGTAAGGAGGTGGCGCTGGGTCGCATGGCGGACCCCTTTCGGGATCCGCCGCTGTCGGGGTTGGTGGTGTCCCCTCTCGGGGTGGTGCCCAAGAAGGAGCCGAATAAATTTCGGCTGATACACCATCTTTCGTTTCCTAGGGGGGGGGGCTCCGTCAATGATGCGATTGACCCGGAAGCCTGTGTGGTGTCCTGTACGTCCTGTACGTTGATGCCGCGGTGTCATGGGTGCGTCAGTGCGGGCAGGGGGCATTGTTGGCAAAGGCGGATATCGAATCGGCGTTCCGCCTGCTGCCTGTCCAACCCGATAGTTTTCACTTGTTGGGCTGCTGTTGGCAGGGCAATTTTTATGTGGATCGTTGCCTGGCAATGGGGTGTTCGGTCTCGTGCGCTTTGTTTGAGACCTTCAGCTCATTCATAGAGTGGGTGGTCCGGGACGTTTCAGGCTTGAATTCGATAATTCATTACCTGGACGATTTCCTGTGCGTTGGCTCGGCTGGGACGAACACCTGCGCGGTATTGCTGGCTACGTTACAGCAGATAGCCAATTCGTTTGGGATCCCGCTGGCTGCGGACAAGACGGAGGGCCCTACGGTGAGAATTAGCTTTCTGGGGATCGTGATTGATTCAGAGGCCATGGAATGCCGGCTCCCGGAGGGGAAGCTGGTGGCCCTCCGGGAAGAGATTCAAGTGGTGGCAGGGATGCGCAAAGTTCAGCTGCGGAAGCTCCAGTCGTTGCTGGGCAGGCTGAACTTTGCGTGTCGTATTATTCGCATGGGCAGGGTGTTTTGCCAATGGCTGTCGGCGGCTACTGCGGGAGTTCAGTCGCCCACTCATTTCATTCGGATCACGAGAGAACACAGGGAAGACTTGAAGGTGTGGCACACCTTTTTGGCGCAATACAATGGCAAATCCCTCTGGCTTAGCGGCCCTGTGATCAACTGGGATTTGGAATTGTTCACGGATGCAGCGGGGTCTACTGGGTACGGTGCATACTTTGGGGGCAGTTGGAGCGTGGCCCCCTGGCCTGCGAAGTGGGTGGAGGCGGGGTTGTGCACGAATCTGGTTCGGCTGGAGTTGTTTCCAGTGGTACTGGCGGTTGAGATTTGGGGCAAGGAATTCCGGGATATGAAGGTTAGGCTGAATTGCGACAATTTGGGCGTGGTTCAGGTCATTAACCGTATCTCGGCGTCTTCCATGCCGGTCGTGCGGCTGCTGCGGCACTTGGTGCTGTGCTGCTTGGAACTGAATATTTTCTTGTATGCAGTGCATATGCCGGGCATTGACAATACGTTGGCTGACGCCTTGTCTCGTTTCCAGTGGGACAGGTTTCGGCAGTTGGCGCCGGCGGCCGATCGGGAGGGGGTGCCTTGCCCCCACTGGATGTGGTCGATGGTGCGGGAGTCCTCGCGGGATGGATCGAGAGGTCGGTGAGTGCCGCCACCTGGGTGGCCTACGGTAAGGTATGGTGTGAGTGGCGGGATTTGGTCGGCCAGGTCGGTGGGGATCCGTCAGCGGAGGAGATGCGGCTGTTGGTTCTTTATTTTGTGTCCAGGAATCTGGAGCAGGGTGTGTCCGTTTCGGTGATGGACAGGAAGCTAGCGGGGCTAGCTTTCTGGTTCAAGTTGAGAGGGTCTGTAGACTATACCAAAGAGTTTTGCATTCGGCAGGCGATGAAAGGTTATCGCCGGGCGCGAAAATGGCAGGATACCAGGAGGCCGATGACGTTCAGAAACCTGAGGGATTTGGAGGGTCGGTTGGGGGTCGGTTGGGGTCGGTGTGCTCCTCAGGGTTTGAGGCGTCATTATTCCGGGCAGATTTTTTGCTGGCCTTCTTTGGCGCTTTCAGGGTTAGCGAACTGGTGAGTCCGTCGAGGACGACCCCTGGGGGGATACTAGCGCAGGACATGCGCCTGCTGGGGGACTGGGTGGAGGTTTGGTTGCGGCGGTCCAAAACGGATCAAGGGGGTAGAAGGGTGCGTGTGAGCTTGTATCGCTTGGAAGGGTCACCGCTGTGCCCGGTACAGGCGGTAGGGGAGTTTTTGGGGGTGAGGCCGGTGGGGGAAGGAACTCTGCTTATTCATGCGGATGGGTCGTTGCTGTCCAGATTCCAATTCGTGGCAGTTTTCAGGAAATGCCTGACAGCGGCCGGCCTGGATAGCTCGCGGTTTGCCTCGCACTCCTTCCGTATAGGGGCGGCTACAGAAGCCGCTCGTTGCGGGTTGGACGAGGCAGCTATCAGGAGAATAGGGAGATGGGATTCGCTTAGGTTTCGGTCATACGTTCGGCCCGAGCTGGTGGTGGAATAGGGGTTGGCCCGCTTGCTAAAGTCCAGGGGGGGGAGTTTTGGGGCTGTGTTTGGGTTCGTGTCTGTGCGTTTGGTGAAGTATGCTGTTATCTGTGGTTTCTTCTATGTCTTTCAGATGGATTCCAGATGGGGCTCGTCTGGATATTGGGGCACTCTTATGTGTTCAGGGGGGCCAGGAGGGCAGATATGAGGCCAAACGGCAGACAGCTTGGGGTTCCTCGGGAGGAGGCATGTGTGCGATGGATTGGGAGGCCGGACATGCATTGGAGTAGGGTTTTGCCGGAAGTGCTCCACGGCCGGCCAGGGAACTCATTCGAGATGTCAAACTGGACTTCTTGTATTTGAGCACCTTTTCCCAGGAATGCTGATCGTATGGTCTGATATAGTGGCCAGGACATGTTGGCGGCTGGCTCAGTCTGTGGACCGTCTGAACAAGACACGGATTAAGGTGAACAAAAGGGTGGGGCAGTTTTTCATCAGAAATGGGGGTTTGGTGGTCCGCCATCGGGAGTTGGATGTGGGTCTGTACCTCTTGGGAGATGGAGTGCATCTCTCAGATGTCGGGTTGGATCTTTGGGCCCTTGGTTTAAAGGAGGTGATACAGCGGGCTCTGAGAGTGTGGCGGGGCTCCCAAGGGTGAGGGGGTCTCCCTTGTTAGCTGATGGCGGTGGTGGTGGCTTGTATGGTGGTAGCGGACCCAGGAAATGGAAGTGTGGGGGGACCCATTAGGGACATGGGCTCCCTTGGTTACAGCTAACGCGAGTTAGCTGAGGATGGGATGGTGGACACTGCGGGTAGGGAGTTGTCTCCGGGCTGATGCTATCACGGCCGGAGGCCTAGTATGGTAGCCTGCCCACAGTGTAACAAAGTGAGACGGTGTTTGGGAAAGTGCCATACAAGCCACCGGGTTCAAAACTGATGAGGTTTCAGAGTTATGTTTATTGAGGGTTAAAATGGTTACTTGTTTATATGTTTGATATATTTTATATATTTATAAATAAAAGGCTGCTGTGGCCGGTTATACCCCATAAAAAGGTGTGGTCTCATTTTTATAGGTAAGAGAATGGGTACAGTTTGGGGGGTGTAACAAAGGGGCTACAGTGGGTAAGACTAGGAGGTGCCTCTTATGTACACTGGTCAAGTATTTGAACAGATTTTAGAAGCTAAATATAATGATGTTAAATGAATGAATGAAAGTATACGGATACATGTCCATCTTAACTGCCCGATTACTGCAAATTAGTTAGCATGTGAACTGATGTTAATTCAACTGCTGGGTATAAATTTTAACCTTTGGAACCTCTACACAACACTTGTAGAGAAGCCTAGAAACCAAGGCACTTTAACCTGTAAACAGCATCCAGTTGATTTCTGACACGGGCATATACTCTGTTGCTCATGGTGCCACACAATAATGAAGTGCAGGAGGGGACAGGCATGAGGCCCTGAGCCCCTGTCTTCGGAATTCCAACACATTCTAGAAGACATCACAAAGGGTATGCAGCCACTCAGAGGTGCTTTTTAATATGTAAACATTAGTTAAGTGACATTTTTGCCCCCATATTCCCTTCCCAGGGACTAGAAGACATAACAAAGGGTATGCAGCCACTCAGAGGTGCTTTTTAATATGTAAACAGTAATTTAGCGACATTTTTGCTCCCATATTCCCTTCCCAGAGACCCCCCCACAAGTTCCAGGTCAGTGACTTTAGCTACATAAAATCTGAATATATTCAACTAACCGAACCTCTAACCAGATTGTTGAGTTGGCTGTATCCAGGGCTGGACTTACCATTGGGCTTGACAGGGCTCAAGCCCATGGGCCCCACCCAATAGGGGGCCCCATGGCCCCTGCCGAGATACATAGCCGAGTGTACTCGGCTCGGCCCCTCTCACAGTCATGCCCAGTCCCGCCCTATGATGGACATAACACAGGGACTGGGAGTGACTGTGAGCCGAGCCAAGTACACTTGGCTACTCTCGGCTCTGCTCTGGGCGGCGCCATTTTTAAACTTCAAGGCTGCAAATGACACTGGGGCAAGGCTGTAATGACACTGGACAAGACTGCAGATGGACACTGATAAGGCTGCATTGATGGGCATTTAAATGTAATTTTTTTCCTTAAACTCCCCTTTCTAAAAGTTTTTTTCCTTAAATTTCCTCCTAAACCCGGGGTGCGTGTTATACACTGATAAATATGGTAATATATAGAAGGTAGGGCCCAAAAGTGACTCAAGCCCAGGGGCCCCCACCACCCTAAGTCCTGCCCTGGCTGTATCCATAGGACAAGCAGTTTGCTTCATGACAAATATTTTTTATATTATATCTACCTGTAAAAAAAATCCTCCAAATGTCTCAGTATAACATCAGGGTAATGTGTTCAAAGTGGTCAACACCTTCAAAAGAAAACTGTCATAAATGAAACATGGCAAATTTCAATGCTGACCTTATCTACTGATTATATAGACTCCTGTCTGCCTTGATTCAAACTTTGATTCAAAAGGGCTTATGGGGTTTCTGTGATTTTCATGATCTACCTACCTCTACCTCATGACAGCCAGGCACCTAGAATTTTCAGGAGCCCCAGCTGCTCTTTTTAGACAAGGTTACCTTAATGCTACTCCAAATTAATCACTTGCACGCATTCAATCATTACAAAATGATGTTGAATGCAAAATCTGCAACAATTTATTGTAAAAAAATAAATAAAAAAATCAACCAATATAGCCATGTTCCATATTAAGTTTCTCATTATTTTAAACCAAATGTTACTTTTGACATGTAGGACATGAAAGTAACCACTAGATGGCAACCTAATTACATAGAAAGTTTAGAAAAGGCCACATAAAATACAGTTATGTGTAATAACTTTTCTATTGTGTTGAAAACTGAGCAGCGTCACTATTAAATTATGTATTCTTTTAAAAATGTGTTATGTTAAAACACATTTTTTTTAAACAATTCATTCAAGAAATGGTAATTGCTGATTTTTTTTAAAAATATTGTTTTTTCTTTTTTTTTTTGTCCAATTATATCCTAATCTTTATAGCTTATATTCATCCAAAAATAACCTCTCAGTGCTGGTTCACACCAGTGCGCTCTGCGAGATTGCATGTGATTTGCACTGCAGTGTATATATCCGTGCAATGTGATTTCAGTCATATAGATAGTATGGCTGACATCGAATCGCATTCAGGCCAAACTCGCACAGGACCTTTTTTTGGTCTGCACCAGAAATCAGATTGCATGGGTATCCGAACTGTCAGTTTGCAATGCAATATGCGAGCTGAAATGGGGGTGTTATTACCATTGATCCATTAATAACATTCACATCGCACAAGTGTGAACCGAGCCTCAATTCCTCACACCCCAAACTCCTTCCCCATCCACACCTGCTGTCATAAGACCATCCAGGCTGTCTCTTCCTGTACTCAGTTCCCATGATAGATGGATAAATATTGTATTAAATAACAAAATATCTACAGAGCTGTGAGGTAAAAGCACACTGATCCCCGCTAATGACAGACAAGCACAACATTTGGAAACAAAAAATGTAATGCTAATTTATAACAACAAATCTAACATCATTACAACAACATATTACCTGCATGGAGTTTGCATGTTCTTCCTGTGTCTGTGTGGGCTTTCTCTGGGTACACCGGTTTCCTCCCACACTCCAAAGACATGCTGGAAGGTTAATTGTCTCCTGTCTTAATTGGCCCTAGTATGTGTATGTATGAATTTGAGTTAGGGACCTTAGATTGTTAGCTCCTTGAGGACAGGAACTGATGTGAATGTACAATATACAGTATCTCACAAAAGTAAGTACACCCCTCACATTTTTTTAAAATATTTTATTAGATCTTCTCATGTGACAACACTGAAGAAATTACACTTTGCTACAATGTAAAGTAGTGAGTGTACAGCTTGTATAACAATGTAAACTTGCTGTCCCCTCAAAATAACTCAACACAGAGCCATTAATGTCTAAACCACTGGCAACAAAAGTGAGCACACTCCTAAGAGAAAATGTCCAAAGTGGGCCCAATTAGCCATTTTCCCTCCCCGGTGTCATGTCACTCGTTAGTGTTACAAGGTCTCAGGTGTGAACAGGGAGCAGGTGTTTTACATTTGGTGTTAACGATCTTACTCTCTCATACTGGTCACTGGAAGTTCAACATGGCACCTCATGGCAACGAACTCTCTGAGGATCTGAAAAAAAAGAATTGTTGCTCTACATAAAGATGGCCTACGCTATAAGAAGATTGCCAAGACCCTGAAACTGAGCTTCAGCACGATGACCAAGACCAAACAGCGGTTTAACAGGACAGGTTCCATTCAGAACAGGCCTTGCCATGGCTGACCAAAGAAGTTAAGTGCATGTGATCAGCGTCATAATCAGAGGTTGTCTTTGGGAAATAGACATATGAGTGCTGCCAGCAGAGGTTGAAGGGGTGGGGGGTCAGCCTGTCAGTGTTCAGACTATACGCCGCACATTGCATCAAATTTTTCTGTGTGGCTGTCGCCCCAGAAGGAAGCCTCTTCTAAAGATGATGCACAAGAAAGCCCGCAAACAGTTTGCTGAAGACAAGCAGACTAACGACATGGATTACTGGAACCATGTCCTGTGGCCTGATGAGACCAAGATAAACTTATTTGGTTCAGATGGTGTCAAGCGTGTGGTAACCAGGTGAGGAGTGCAAAGATAAGTGTGTCTTACCTACAGTCAAGCATGGTGGTGGGAGTGTCATGGTATGGGGCTGCATGAGTGCTGCCGGCACTGGGGAGCTACAGTTCATTGAGCGAACCATGAATGCCAACATGTACTGTGACATACTGAAGTAAAGCATGATCCCCTCCCTATGGAGACTGGGCCGCTGGACAGTATTTCAACATAACAACCCCAAGCACACCTCCAAGATGACCACTGCCTTGCTAAAGAAGCTGAGGGTAAAGGTGATGGACTGGCCAAGCATGTCTCCAGACCTAAACCCCATTGAGCATCTGTGGGGCATCCTCAAAACGGAAGGTGGAGGAGCACAAGGACTCTAACATCCACCAGCTCTGTGATGTCATAATGGAGGAGTGGAAGAGGACTCCAGTGGCAACCTGTGAAGCTCTGGTGAACTCCAAGCCCAAGAGGGTTAAGGCAGTGCTGGAAAATAAAGTGGCCACACAAAATATTGATATTTTGGGCCAAATTTGGACATTTTCACTTAGGCGTGTACTCACTTTTGTTGCCAGAGGTTTAGACATTAATGGCTGCGTGTTGAGTTATTTTGAGGGGACAGCAAATTTACACTGTTATAAAAGCTGTACACTCACTATTAGAAAAATGTAATTTCTTCAGTGTTGTCACATAAAAGGATATAATAAAATATTTACAAAAATGTGAGGGATGTACTCACTTTTTTGAGATACTGTATATGTAAAGTACTGCGTAAATTGACAGCGCTATATAAGTACTAGGTATGGGCCAAACTACCCCAGATTGTTTCGCACCAGAACATCTCGAACAGGGAAAAAGTTCTACCAAACATGCAAACTCTATTAAAGTCTATGGGACACGAACATGAAAAATCAAAAGTCTTCATTTTAAAGGCTTATATGCAGGTTATTGCCATAAAAAGTGTCTGGGGACCCGGGTATTGCCCTGGGGGACATGTATCAACGCAAAAAAAACGTTTTTAAAACAATTGTTTTTAAAGGAGCAGTGATTTTAATGATGCTTAAAGTAAAACAATAAAAATGGAAAATTCCTTTTAATACAGTGCCTGGGGGTCCCCTTAGTCTGCCTGTAAAGTGGCACATCTGTGCAATGTATAGAACATGCTGCAGCAATAATGGCATTTATTGCGTTTTTTCAGGCGCTTTTGGGCTTAAAATAGCGCCTGTAATGTGCCTGAAAAACACCTCCCAGGCAAGCCCAGTGTGAAAGCCCTAGTGCTTCCACGCTGGGATGCTGCGCTGGCAGGATGTTAAAAAAAAGTCCTGCAAGCAGCATCTTTGGAGCTGTGAAGGAGCACACACCCTACACACCGCTCCTCCTCATTGAAATGAATGGTTTGCAGATGCTTCGGCAGTGGCGATACACAGGCCACATGCCCTCAACATGGGGGGTGTGTGCTTTGGGGCAGGGGGAGCTCTGCGCCTTACCCACCCCAAAGCACCTTGTCCCCAAGTTGATGGGGACAAGGGCCCCTTTCTGACAACCCTGGGCTGTGGTTGTCTGGGTGTGCGGGTGGGGGGATTATCGGAATTTGGAAGATCCTGCCCCCTCTCCCCCCGTGAATGTGGGAGGGAACAGTTTTTGACAAATCCTTTAATAAAAAGGTACCCCAAAGCACCCTCCCCATGTTAAGAGCAAGCGACCTGGTATGGTTCAGGAGGGGGGCGCTCATCACCCCCTTTCCTCGCCTGCCTTATGCTCGGATAAGGGTCTGGTATTGATTTTGGGAGGGACCCCATGCCTTTATTTGCTTTTTGTTTTTGGCGTGGAGTTCCCCTTAAAATCTATACCAGACCCAAAGTGCCTGGTATGGATTCTGAGGGAAACCCATTGCCTTTTTTTTTTTATTATTCTGTCATAGGTTTCCCCTTAACCACTTTGATAGAGAGAACTTTTACCACCTTCCTGCCCAGACCAATTTTAAGCTTTCAATGCTCGCACACTTTGAATGACAATTACTCTGGCATGCAACACTGTGCCCAAACAAAATTATCTTTTTTTTGCGATATAAGTAAAAAAAGAGCAAAACATAAAAAAAAAAATACTTTACTTTTCTATTAAGAAAAATTGCAAATAAGTAATTTCTGTTCATAAATTTGGGTCAAAATGTATACTGCTACATATATTTGGTAAAAATAACCCAAATTAGTGGATATTATTTGGTCTGTGTGAAAGTTAGAGAGTCTACAAGCTTCGGTGCAAATCATAAAAAATTGATCACAATATCTCATTTCTTGAGGCCCTGAAATGTCAGGACGGTATAAATACCCCCCCAAATGACCCCTTTTTGGAAAGTAGACAGTCCAAGGTATTTAGTAAGGGGCATTGGAAGTTTTTTGAAGTTGTCATTTTTTTCTCACAATTATTGGGTAAATAAAACAATTAATGTGTATTGTTATAATAACAAGTTATTTCTCACACACAGCATATGCATACTTCCAACTGCACCCGAAAAATACATTCTACTACTCCTCCTGAGTATTGTGATGTCACATGTGTGACTTTTTCACAGCCTGGCCACATACAGAGGTCCAACATCCAGGCAGCACCATCAGGCGTTCTAGGAGCATAAATTACACCTCTAATTTCATTCCTACTGATCACACTTTTGAAGTTCTTAGAGCACCAGGACAGTGGAATTACCCACAAACTGACCCCATTTTGGAAAGCTAACACCCCAACATATATTCTATGAGACTTGGGCTGCAGATAGGTACTCGGGTAGCCTAATGGGCTGGAAACAGGTACTCGGGTACTCTGATGGGCTGCGGGAGAGAGGGAGTGTTCCTGCTGGTGTAATTTTACAATGCACCGGTAGGGAAGTGGTTAAAATCAATACCAGATCCAAAGGGTCCTCCCCCCCATGCAGTTTTTTTCCCCCAATTTATTTTTATTTACATTCTATTTTTTCACAGTTATTTTGGTAAATTTAGCTCCCGGCTGGGAAGCCTTAACAACCTATTGACTGTGTGCTCAACTGCCGATTATCCCACTAAGTGCCCAGAAAGTTTGGGTGTTAGGCGAGTACCTGAATGGGCGATGTTCAGACCAAACTTATGCTCTGCCCAAACCCTTTGCCCATCCCTAGTGGTGCCTGAACACTGCAACCCCCCACAGTTACTCTTGCTGGGTGCAGGAACGGGCCTTGCTGTTATAAATGAGGAGGAAAAAATTAAATTACATGCACCTTTCAAACAGGATCCAGCAACCATCAGATAGGCCCCTCTCACTTGACCTAGCAGCCGATGAGATGCTCAACAAAGTCTCTGCCACAGACTTGTCAATTAAACTTTAAGAAATCTTTAAGAAATCTTGAGCATTTAGAAGAATTACCATACAGTATCAGATTCTTTCACCCGCCCCGCGATACTGTATGGTGTTGATCCGGGTTGCGTCCTCTGAGTTTCCAGGCTCCTCCAGAGACACCAGCCTTGCACTCGGTCCTCTACTAGAAAAGTCCTCCCCTGGATCCTCCAGTTTTCTTGGCTTCTCCCCGCAGGTGAGACAGCACAGGACCACCCCTGGATCAGTAGGCCCCAAGACTTCTGTGGACCTACCCTCTCAGTTGCACGGCCTCGGGCCAGCCGGCCCCAAGGTGCAGAACCATGCAGCACAGACCAAAGGCCAGGAGGGCCATGAGGTCGGTATAGCGGACCCAGCAAAAGAACACCCAAAAATGTCATTGGTACCTTAAATACCCTCTCCCAGAATGCACAGCAGGGAAGACACTCCCACTGAGCTATTTCGAGCAATAGGTAGTATTCAATACATCCAGCCTGCTGCATTTCCACACCTACCGGCAGTGACAGCGACACCTATGGTCAAGTGGGAACCAGTGCAACCCAGCTGGACTGATACAGAAGCCAGAACTTTTAGGGAAAATTAGCCTGAGCCAAACTATAGCTTCAGACAACTAAATTTGAAAAAAAATAATAGTGTCTGCCCATCAGGAGCAGGGCGCTACAATAGTAATTCAATAGTAGTAATAGCAATTCAGATATTGGCAAACTAAGCAGGATGAGTTAGGCTAGCTGTACATTAGTAATCAGAGGCCATCCGTGTACCACACAGACTGTAGAATAAGGCTTCATTTACACAAACACTGAGACCTGTAGGCCATAAATGGATCATGCCTCTGTGAATGGGCTGCATGTAGACAGCCCATTCGACTGTATGGGGACCCTGCAGCTACACAGACACAGCTGCTCAGCCAAATTTGACAGGCGTGTGGGTGTGGGTGTAAGCCTGACGTTTATCCACTTGAAGACTAGGCATTTTCTGGCACTTTTTGTTTACACGTGAAAATAATTGTTTTTGCTAGAAAATTAGTTAGAACCCCCAAATATTAAATATTATTTTTAAAGCAGAGGCCCTAGATTTTTTACATTGTAATGCAACTAAAAGAAGATGTCAGTAAACAGATACCAGTAAATAGAGTAAATAGATACCAAACATGTCACGCTTTTAAATTGCGCTCAACGGCGACAAACGGCGACAAACTATGCCAATAGGCGACAGTTATAAAGCCTTTACAGGTTACCACTTTAGATGTACAGAGGTCTAGTGTTAGAATTACTGGCCATGATCTGACGTTCAAGGTGATACCTCACATGTGCGGTTTGCGTGCATTTGGAACCGATGCACATGCTCACCTTTGCACGCTAGCATGGGGGAATGGGGGCACTTTACTTTTTTTATTATTAATAATTTATATATTTTTTTATTTTTACACTGTTACTTTTTACAAAAAAAATGTATCACTTTTATTGCTCTCACAAGGAATGTAAACATCCCTGTGACAGCAATAGGCATGTGACAGGTACTCTTTATGGCGGGATCTGGGGTCTATAAGACCCCGTCTATAAGACCCCAAATTCCTCCTTTGCACTTGAAAGCATTCAAAACGATAAGATTAGCGTTTTTAAATAATTTAGATTTTTTTAAATTGGCGCCTTTAAGGTTCCAGTAAACTGGAAGTGATGTCATGACATCGCTTCTGGGTTACCATATCCAAGACCCAATCAAAGCCGATCCTGGCTTTCTTCAGGTCTCCGGTCAGCTGGCGGACGTACTTATACTTAGCCGCTTCTGGTTGTTATTACAAGAGAGCCGACAGTTGGCTCTAAAAAACGGTACTGGGGTGATGCCTGCGGCTGCAGGCGTTTCTCCGGTACAATCACTTGAAGTCAAATGACCCACAGGTACCTGATTTGGCGACAAGTGGTTAAAGGGCTAGCTCCCCTTTACAAAAAAACTGCCTATGCAGGTAAGGGGTGTCTGTAGATAAAAACACACGATGCAGCTCTGATTACAGATGATTTATACCCTTGCTATACGTGTAGGCCATTTAGATACCCCTTGAAGCCTGACTAGAATACTCCCAGGATGTTGCTAGGAAGTTGCCAGGTGAGGCCTAGTCATTACAGGCATAGTTGCCAACATTGTGAAAACATTTATAGGGACACTTTTTTGTCTGTAGGCGGAGTCGTCTTATAATTAGGGGGCGTGATATTCATTTGTAGGCGTGACTTGCAGGGGGAAGAAAAATCTGGCGCGTGAAGTGCACCGCTGCGAAAAATGGGCATGATTTAAACAAAATATTGGTCATGGCTTAAAGGGGGAGTGGCTCAAAGGGGGTGTGGTTCGAGTCTGAGATGAATGAGGGATGGAGGGAGAAAGAGAGAGGGTGAGAGAGGGAGAGAGAGAAAGAAAGAGATAGGGAGGGAAGGAGAGAGAAAGAAGAAAAGAAAGAGGGATGGAGGGACAGCAGGCCCAGACCCTACACCATAATAGCAATATTGTATTCCAGAAAGTTTAACAAATCAGCAGATAAAGATACTCCAAACACCTAGTGTTAGTGCTTCAATCATCACGGCACCATGATTGGTATGGTGTCAGGATGATTGAAGAGCATTATTTCTATTATTACATTGTAATATAAGATGAAATAGTTCAACTGACCATAATGCAAAATCAGTGGAACCCTGAGTGCGTCACTTGTCACGTTGCCTGCCACCAGATGTCATCAGGTGTCCCCAGCAGAGTCCCTCCTTACATCAGGTGTCCCCATCAGAGTCCCTCCTTACACCAGGTGCCCCAGTAGAGTCCCTCCTTACACCAGGTGCCCCCAGTAGAGTCCATCCTTACACCAGGTGCCCCCAGCAGAGTCCCTCCTTATATCAGGTGACCCCAGCACAGCCCCTCCTTACCTCACAGGTGCCCCCAGTAGAGTCCCTTCTTACATCCCAGGTGCCCCAGTAGAGTCCCTCCTTACATTACAGGTGCCCCCAGCAGAATCCCTACTTACATCACAGGTGCCCCCAGCAGAATCCCTCCTTACATCAGGTGCCCCAGCGGAGTCCCTCCTTACATCAGGTGCCCCAGTAGAGTCCCTCCTTACATCACAGTTGCCCCCAGTAGAGTCCCTCCTTAAATCACAGTTGCCCTCAGTAGAGTTCCTCCTGCAAGATTTGATCTCTGCCGCCATTAAGAAGACCAGTTCTCCATCGTGGAGGCCGAGCTTGGCATGTCTCTTTCCCTGTGTGTTCAGTGGGGAGGGGCCTCTGATCCATGCAGCTAACCGGCTTCAGTTTTCAATTGAATTGTATGCACTGAAGAGAAAAGCTGATTAGCTGCAAGGATCGGTGGCCCCTTCCCTCTCCATCGAACACACGGGCAAAAAGACCTATTAGGTGGAAGGTCTTGCGGCCATGTTTTTGTAGCCAGAAGCTGCGGTGGCCAGTTGGATGACAAAAACAGTCCCAATTATTCCCGGGACAAAAGCAAATAAAAAAAAGAATCGGGATTTTGAGCGGGATGCGCTCAGATTGAGACAAGGGTCCAATTTTCGTTACTGTCCCGGGAAAATCGAAACTGTTGGCAAGTATGTAATGGTCACCTCCACCATCACAGGAGTGAGCTTTTTTTCTACCATGCGCTTTCTCTCCTCTGATTCAGTATCTCTGAGCTCAGCATTTGAGAGCTCTTTCCTGGAACAGTGGAGGTGAGCCGTAATGTGTAAGCCTCACTAAGAAATGTCCTGGGAGTATTTCAGTCAGGCTTCATGAGGTATAGAAATTGCCTACACCTATAACAATGGTATTATTCAACTTTAGAGGTGCACAGTTTGCTTTTATATACAGATGTCCCTTGCCTGCATAGGCGGTTTTTGGGTAAAGGTGAACTAATCCTTTAACTACATTAGATCTGTAAGGTTGGATTCACATATGTGTGGTGCATTACCCTACACACGTTAATGCACTGAGGTAAGGCGCACCACAACAGACCAAAATACGTGCCTGCACTACAATGCACAGATGGTTCACATCTCTACATTGTAGTATGCTAAATTCTTGATCTGTTGGGGATGTATGTTGTGGTGTTATTCTAAATAAGTGCCAACTCCTCACGATGTGATTCTACACATATGTTATAATGTATAGTAAAAGACGCACACAATACCCCCACAGAGCACTGCACCTTGAGCCCACCCAAATGTGTGACAATAACAAATTAATATTTACTCTTATCTTCCTGCTCCTCCTCCTAGCCAATCACAAAGCAGGTCTTGAGACCCAATTGGCCGAGAGGAATAGCGACTGTATTGGCCGGTACCTGGGAGGATGTACAGGGAGATCCGGGAGATGAGTGTCCCTCATTGGAGCGATCTCTCTGCTGTGCAACGCTGCCAACACACAAGCCAGAGCCCGACCGTGTAAGTACCGCCCACCGAGAGGGAGGTCCGGTAGAATTGTTTCCTGCCCCCCCCCCCCCCCCCAAAAACGGAGCACCAGCCACCACTGGTGCAGATTTTTACTTGAAACCGCACCTGAAACGGACAGACAAAAGGCACATGACTCGTTTTAAAATGCACCATGGCCAGCCACTGATATGTAAACCAGTTCCATAGAGATGAAAGGCAGTTCACATATCATGTGAATTGAATGCATTTTGAATCGCATATATGTGAACGGAGCATAATGGTGTAAATAAGCAGGAGCGTAACTATAGGGGGTGCAGCAGTTGCGACCGCAACTGGGCCCTGTGATGCAGGGGGCCCATGCAGCCCCCTCTACATATGGCCGGCAGCAGCATAGGCAGCTAGGGGTACCAGTGCACCATGCACACGGGTGGCTGGAGGTGGAGGGTGACTAGCAGAGCTCCACGCTCGACTATCGCACTGGCTGCTCTTTAGTTGTGCATTCCCCGCATGACCTGTGTCCTCGGCCGGCTCCTTGCATTCTGCTCCATGCATTGCCGCTCATCCCGATGTCTGTTCTCCCCAGCCAGAGTCCAGCCCCCCCTGAGTCCGGCCCACACTGCACTGCATATTTCTCCCAGGTAAACAAACTTTAAGCACACAGATGCAGGGCAGCCCTATGAGAGCCCCCCGGAGGACACTGCAGGCTTGTCTGCCAGCCCCCCTCCTCCTCCGTCATACACAGATGATGAAAGGTCTTTCTAGGAGATATGCTGATCGCCCGTCCAGCACACTGGATGGAGCCCAGGCCAACATGGACTCACCTGGGGGCAGTAACTTCATCTGCCCTGGAGAAAAGGACCTCATCTCTTCTGGGGATGGGGACTCCATCCTGCCTAGGGACAGTCCTCCAATAGGGCACCTAAAAAAAAAATTATAATAATAAAAAAAAAATACTGATACCAGTGGGGAACTACAGGGCTCACAAAGGTCATACCTGTGACCATGCCCTGGAGTTCCACCGCCAGACTTGGAGGGAAGGGCCCTGGCTGGGGTTCAGGGGGGCCCTTCATGGTTTCTTGCATTGGGGCCCTGAAGGTTCTAGTTACGCCACTGTAAATAAGCCATGAAAGACATTACTTACGTGTACTTCCCAATCTATCGGTTGCCATGGCAATATTATTTCAGTTGAAGGAAGGCTGCAGAACAGTACCAAAAGCTGGCAGGGGCAAAGAGGAATCAACTTTTCACAAAAAAGAAAATCAACAGATTAAAAAACCTTAACTAAAGGCAAACCATTGTTTTCATTTTGAATAGAGTGAAGAGGGATTTGAACACTTGTCGGGTTTTATTGTTGTCTGTGACCCCTTCAGGGAAATTCACTCTATTTGTCTTGGTGACCATTGTCACCCAAAGCAAAAGTGAAAGAAAATCTTAAATGTTGAGTTGTCACCAGAAACAGAATAAGGGAGACATTTTCCAATAGAGACATTAGTTCTGGAGCCCTGGTGATAACTAGAGATCACTTCGCTTTGGAGGGATTTCTTCTCATTTTCTGCTTTGGCTATGGAACATGAATAAAGAGAGATTTCCCCTATGGGACACAGATAGCAAAACAAACTCACAGGAGTTATAACCCTCCCATCCAAAAAACATTAGATGACAGTCTGTCAGATTGACCCCTGCATCCTTGCTGTGCATGAAAGCTTCATGTCCTAATACTTCCACCCTCTGCCTTCAGCTGTCATATGCCAGATCTTTTGGGTGCAATAGAATCTCTGACTGGTAACATTTGCTGTAATAGGGGGTTTCTTGATAGCAACTTAGTCAAATGTTGAGGTGCTGTGTACAGTTTTATCCTAAAATTTAGGGATTTATTTGAAGAATGGCACCACAAGGATCCTTGCACTTTAGCTCTTTATGTTGCCTAAGTGCCCATTCACACCTGCAGGCGCGATGCATCAGTTTTTTTGTGTGTATGTCGTGTGACAGCATAGGGCACCCATTCAATTGAATGAACCTCCCTACGCGTGACAAATGCGCCAAAGTAGCTCCTGCACCTTTTTTTGCAATGCGCATTTGGTCACGTAACTGAATGCATGTCTGCTACCTGCATTTGGGGTGCTATTAAAGAGGAACTGCAGCCTGCTCACATAATTTGTAATAAAAACATCTTTGCCAAAAAGAGGAAAAGGGGTGGAAAGACTGACCAAGATGGCAGGTTGCTGCACTAAAATTTCATTTTCCCTACCTATATCCATGAGAATAGCCCCCGGGAGAAGGAGGAGAGGATCCCGGCAGCAGATTGTAGAGATCTGGGAGTTGGCTCTACAACATTGGGGGACGGAGTGTGAGAGGAGACTCGTCGCAGCGGTTGCCTCAAGACTTCAGTGAGGAAGCACAAGGGGAATGCCGCAGATGTGGGTCGATGCGCCTCTATGGTCCTCTGAACCTACTAAGGCCATTACCAAAACACATAGCATCCTCCGTGGGTTTAAGCTCAATCACCTGATAAGATGGGAAACCTCCGGTGGCGGTAAACACACAACCGGTATACATCGCTCCCCCTGGATACAAGGGTTGAAACTGGAGGGCTGATACCTGGGCTCAAAATATTAGTCACTATAATAGCCGGACTCAATACACACAGTCTGAGAGAAGAAAAACAGCTTTAACAGTATGACAAGTGTGGTCTGTATATACAAGCTCAATAAAGACTAAGGTGAGATCTTCTATTTATATAAATCACCAGGATTGTAATATGCCACCTAAAGGAATACATTCACAAAAAGCTAAGAGGGGATCTGCTGGGGGCACAGTTAAAAGCACTACACAAAAGACTGATATTAAGGTTTTTTTCAGCATTCATAGACACAAGGCCAGCAGGATACCTCTATAGCAGCTGAATTGAATATATCATCCCCCATTGGAGAAATGGAGCTAGAAAGATCTAGCATTAGCCTCCCTTTAATTATGCAATAAGCTACAGTAGAAGTTGAGAAATTAGAAGAGGGTTCCTGGGACATGCAGGCATATATACAATCCTTACCGACGAGAGAGGATATGGATAAATACATCTACAGGCTGAAAACTTCATATAAAGCTGAATTACAATCTATGAAAGCATCTTTAGCAAATACACAAAATAAAAGGGAGATTACGGAATCTAAAATAACAGTCATTGAACAAAAAATGTCTGAAAAGAAAAATCAGGAACATGATCAAAACTTCAATTTTTTAATTACTGCGATTGATGATCTCGAAAATAGAAGCAGACCTAACAATACTAGGGTGAGAGGTCTACCAGAAGCAACAGGTTTGGAGGATTTGAAACTGATATTACAGGGAATATTTAATACCTTATTGAAACATCTACCAACAGCTGAACTAGTGATAGATCGTACACACAGATCATTTGGCCCTAAAAATGCTATTTATTTATTTTTTATTTCTGTCCAACTGTGGGCTCTGTAAAAATGTGCTCCTTTAATGCTAAAGGACTAAACTCTCCTTTAAAGAGATCACAAATTCTATATTCTCTTCATAAGCAAAAGGTTAGCGTTGTCTTTTTTCAGCAGAAGCATTTTCGTTCGAATCACATACACAATATACAGAATAGAGACTATCCTATATGGTATCATGATTTTTTTGCCTACTCTAAATCTAGAGGAGTCTCTATAGTAATCCCTAAGTCTCTGCCTCACTTGGTTCTTGATACCTGGAGGATCAGAGATGGAAGAGCTTTGCTCCCGAAGCTGTCCATTTACAGAAAAAAATATACATTTATTAATCTATATTTGCCAAAGCAAAATCAGATTAAGACAGGTATACAAATGTTGATGGATCCAACGGAAAGAGTGGAGGATGTGACCCTGATTGGGGGGGATTTTAATTTTGTTCTCAACTGGGATCTGGATACCACCGCACCTCGTTTATCTCAGGCTATTAAGGATATGAATAAATTCAAATCCACTTTAGACAAGCACCAATTGACAGATCTATGGAGAGCCCTTCACCCAATAGATAGAGATTATACATTCCATTCTAAAGTTCATGGTACATACCACGGATTGGACCTCTTTCTTATAAACCAAAGGGGAGTGACAATGGCATCTTCCTCTCAGATTTGTAATTTTGTCTGGTCTGACCATGCTCCAGTATATTTGGTGTTGAATATATTGAATGGTAATACAACAAAATGGTCATGGAGATTAAATGATAATCTACTTAAAGATGAGATCTATATGTCAGAGATTAGACAAGCCATTAAAGGTTTTGTGACAGACCACGCACGGGATATCATGTCCCTACCTGTGCAATGGGAAATTTTAAAATGTGTATTACACAGTCTCTTTTTAAAAAACGGGGCAAGATTTAAAAAAATAAGGGGGAACAAAATATCCCTACTTATAAAGGATATCTCAAAACTTGAAAAATTCAATAAACAAAATTCAACCTCCGAGAATTTAATAGTATTAACAGATAAATGGATAGAACAACAAACATTATTAAATGAGCAGACTCAGAGATAAAAACAAGGCACTCTATTATCAACATGAAAATAAACCAGTTAGGCTCTTGGCAAGAACATTATGTCAACGTACAGTATATCTACGACCTCTATAGTAAAAATTAAAACAGCAACAGGTGAAATGACGCACGATCCTAAAGGAATTTTAAAGTCATTCCATTTCTTTTATTCTAGATTATATAACATACCAAATGTATTGGCAGGAATGGATCCTGAAATGTTTCAGCAAAACGTGCACCAATATTTAGAATAAACAGCCATACCAACTCTCGCAGCGGTAGAGACAGGAGTTGGATATGGAATTCTCTGAGGGTGAAGCACAGAATGCAATCACTTCACTAGTGTTAGGTAAAAGCCCAGGCCCTGATGGTTTTACCCCCCGGTTTTATAGGACACTTAAAGAGTTATTGATTCCTAGCATAAATTGAACTTTCAATTCGGCATCTGCCTCTCAATCCTTTGCCCCACAAGGAATGGAAGCGTATATTTCACTTATCCCAAAACCTGAGAAAGATCATACGCTATGTGGAAATTATCGCCCGATCTTCTTAACAAATATCGACCTTCGACTATATTCTAAGATTATTGCAAACAGACTCATACCCCTTATACCAACATATATCCATTTGGATCAAGTGGGGTTTGTAAAGGGTCAGGAGGCAAGAGACAATACATTTTTTTTTCTTAATACATTGAAGACTCCTACATTGATAGAATATGCCCAGAACCAAGCCATTCAATCCTGTCTATTGGCGGTAGATGCCAGGAAGGCATTTGACAGGGTGAGATGGTGTTTCCTTGAGGAGACACTAAAGCAATGGGGAATTGGTCCTCTACTTCTGAAGAAAATAATGGCCCTGTATCATAATCCAACAGCTAGAGTACGTACAAACAGAGTCTTGTCTGACCCGGTGGTGATATCAAATGGAACCCGACAGGCATGTCCCCTTTCCCCTTTGTTGTATGTATTAGTAATGGAGCATTTGAGTATAGCGATTCGTAAAAACTTAGATATACAAGGGATCAAGGAAACTGAATATAAAAAGTCAGTATACGCAGATGATTTTCTGCTATATATAACTAATCCAGTGGTGACAATACCAAATCTTATCCAGGAATTTAACCATTTTGGAATATTCAGTAACTTTAAAGTCAATTATGACAAATCAGAAGCCCTTAATATTACACTGCCAAGTAGGACATTCGATCTTCTCAAAAAAAATTCTCCTTTAAATGGCAGAAAGAAGCCATTAAATATCTGGGAACATATATTTCTAGAGATCTAAGTAAACTCCAAGAGCTTAACTATTTTCCGATAATACAAAATATAATAAAGACACTTCAAAAATATGATAGAATTTTTTTTTTCCAGTATGGGAAGGATTAACATTGTAAAAATAGACATGCTGCCAAATATATTATATATATATTCCCGCCTATTCCAATATTTTCTCCAATAAAGCTGCTGGATCAGTTGCGCAAGGCCGTGAGGAGATTTATATGGGTGCATAAATCAGCTTGAATTAGAAGATTTATATTAACTAGGATAAAAGAGGATGGAGGCTTGGCCCTTTCAGACTTTTCTAAATATCTTCACTCTGTATTTCTGTCCAGGATAGTAGACTGGTTCCATAATGCAGAATGTAAAAAATGGGTGAAATTAGAGGAAGATGTCACAGCCATGAAATTTAAATCATTACCTTGGATAATTAGAGAGCATCGACCCCGCAAGGGAGAAATGCCATTTTTGGTATCCTCAACACTGAAAGCCTGGGATGCAGTATTGAAAAGGGAGACTTGGTCTACTTATATTGGGCCAATGACACCTTTATTTGGCAACCCCAAGTTTGCACCAGCCGTGGAAGCCTTGACTCTTTTAAAATGGTGAAGATGCGAGGATGTGAGGGTGGTCCAGACCCTGATAGAGAATAGGCTCCCTCGATTGGAATCCTTTGGCTTGGAGAATTAGAAGAAATGGTTGCAGTATCAACAACGGCAAACTTATATTCAATCCCTGACAAAAAACTCTTTATTAGATAGACAAGCAACAGAATTTAAACAATTATTACTACAAGAACAAAGACCATTACATGTCTTATCTACACTATATACATACTCGATCCCCCAAAAAAATCAACAGGAGTTAGTTTACTAATTAAGTGAGAGGAAGAACTGGGGATGACCATCCCTAGATAAAAATGGGAAAGAGCATTTATACAAGTACACAAATTATCTCTATCAAATACACATCAGGAAAGGAATTATAAAATCTTAGCAAGATGGTATAGATGTCCGGTGGTAGATATGTATAAAATAGGGAAAATGAAGAGGTATGTTGGAGATGCTTAAATGCAAGTGGTACAATGTCACACATATGGTATTATTGCACGGGGGTTCAGATATATTGGTCAAAAATCTATAATATATATCATGCCATTACAGGACTAAATGCACAACCAGATATATTAGTCTCAGTTTTTCAGTGATCCCCGGCTCTACGAAGGCTATAAGAAAAGACATCCTAAGGCGGCATTCACACCTGAGCGTAGCGTTTTCGGACAGAAAATCACGCAAATTTACAGCGATTTTGCAGCGTGTTTTACCGTGATTTTGCAGCGTTTTTGCTGCGATTTTGTGCAGGGCAAAAGGTCACCAATGTAAAAAGAAGAAAAACGGGCAAGTCTGCCCGATTAGAACGACAAAAAAGGGTCAGGAACTTGTTTGAGCTTCAGGCGTTCAGCTTCAGGCGACTTGGAGTAGGGATGCGAACCGTCTCCATTGAGAATAATAGATTTTTTCCCCTTCAGCATTTTGTAGCTTCAGGCTTCAAGCTACAAAACGCTCAGGTGTGAATGCAGCCTTAGACTCATGTTAACACCAGCAAGAACTGTTATAGCTCGAAAATGGAATAAAACGGTAGATCCCTCTATTGAGGAAGGGATGTGTGAAATGAGCGAGATGCAGGCCCTGGAATTGATGATAGCGACAGAAACAGGTCTAAAGGAACAAACCTTAAAACCTGGCAAAAATGGGAAGAGTTTAGAACCTCAGAAATTTTATCAGAAATATTTGCAGAGTAATATTGCAGTGCCATTTTGTTTGGAAATTCCCCCCCCCCCACCCCTTTTTTTTGCTTGTTTGTTTGTCTGTTGTGGGAATGATTATAATGTATGATTGTGTTTTAAGACTAGAGTAAATGGTGAAATAATAGCTACAAACACGGAATTATATACATGAGTCAACTGCAAAATCGGATTTCTTTTTACATTTAAGTTAGTGTGAGTGGGAAATAATAGCTATAGCATGGAATTATATTTATGGAACAAATGTAAAATTGCACCTTTAATATATCCAAATATTCTTGATCTTCTTTTTACTGGAGTGAATGCTGAAAAAAAATAGCTATAAACACGGAATTATATACATGAATCAATTGCAGAGCTGTATTTTTTAGTACATTTAGGTTAGTGAGAGTGGGAAATAATAGTTATAGTATGAAATTATACTTATGAAACAAATGTAAAATTGCACCTTTAATATATTCAAGATATTTTTTTTTTTTTTGTGTGTATGTTTACATGTTGTGTAAAATGGAAAAATGTCTAAAAAAAGTTTATCTAAAAAAAAACCTTTGCCATTCTGAAGCTTACCTCTTGCCACTTTTCATATTATTTTATATATATTGTGATTTTGTACTTGCCAAATATGCTGCAGAAATCTCCTTCCACTGAGTCTGGTTGCATCCATTTTAACTGTGGGCAGCTGAAGCTGCTACCTGTTCACTTCCTGGATTTACACAGACACACAGAGGCACAACTTCAGCTCTAAAGCTCTCATTGACTCTCTTATGACTCCTCCCCCCTCCCCTCCTTCATGAGAGTGAAAGAGAAGAGAGAGAACTGTGCATGATGTCATAATGACCAGTCAAGAAACAGGAAGTGGGATGTATAAGGTATTTACTGGCAGAAAAAAAATGTTTTACTATCCAAATTTAAAACAACAAGGGCAGAAGATTTAAAAGAAAAGTTGAAAAAAATTACTAAAGGTCCGCTTTAAGCAAATGTAATGCATGTTTTGTTTTTTTGTTTTTTGCATGTGTTCCCAGCACATGAATGTGTTAAAGCATTTGGTGGAGGGGGGTTTTAGTGTGGGGTTGTTTTTCAGGGGTTGGGCCTGGCCTCTTAGTTCCAGTGAAGTGAACTCTTAAGGCATCAGCATACCAATACATTTTAGACAATTTCATCTCCCAACTTTGTGAGAACAATTTGGGGATGGCCCCTTCCTGTTCCAACATGACTGTGCACCGGGGAACAAATAAGGTTCATTAAGATATGGACGACGAGTTTGGGTGGAGGAACTTGACAAGCTTGCACAAATTTCTGAACTCAACCCGATAGATTTGGGATGAATTAGAGCAGAGACTGCGAGGTAAGCCTTCTTGCAGACTGCGGCTTGTAGTCCAACCAAAAGTGACGGTTCTGCCAGGAGGAGAACATGTCAGTTAAGGTGACCAGATTTTTAAAAAGAAATCCAGGGACATTTTTTTTTTTTTTACTGGTAATGGTGCCAATCAGTGACCATCGCCACCACCGCCCACCTCACAGCATATCAAATCTTACTATCCAGGCCCCCGGCTACTACTGGGTGGATAGCAGAGGAAGATCACTCCACCAGGGAAGGCAAGGAGATAAGCAGGCAGGCGGCTGGCCGGGACTTGAGCCAAGTCAGAAGAACATGCGAGCAGAGCTGAATGGGCATGCACCCGAAACTGAAGAAATATTCCATCGGCTCCGACCAGCACATGATCATCAGAAAGGGGCACAGATAATGGAAAAAAATACACCCCCCAAGCTAGTAGGAGTGGCTGAGCGAGGTGTGTAATTCTGATTTTTTTTTTTATTCTGCATGGACTGTCTTTGAAATTGCACCAGTCTCTGTTCAAATCCAATCCAGGGACAAAACCAGGGACAGACTTGGTCTGAGGACAGTGTCCTCAATCCGGGGACTGTCCCCGGAAACCGGGGATGTCTGGTCACCCTACTGTCAGTGGTCGGAGGTGGAAGGAAAACGGTCACTGCAAAGGGACAAACCACCTTTACCAGGGACCACAGTGAGTAACAGAAGCAAGTACCAGAACCAACTCACTGAAATGGCACGGTGGAGAATCGGGAAACGATATGCAGTTATCAAGTCAGGGACCCAACCAGCAGGGTTGATGCTTGCAAAGCAGCCTTGTGTGTCCAGCCAGGGACCGAGCCAGTTAGCAGGGGGGGAGCTAGAAAGGTATCTAGAGTGCCAAGCTAGGGACCCAGCAGGGAAGCATGGGTGACACTTGAGGGAGATACCACAGCAAAAGCCTTGCGGAGCTCACGGGATTCAGAGTCAGTGAATCAGAGAGTCCAGTGAGAGACCAGGAGCTCAAGGGGCTGAAGAGCTACAAGTGGACATTGTAGTGAAGCTGACAGAACTGTTGAACTTTGTGTTAAGAACTGTTAGATACTGTTGCAATAGGAGACAGCAAACCTGCATGTGCAGAAGTGGCACCATGCTGGGGCCTTTTCCTACACGGTTGTCTTCCTATTGAAGTCTCGGAGTCTGTCTATTGAAATTGCAACTACTTAAGGGTGTCCTGGTCCTAACACTCTTTTGTGTGTGTGTGTGTGTGTGTGTGTATGAAAATTATAAGATTCATATTTGTGAAATTTTAGTGTAGTCTGTCAGTAACCTCAAAGTGGTTGTAAAGTCAGAAGGTTTTTTATCTTAATGCATTCTATGCATCAGAAAGGATAAAAACCTTCTGTGTGCAGCAGCCCTCCTCAATCCTCCTAATATTTACCTGAGCCCATCTTGATCCATCGATGTTGCAGGAGTGTCTCGGCTGCCTGGGACTCTCCCTCCTCATTGGCTGAGAAGGCAGCGTAGAGCTGTTGGCTCCCGCTGCTGTCAAAGTCAGTGAGCCAATGAGGAGAGAAAGGGGGTGGGGCCAGGCCATGGCTCCGTGTCTGCATGGACACAGGGAGCTGCGGCTCAACTCGGGTGCTCCCATAGAAAGCTGCTTGCTGTGGGGGCACTCAATGGGAGGGAGGGGCCAGGAGAGCTAAAAAGGGACCTGAGAAGAGGAGGATCCAGGCTGCTCTGTGCAAATCCACTGCACAGAGCAGGTAAGTATAACATGGTTGTTATTTTTAACAAAAAGAGACTTTAGTTTCACTTTAATTCATTTAGGGGCAGGGGTGCTTAAAAATTAACAGCTTTTATCCATAGTTTAAAACTTTTTTTCAGAAAGAAAATAAATATTTTACTGTAAATCCTAAATTTGTTTTACTGACCATCTAGGACTACCCTGCCCACAGGCTGACAACGCTACTGCACCATTTCACAGAACAAGCAGGGTTGTCACCCTATTAACCCCTTGCCAACTGGCTCATGCCAATATACATTGGCATAAGGGCATGTACAGGCATATTAACGTACCTGTACGTTCCCCCATTAAGACTCGGCATTGTGGGCATGAGCGCATGCCCCGCCACAAGCTCTGTGAGTACGATCGCGAGTCCCACAGACTCGATGTCCGCGGGGATACCCGAGATCGTCTCACGGAGAGCAAGAATGGGGAAATACTGATGTAAACAAGCATTTCCCCATTCTTCCTCGTGACAGGCAGTGATGTAAGTAACTGGGTTAAAATAAACGGAGTTAATTAACACAGTTACTTTAGAGGGTAACGAGTAATCTAACTAATTACTCTTCCCCTCATGGTAACTCAGTTCCCATTACTTGGACGGCGTTACCACAATTACATTTACCAGCCGGGAGGCCTGCCGTGGCCGCGCTGCCTGGCCATTTGTTCCGCTGCGGGGAGGGGGGCTTTCGCCCACTGAGCTGAGAAGAGGCTGAGACTCAGAGAGACTGTCTGGACCACCCCATCTCGCCCTGCCTATCCAGAGAGAGAGAATGTAGAGAGGCGGGGCGGACACTGAAAAATGAAGTCAGCTGACCAGCTGATACCAATCGAGTGAAAGGGAGGGTCTCTCTCTCTCCCCATGAGGAAAGGCATCCCTGGAGGCATTCAAGTAAGTGACTGTCTGATGATTCGAATTGCAGTGAAATCGATCCATCCCAAGTCCTCCACCACCTCTGCTTCTTACTGATCCCATCCCTACCCACCTACCATCACTTCTACAACAGAGGTGATGGGGGGGATACGGTAGGGATGAGATTAGCGGTGGTGGGGGATGGGATCAGTAAGAGGCAGAGGTGGTGGTGGGAAAGGATGGCACTACCACCTCTGCCACCCCCCCAAGTACACCACCAACACTGCCAACCCCCAAGTACCACCTGCTGCCACCCCCTCAAGTACCACCGCTGCCACCCCTGTCACAGTTACTTTGCTGAGTAACTAATTACTTTTCCAATGTAGTAACCGAGTTACTAAAGCAATTACTTTTTGGGAAAAGTAATGTGTAACTTAACTAATTACTTTTTTAAAGTAAGATGACCAACACTGGTGACAGGACACTGATCACAGCTCCCTGTGATCAGGAGAGGTGATCAGTGTCGTGTCACCCGTAGCACACCCTCCCGGTTAGAATCACTCCCTAGGACACACTTAACCCCTGCAGGGCCCCCCGTGGTTAACCCCTTCACTGCCAGTCACATTTATACAGTAATCAGTGCATTTTTAATCACACTGATCGCTGTATAAATGTAAATGGTCCCAAAATAGCACCAAAAGTGTCCGATCTGTCCGCCATAATGTCGCAGTCATGATAAAATGATAAAAATCGCAGATCGCCGCCATTACTTATATAAAAAATTATTAATAAAAATGCCATAAACTATCCCCTATTTTGTAGACGCAAAAACTTTTGCGCAAACCAATCAATAAACGCTTATTGCGATTTTTCTTTTACTTAAAATATGTAGAAGAATACGAATTGGCCTAAACTGAGGGAAAAAAAAGTATTTTTATATATTTTTGGGGGATATTTATTATAGCACAAAGTAAAAATATTGCGTTTTTTTTTTCAAAATTGTCGCTCGTTTTTTGTTTATAGCGCAAAAAATAAAAACCCTCAGAGGTGATCAAATAACACCAAAAGAAAGCTCTATTTGAGGGGAAAAAAGGATGTCAATTTTGTTTTGTAGCCACGTCGCACGACCGCACAATTGTCAGTTAAAACGACACAGTGCCGAATCACAAAAAACGCTCTGGTCTTTGGCCAGCCAAATGGTCCGGGGCTGAAGTGGTTAAAGGAAGTAAAACATACCAACATAAAAATCAACAAGCAATAAAACTATGTTTCATATAATATTCAGAAAAACAGAAACCTATGTGTAAATTCTAGCAACAGATTACATCATATACAGAACTGTATGTCATTTTTGATTTTGCTCACAGCTCCACTTAAAGAATGAAAAAGTAGCCGTGAGTTATGCTCTGTGTCCCCAAACCCAGTCTTTTTTACAGGGTAGTTTGGTACTAATTATTTTTTCCTATTACAGTATAGTCTAACCGATTTTAATTCATTATTACTATGGACCAATCCTCTTAATTCACGCAAAGCTGGACACATCTTAATATGGATTTACTAAAAAGAAGAATGTATTAACCAAGGGCTGTCACTGCTTTATAATCCAGTTAAGTACAGCTAACTAAAGCCATGTTTCATGTAATCAGGAATGCCAGTAAGGTGTACTCACAAGTTGACAATGAAAAGCTTTTTAGCCAAGACACCTATGATTTTCTGGCTCTGTTGGTGGCTTCAATCGGAGTTTTGGGGTTGTGTACTAATTCGTTAGTGCTGATTCTGTATTGCAGATTCAAAACATTAAGGACTCCAACAAATCTTCTCTTGGTGAATCTCAGCTTCAGTGACTTTGTGTTCTCACTTTTTGGGGTCAGTTTTATTTTTGCATCATGTGTAAGCCGGCAGTGGATCTGGGATAAAGAGGTATGCGTTTTTGTTGGATTTTGTGAAAATCTATTGGGTGAGTAAGAGAATTTTTTTTTACTGTAGTCTGAGAAGTATCACATGATGTAGTATATTAAGGAATATGCAAACCCAAAATTTCTTATTCCTGATATCTGCCTGCTATAGCATGTACTTGTAAGAAAAAGTATCCTGTTGTCTTTGCATTGCTTCCTTTGTGTGAAATGCCCAGTGTTCCTGTCAGTCCCTCTGCTTTCCTATTAAAAACTGACAACACTAGTCATTAAAGTACAGCGTGGACAGTTTTCTGGCTGTGCTGGTACTCAGCCTGCTCTCCTCCAATGATCAGACTTCTGTTGCCCCCTTTGCACAGCCATTCACTGGGACGATTACTGTGCTGCTGTTTTTCCTCCCCTAGCTTTTATGCAGCTGAGAACAGAGGGTATGTGATCACTTATAAAAAGGTGAAAAAAAGGATTTAACAATGTTTTTTTATATCTATACACACGTTTTGCCTTTCATTTCTATTTTAAACTTTATGTTTGTTTTTTTACAAGGTGAGGGTTTACTATTAAATTGAGTGGTTGAGTGGATGTAATACTTGCAGTGGAGAAAATAATTATTTCATCTCCTGCAGATTTTGTATGTTTGTCCACTAACAAAGAAAAGAAGGGTCTATCATTTTTTCATAGGTGTATTTTAAATGATAGAGACAGAATATCAATAACAGAGAAAATCCAGAAAAAAATCATGATACAAATGTTATGAGTTGCAGTTCAGTGAGTAAAATAAGTATTTGATCCCCAAGCAAAACATGACTTAGTACTCGGTGGAGAAACCCTTGTTGGCAAGCACAAAGGTAAGAAGTTTCTTGTAGTTGGTTACCAGGTTTGCACACACCTTAGGAGGGATTTTGGTCCACTCTTCCTTACAAATCATCTCTAAATCCTTAAGGTTTCTTGGCTGTCCCTTGGCAACTCAAAGTTTATGCTCCCTCCATACATTTTTTATAGGATTTAAATCTGGAGACTGGCTAGCCTAGACCACTCCATGACCTTCATTTATTTCTTCTTGAGCCACTCCTTTGTTGCCTTGGTGGTATGTTTTGGATCATTGTCATGCTGGAAGACCCATCCACGACCCATCTTCAGTGTTCCGGCTGAGGGAAGAAGGTTCTCTTCCACGATTTTACAATGCGTAGCCCCGTCAATTGGCTCCTCAATGCAGCAAAGTACCTTTAGCAGAGAAGCAGCCCCAAAGCATAATCTTTCCACCTCTGTGCTTGACTGTCAACATTTTTCTTCCTCTAAACACAATGAGTCAAGTTAATGCCAAAGAGCTCAATTTTGATTCAGAGAATGATTGGGAGAAAGTGCGGTGGTTAGATGAGACTAAATTTGAGATAAATAAATTTGAGACCCCTTTACAAACCAATGTTCCCACTACAGACTGCCGGAACCCAAGGGCCACACAACAAGAATCAAAGGGCTGCATGTGGCCACCAGGGACCTAGAGCATGGTCATCCAAACACGGGGAAAAAAACACACTCTATGCAGACCTGGATATGAACACACACACACACTCAATGCAAAGAATAAGACCCACTTGCTAAAAAACTGATCTTAGAAAATGTACATTGAGTATATTGGTCGGTTCAGCTCTAACTTCTGTCCATATTTGTCAGAAGCTCATACTTCACTTTTTGTTTCACAGGTTGCGTGTCAGTCTTTACACTTACTGTTGTTGCATATGAACGATATGTCCGAGTGGTATTTGACAAAGTTGTTGATTTCCCATGGTCATGGAAAGCTATTACTTTTATCTGGCTGTGTTCCATGGCCTGGAGTACATTGCCATTAATGGAATGGAACAGATATATTCTAGAACCCCATGGACTGGATTGCTCTTTGGACCGGGTATCAACAGAGATGAGCCAGTCCTCTTTTATTCTCCTCTCATCTCTAGCTTGTTTTGTTGCCCCAATGAGCATCATGATTTATTGCTATGGCTACATATTATACTCAATCAGAATGGTAAGTAATGCCTATAATATTTATATATGAAATTGTCACTAAAAAAATTCATGTGTAAAAGCAGGGGGCCCTTTGACTTCTGCCAGAGCTTGTTACATTTCCGCAAGGAAACAATGGGCTACTGGCCAAATACATCTAGGGTATAATACAGGAGCATGAGTTGTCATAGGATCTTAAAAAAATCTACACAATCACAAAACAAGTGTATTGTGTATGGATGTGTATGATGGGAGCACCTGATGACTGAAAATGTATCTTCTTAAAGCGGCAGTAAACTCTCTCAAAGATACAAGATTTAAACAATATTCAAATGTAAATATCAATTAACAATAAAATGGGCACCAAGAGTATGCCCATAAATCATTCTTAACGTAATTTTTCATCTATATTAGAAATGCTCATCCTCGATCTTAGCCGGCGTCAAAGTAACTGTGGTCTTCTGCGTCTGGTTTCTAATTGACTTCCGCCCGCAGTAGCCTTTCCTCTCTATAATCCCGCGCATGCGCAGTAATAGCGGTATTCAAATATTAAAATAAAAAATGCGGCGCTGCCAGTAAACTAAACTAAAAAATTTCCAAAACACTCTAAACTAATAAATAGGTGAAAAAAGTGAATACACCTCACAAAGTGATCCAATGTGCAATATAGGGCAATACACTATAGTATCTGAAAATTGTGCATAGATATACAATCGTGCAAAAATAAATATATAGCACAATCAAGAAATGATAAAAAAGTGGCTAGAATAGAATGTGCAAACAAATGCAGTAAACAATAAATCGTGTCCCTTAATACAAGTCCATATGATTGCTTCGTGAACATATATCAAAGTCCATGCATAAAAACGTGACTTCCAAACAAGTGATAATCCAGCGACAAACTTCAGTGCCAAACAGGTGCACCACCAGTTTCCCCCAGCCTCTCACCTCAAATGCTTAATAAGCAGACTCTGTATGAAAGCAAAAAAGCTACTCCATCTTCATCCGTCCAGCAGATAGTATACAACTGTACATTTCTTTCTCAAGTTCTTCACATATCTCCCAGTACAGTGTGTGTTTTTTTATTATATTAATAGCGGTATTCAAGCCTCTTTACAATACGGAAAAACTATAAGCAAGTATTGTGGGATGTCAGGGCTGACGTCGATACTAGGAAATTATGCAGCCCCGGCATTAGACCCTGCATTTTTCCGGCAGGGTCTTTGCTTGACGGAAAAGTAGGACATACGGTGCATGCGCGCATGACGTCTTTAGCGAGAAATATACAGAATACACGCAAGGCAAGTAGGTAAGAGGACATTCATATGGTGCAACTAGTTTAGAAACCTGCAATTGTCAATTTAAATAAAATTCATCAGAATGGATATACAACCACTATTATGAAAAGATCACCTATGGGTTACACTGCTACTCTAGGGTCATGGTTTGCATGTGTTACAATTGAAAAGAAAGACAATTGATGTGGTGATGCAATAATAATTAATTAAAAAAATACAGTCATTAAAAATAAGGACTTTTAATAAGTAACTTTATTAGATGTAAAAACTGTGATTCCAAAAATAAACAGAATTTTTTTCATTTTAAGTAGACCCCTATTCTAGTCTTCACCGTAAATAGGCCCTTGTTAATTTATCTGCTTTGTTTGCTCACAGCCCATGTTCTGCAACACTAATTTTTTTGTCTTGTATTGAACTGTATAGGGAATGTTATTTTTTGCAGTATGCTCACATCTAGTGGTAGTTTTGGGCCACTGCATTTTACATATTGTTTACTAAGGCCCCTTTAACACATGTGGACAGTATGTCCATATTTCATCCATCCGTTTGCAGATGAAATACGGACATACATGCATCCCTATGGGATAGCGGGTGTCTGCGGATAAACATCCGCAGACACGCGCTATCGTCCGCCTCCGCTATTGTCCGATTCTGCAGACGGAGGAAAATCCTATTTTTCTATCTGTCTGCAGAGCGGATCGGATGAACCACGGACAGACGCCGGCTCAGCGGGGACAACGGAGCGATCCCCGCTGAGCAAGCGGATCATCACGGGGTGGATCATTACTGATCCGTCCCGTGTGAAAGGGGCCTTAGGTGACTTTGGTATCTTCCTCTGTCCTTCCCACCTGTTTACGGCTAGTTAGTTAGTCTTAGCTAGATCCTGCCCAACTTCCTCCATGTTTGCTCAGTCAGTGTTAAGCCCCGTAACACACGAGAGGACTTTTCAACATCCAAAGTCCGACAGACTGATTCCGTCAGACTATTCGATCGTGTGTGGGCTGCAACGGACTTTTGATTCGCAAAAGTCTGACGGACTTTAGAAATGGAACATGCTTCAAATTTTTCTGACGGAACTCCGCCGGACCCGGTCCCTTCGAAAAATTCACTCGTGTGTATGCTATTCCGACGGACTAAAACCGACGCTAGGGCAGCTATTGGCTACTGGCTATGAACTTACTTATTCGAGTCCAGTCGTACGTCATCACGTTCGAATCCGTCGGAGTTTGGTGTGATTGTGTGTGGCCAAGTCCGCTCAGTCGAAAAGTCCGTCAGAACTCTGTCGGAACTCCAGCAGAACTCCGGCAGGACTCCTTCGGAAGTCTGTCGGACATAAGTCCTCTCGTGTGTACGGGGCTTTAGGTATTCACAGAGACAGGGCTTATGAAAGCCATTGTGTTCTTAAATCTCAAAAGACTGTAAACACATCCCCTGTACTGCAATTAGCTGAAGCAAAGTTGCATTGGGTTCGACTTCTATGTCTTATTGAAGAGGTAAGCTGTCTGTGTATGGTGCAGGTGACCATACTGTCCAGACAGACTGGGTCCAAGGAGGTATAAAATGGCATTTGGAACAGAACAGCCGTGTTTACTAAGGAATAATTGTAATAATGTCAAGGTAACCTCACAAAGTTGTTTTTTGCACACAGGGTGTAAACATCTAGCCTAGGGTGATGAGATGTCCCCGGTTTCAGGGGACAGTCCCCGGATTGAGGACACTGTCCCCGGACCAATTCTGTCCCCGGTTTTGTCCCCGGATTTGACTTCAACGGGAGCTGGGGCAGTCAAAGACAATCTGAATTACACCCCCCCCCCCCCGCTCCTACTAGCTTAGGGGGGTGTATTCTTTCCATTATCTGTGTCCCTTTTCTGTTCCGTTCAACACTGCCGTGAAGCCTGGGCATACAGCCAAGACAGCTGATTGGAGAAAAGGCACACACCCCCTCTCCTCATAGGTAGAGACTTTCAGCTCTGTTCGTTGAATCGTTCAGCTCTGTGCTAATCTATTTATAGCATCCTCCCAAACACAAACCTCCAGCTGCTTTTATCATATGTGATGGAGAACTTGTCAGGAGTTATCAGGCTGATAACAGAAGAATGAAGCAGGAGAAAGCTACAGTACATATTGCTTTGAAGAGAGATAACAAAACACCAGGGGCGTACCAAGCAGGGGGGCAGGGGGGCATTCCACCCCGGGTGCCACACATTGAGGGGGGGTGTCGGTGGCTGGGTGGCATTGCTATGGAGGTTCACTCTGCACTCAGACACTGTGACAGAATCCTAAAGGGAATCCATGGCTCTGGCTGCTCTGTTTTTTGTGAGTTTTTTGTGAGCTGGAACACCCCCAGCGCTGCGGCCAAAATAGTATTATCTGGTTTCTGTTTTCACCTGCTAGCTCCACCCACCACTGCTGAGCAGCCGAGCTGAGTGTGTCGTCATTCAGCATGGGGGTGGCTGCTGTTACACACTGTGTGCACTCCACACCATCTTCTGGAGTCTAAACCTCCCCAGCTGAAGCTGGGAGATGGGGTGAGCTGGTGATAGGGGCTTTGTGGGTTGTGAGAAGACGCTGGAGGAGTGTATCTGTCCTGCCATCCTTACTGTGCTGGTCTGTCATAGAAGGGGGGGGGGTGCTGTGTCTACCACCACCCAGGTATAGTGTAGCTGACCTTATGGAGGGGCTGCAGAATACAGGTGTGTGCTATGTACAGGTTGCAGACTCCAGATGTGTGCTATGTACAGGTTGCAGAATCCAGATGTGTGCTATGTACAGGTTGCAGAATCCAGGCGTGTGCTGTATACAGGTTGCAGAATCCAAGCATGTGCTATGTACAGGTTGCAGAATCCAGATGTGTGCTATGTACAGGTTGCAGAATCCAGGCGTGTGCTTTATATTGCTGTGTGACCACCACCCACCTACAGTAGCTGAGCTGTGAGCTTACCTGGTAAGGGGGGGAAGGTGGTGGTGGTGTTGCTGTGTTCACAAACCAGGTATAGAGTAGATGAGCTGGTCTGATAAAGGTGGGACTTATACCCACATCTTGCAGCCATCAGATCCGTCCAGCAAGCAGCAGGTCACAGCAGCATCTTGCCATCTTCCCTGCGGCCATCAGATCCCATCCGCGGTCCAGCAAGCAACACACCTTGCCAGCAGGTCAGTTCCCAAATCTGAATCAAATCATCAATGCCAATGATGCCATTGTCTGCTGTCCCCAGGGACATATCCGATCCAGAGATCGCCATACAGTGGGATCTCTGGATAAGATCTGTCCCTGAGGACAGTAGATAATGCAAAGTATGGGCCATACTTTGTATTGTCAGCTGTCTGCCCGTCTGAGCCGTCTCACTCTGATGTCTCCCTCATAGCAACTCCAGTCCAACTCTTCACTTTCCTGACCTTGGCACGATCTGTCCAAAAATGTGGCATCTGCTCACACCCGAGTGACTGACACCTCTGTCCTGTCCCGTCTATTGTCACTGACTACCATGGATGAACAGCATTGGCTGTTATTACAAGGAGCAGAAGGGGACATCCCCATCCCCCCACAGCTCCGCCCAGGTTTCCCATCCCACCCGCAGACCTGAGCTACCAGCCAGCTGGCCAGAGACCCGAACAAAGCCGAATTTGCCTTTGATCGGGTCTCCGATGTAGAAACTGGAAGCGACAGCACAGTGTCACTTCTGGTTTACTCGGTAGCCAACAGCGCCATTTAAAAAAGAAAGCAGAATTAAAAAACACTGATTTTGGCAGAGGAGGGTGTTTTTTGTGGGTGTTTTTACAGTTGGGGGGTACCAGATATAGGATGGGCCCTGGGTGCCAAATGCTCTAGGTACGCCCCTGAAAAACACTGCAAATATATGTGCCCAGCTCAAATTTCATGAATTGAGTTTACATCCACTTTAATGTATTGGCAAGATGGTACATTTTGAAGGTGTGTAGGACTCCCAGGCACTTTTTATAGAACCTTCTGATGTCCAGAGATGAAATGCGTTGGACAGGGGAAAATATAGTGATGTCACTACACACGACATGTGCGCTGACAGAGGACAGTGTGGGTTGGGTTCAGACATCTTTGCACCAACAACTGCGTTTATATTCTATTAATATTCTATTAATGTTTACTGGAACAATTCAAAGAGGATAATGTTACACAGATGAGGCTATAGATCTGCTGAGCTTTGCGTACCAGTCCTAGCTCAGTAGAGGAATCCCTCTACAATAACAAGGTAAAGATAATTTGTAGATAATAGTATATTATATACACATATGTACAGTAGAATACTACTTGTACCTGAAAGGATAAGCAAAGGTTAAGTATTTATACTGGCAAACTTATAAAGGGGAACCCAGGTCCGCCTATTAACCTTTAATTCTAATGAGACATCAGGCTTACTAGAAATGATATGAGGGCCCTTTAAGCAGTAATGATAGCAATGTCCCCGTTGCAGGCCTGATGGTCTTCTCCGACAGTCAGAGCTCATTAACTATATCCAATAAAGTGCAGTAACAAGCAATGGAATTTCTTCAAATTTAAGAAGCTAAAGATGTCTATGTACAGTGTTCAAAGATAGGTGCAGTAAAGTATTCCCAGGGTAAAGCTGTCTGTACACAGTGTCCCAGTGAAATAATAAGGAAAGGCTTGCAAAAGTGGGCAATTGCCCTCTCACCAACAACCAGGCCGATTTAATGCCTTCTGAACAGCAGCTCCCGGAGCAAGGCTCGTGCAGTGGATCCCCTGTGACGATCTCCAGGTGCGAGGCTCAAAGCATGGATTATCGGATGACCGCAGGGGTGCTGGATGGATGTCCGATGAACAGCAAGCAGTGATAGACCCTTCTGATCTGGGTTGTAATGTTGTACCCCACGTGATAGGCCGCGTCCTCGCTCCCCATGTACAGAGAGGTCCGTCACGCAGCAGGCCAAGGAGGAAGAGAGCGTGAGGCGGATCTCTGGCTCCCAGCAATCTCCCTAATGGTAGCAAAGAGACCTGGGATATGAAGTCCAGGTGTATAGTCATGCAGAGCAATTGCCATTCTGAGGGACTACTAATCCCACAATCCCTTTGGTTTGGCTTACAAATATGATGTCAGTTAGTAATGCTGGGCACTAGAGGGACATGTGATATATAGAAATACTGGAGGATTACTTTGCAATTGTAGTCCACATTTCTACATACAGTACATATCAATGGATTTATGTTTTGTTTTGTTTTTTCATTTAATTATTGATCATTGTCACTGAAGGATATAACTTTTTGAGACGCGTTATGAATTTGTTAGCGCATATTAGAGTACTCCAAATCTTAGGAGACCCTGGGATTTCTGAAAATATATTTAGGCAAAGCTAAGCCTCTGTACTAACATTCTGATTTGACTGTACATAAAACATGATTACTTTAATAATACAGTATAAAACCAACAGCATGCAATAACCCATAGAAATCAGATTTCACCATTTCAACAGTACACAGAAGTCAGAACAGTGAAATATGACTTTTGATTGGATTCTGGTGAACTTGTACTGACATAAATATGCATCTTGCCATTTCCTCTCATAAAGGCTTGTTGCCTAGTTCTAACGCTAATCTGGAGCTCTGGTATCACATTGACTTCAGTGACTACATACCTGTTCTGGCTCAGTGAATCAGAAAACTTTAAAGATGGAGGCAGCCAGGCAACTGACACAGTTCCCCATACACAGCTAATCTGTAAGGTTAAAGTGATTGTAAAGGCTATTTTTTTAAAAATAGAAAACATGTTATACTTATGCCTCCTACACACGATCAAACAATCCGGTGGAAAAGTCCTGCGGACTCAAGTCCGCCGGACAATCCGCACGTGTGTAGGCTACGGAGGACTTTTTTTACCCAAAAGTCTGGCGGACTAATAAAGTGGTTTTGCACTCCAATCTGTCCGCCGGACTCGCATTTCGGCAGAAAGTACGGCCGTGTGTGTGCCAGTCCGCCATACTTTTGAAATTAACTGACTTTTCCCACCCGGAGAAAAGTCCGCTCATTTTGAGCGCTGCTCCAGGTAGGCGGGGCCAGTGAAGTAGGTGTCGCTGGCCCTGTCACCTGGTATGGACTTAAAGGGGAATCCCTACGCCGAAAAATTGGCGTGGGGGTCCCCCCTAGGTCCATATCAGACCCTTATCCGAGCACGCTACCCAGCCGGCCAGGAAAGGGGGTGGGGACGAGCGAGCGCCCCCCTCCTGAGCCATACCAGGCCATGTGCCCACAACATGGGGGGGTGCCTTGGGGAAGGGGGGCCGCGACGGAAGAAGACCCCCGGAGCTGTGCAATAAACTATTTTAACCCTTGTGTGTTGTGTGTTTTTTTTACTTTTTTTTCACAGATGAATGGGTAGGGGTACATTGTACCCCATACTCATTCACATAGGGTGGGGGGCCGGGATCCGGGGGCCCCCTTATTGAGGGCACACGGCCATGTTTAGGGCACGCGGCCTGGTACGGCTCAGGAGGGGGGGGCGCTCACTCGTCCCCATCCCCTTTCCCAGCCGTCCGGGTAGCGTGCTCAGATAAGGTTCTGATATGGACCTGGGGGGACCCCCACGCCGCGTAGGGATTTCCTGGCCCCGGCTACCTGGACTCGCGCTCAAAATGAGCAGACTTTCCTCCGTGTGTGTGGGCGAGTCCGTTCATTTCAAAAGTACGCCGGATAGTCCGGCGGACTTAGTACGCCGTATTAGTCCACTGCAAAAGTACCGTGTGTGGGCAGGTAGCTCTTTCGGAAAGTCCAGCGGAAAATCCGCCAGACTAAATCCGCTGGATAGTCTGCTACGTGTGTACATGGCATTACCTGGTCTATGCAGTTGGTTTTGCACAGATCAGCCTGGATCCTCCTCTTCTCGGTTCCCTCTTCGCTGCTCCTAGCCCCTCTCTCCTTTGAGTGCCCCTCAGCCTGCAGCTTGCTACATGGGGCACCCCAAGCCGGGTCAGAGCTCTGTGTATCCATCCAGACATCCGCCCCTTCTCTCCACTTATTGGTTGGCTGACTTTGATTGACGCTGGAACCAATGGAGCCTCTGCTCTGTCTCAGTCAATCAGGAGGAGTGTCCTGGATGGCTGAGGGGATTGGGGCCATCACTGGAGAGAGAAGGGCTCATGTAGGTATTTAGGGGCTGCTGGGGGGGGGCTGCTACACACAGAAGTTTTTTTTTTATCTTACCCGGTTCCCGACCAGCACACGCCGATGTACGTCGGCAGAATGACACGGGCAGGCATATTGGCCTACAGGTACGTCCAATCTTCAATGCTGCCCTGCCATCGTGAGCGCGCTGCCGCCGGTGCGCTCGCGTGCCAGTCGGGACCCCCGTGAGTCCAGGCGCGGGTCCCGCGGACTCGATCGCCACGGGCATACCCGCGATCGTCTCACGGGACGGCTGAATGGAGAAGTGCCGTTGTAAACAGCATTTCTCCATTCTGCCTAGCAACTAGTGACGCTGATCTCTGCTCCATGTGATTGGAGCAGAGATCAGTGTTCACTAAATGAAAGCCCAACCCCCCACAGTTAGTAACACACCCCTAGGAACACTTAACCCCTACACTGCCACCCACTGGTTAACCCCTTCACTGCCAGTGTCATTTACACAGGAATCACTGCATTTATATAACAGTGATTGCTGTATAACTGACAATGGTCCCAAAAATGTGTCAAAAATGTTCGATGTGTCCGCCATAATGTTGCAGTCATAATAACAATCACTGATCGCCGCCATTACTAGTAAAAAAAAAATAATAATAAAAAATTATTAATAAAAATGCCATAAAACTATCCCCTATTTTGTAAATGCTATAACTTTTGTGCAAACCAATCAATAATCGCTTATTGCGATTTTTTTACCAAAAATATGTAGAAGAATACGTATCGGCCTAAACTGAGGGAAAAAAATGTTTTTTTATATATTTTTGGGGGATATTTATTACAACAAAAAGTAAAAAATAATGCGTTTTTTAAAAAATTGTCGCTCTATTTTTGTTTATAGCGCAAAAAATAAAAACTGCAGGGGTGATCAAATACCACCAAAAGAAAGCTCTATTTGTGAGAAAAACAGGATGTCAATTTTGTTTGGGAGCCACGTCGCATGGCCGCGCAATTGTCAGTTAAAGCGGCGCAGTGCCGAATCCCAAAAAGTGGTCTGGTCTTTGGCCAGCAAAATGATCCGGGGCTGAAGTGTTTAAAGCATAGCTCCAGGAAACATGAAAGCTCTTCTTTGCAGTGGGGCCACACTGCAAGAGATAGTTGCTCCTTTAGGTCTAGGGGACAAAGAAGATTTATTTAAGCAATCCTCCACTCCACTGTGCTGCTAGATCAGTCCCTGCAGTGTCATCTACCCCATACTCCAGCGCTCTAAGGTCCTGATATCAAAAATTATGCTGGGTCTGTAGCCCTGTATTCGGATGTAGTGATGCAAAGGGACAGTCCACCACCAGAGCATGGGGGAGCACCGCCACCTTCTGCTGGGGGAGAAGGGATCAGTTAAGTAAAAGTGCTTTTACTCTCCCCTAGAATAAACAAGCAAAGCAATCATCCCTTGCAGTGGGGCTTTATCAAAATAAGGGTTATAGTGTTTGTTTACTCTTACAGATTGGAAGAATATCTTGTACAGTAAAGACTTGGTTTGAGAGCGTTTTGCAAGACAAGCAAAATTTTGTAATAAAGTTTGACTTGATATACAAGCGATGTCTTGATATACAAGTAGCGTCACATCACAACTAGTGATGGACGAACTTCCGACGGGACGTTTCGCAAACGCAGACCGCAGCGTGACATACAGCAATGACAACTGTACCGTGATAGAGTCATCTGACACCAGCACCGTGATAGAAAGCACTGACATCAGCAGCGTGACATACAGCAATGACACCTGCACCGTGATAGAGAGCACTGACAACAGCACCGTAATAGAGAGCACTGACATCAGCAGCGTGACATAAAGCACTAACACCAGCACCGTGATATACAGCACTGACAGCAGCACCGTGATAGAGAGTACTGACATCAGCACTGTGATATACAGCACTGAAACCTGCACCGTAAGCAGCCCCAGGAGGAAGTCAGCATAGCACAGGGATGGTGGGAGCCCCTCATAATGAGCATAGCACAGGGATGGTGGGAGCCCCTTATAATGAGCATAGCACAGGGATGGTGGGAGCCCCTCATAATGAGCATAGCACAGGGATGGTGGGAGCCCCTCATAATAAGCAGCCCCAGGAGGATGTCAGCATAGCAGAGGGATGGTGGGGGCCCCTCATAATAAGCAGCCCCAGGAGGATGTCAGCATAGCACAGGGATGGTGGGAGCCCCTCATAATAAGCAGCCCCAGGAGGAAGTCAGCACAGCACAGGGATGGTGGGAGCCCCTTATAATAAGCAGCCCCAGGAGGAAGTCAGCACAGCACAGGGATGGTGGGAGCCCCTCATAATAAGCAGCCCTAGTAGAAATATGACACCGCTCAAACTCTTCAAAGAAGAGGGTACGGGCATATAGTACGGTGTGCTTGTTTTGGACAAGGAAGTGAGCCAAATGAAGAAAGGTCTGTGTGCTCGATTAAAAAAATTGTTTATAGACATATACATGGTCTACTGGTCACATGTTTTGAATTCCTCCGAGATCCATGCCTCATTCATTTTTAGAAATGTGAGGTAGTTAACACTGTCGTGAGCTAGGCGAGTACGCTTATCGGTCACGGTCCCCCTGCTGCGCTGAACGTCCTTTCGGACAGGACACTGGACGAGGGGCAAGCCAACAGTTCGATTGCAAATTGGGCAAGCTCTGGCCAGAGGTCAAGCCTGTCCACCCAGTAGTCCAGGGGTTCATCACTCCTCAAAGCGTACACATCGGCCGTTAACCCGATGTAGTCGGACACCTGACGGTCTAGGTGTTCCCTGATGCTGGATCCGGATGACACCTGTCGATGGTTCGGCGGAAAGAAAGGCCTCATATCCGAAGTCACCAACATTTCTTCAAACCGGCCTCTTCTTGCAGGCGCTGTTGGATTGGTACCCGCAACTCCTTCTCTGGGAGTGGGAATTGCTCCTCTGCCAGCGTACGCAAAAGCAGAATGCAGCATTTCTCGAAGCAATGCCTGGAAGTGCTGCATTCTGACAGCCCTCTGTGACGGCGGTAGCATTTCCGCCATTTTGTGTTTGTACCGGGGGTCTAAGTACGTTGCCACCCAGTACTGGTCCTTGACCCTTATGCTTTTTATACGGGGGTCCCTATTAAAACACTAGAGCATGAAGGTCCCCATTTGCACTAAACTGGAAGCGGTGTGGTGGCCTGGCTCCTGCTCATCATCCAGGATAATGTTGTCCTCTTCATTCTGCTCTCCCCATCCACGCACAACAACAGGGGTCCCAGAAAGGTTTAAAGCATGCTCTTCTTGCTCCTCCTCATCCGCCCCATCACCATCCTCCTCTGTCTCCTCTTCAGACTCCTGTTGTTGACTTGTCTCAGATAGAGTAGCCCCCCCTGGGAATTCATCCAGCATTGCGACTTCCTCATCTTCCCGCTCCTGCTCCTCCACAGCTTGATCAATGACACGCCACAATGCACGCTCCATAAAGAAGGCATAAGGCACCATGTCACTGATGGCGCCATGGCTGCGACTGGCCAGTTTGGTGATCTCCTCAAATGGCCGCGGCGCGGTGAAAAAAAAAACAGCTCTCCAGAACCTGTTCTGCCGCAGAGTTCATACAGGTAGACGTTAACTGCACGTTTCTGCTGGAGCAGCCTATCAAGCATATAGAAGGTTGAGTTCCATCGCGTCGGGCAATCGCAAATAAGACGTCTGACCGGCAGATTGTGTCGCCGCTGAATGTCAGCTAGGCGAGCCATGGACGTGTAAGATCTTCTGAAATGGGCCGAGATTTTCCTTGCCTGCCGCAAGATGTCCTGGACCCCAGGGTATTTGACAACGAATCGCTGCACGACCAAGTTTAAGACGTGTGCCATGCATGGCATGTGCATGAGTTTGCCCTGTTTCAATGCGCTAAGCAGATTGGCACCGTTGTCACACACCACTTTACCAACTGTCAAATTGAGCGGTGTTAGCCACTGATCTGCCTGTGAGCGCAAAGCTGAAAGGAGTGCCGGGCCAGTGTGGCTCTTGGCTTCCAGGCGCAACAGACGCAGCACGGCATGGCAACGTCTCACCTGGCATGTCGAATAGGTTCTGGGGAGCTTGGGGCGGCGCAGCGGAAGAGACGCTAGCAGCGGAAAAGGAGGAGTCAGCCGAGGAGGAGAGGGAGGAGGATGGAGTAGGAAGAGGAGGAGGAGGAGAAGAAGAGGCAGGCCTGCATGCAATCCGTGGCGGTAAAACCAAATCTACACGGGTTACATGCTTGACGGCCATCAGAAGGTTCACCCAGTGGGCAGTAAAAGTGATATACATTCCCTGCCCGTGTTTCCTAGACCACGTGTCTGTGGTCAGATGTATCTTGGCACCGACACTGTGTGCCAGAGATACATTCACTTGCCGTTGAACATGGCCATATAGCTCTGGGATGCCCTTCTGTGAGAAATACTTCCTTCCTGGGACCTTCCATTGTGGTGTTCCAATGGCCACAAATTTTCGAAAGGCCTCTGAGTCCACCAGTTTATATGGCAGTAGTTGGCGGGCTATCAGTTCTGACAAGCCAGCCGTCAACCGTTGGGCAAGAGGGTTATCCGGCGTCATCATTTTTTTACGCTCGAACATTAGGCCCACGGAAGCCTGCCTTTTTGCAGAAAAATGTGAGCTTGGCGTGATGGAAGGTGGAGTGGAGGACAATTGTGAGGAGAGAGGAGAAGGAGAAGATGAGGCTTTGTGTGTTACGTTGCTCCCACTGGGCTCGGTGATGGCTGCTCGTCCCTAGGTGAGTGTTGGGCTTACCGCGACTAATGCGTTGACTGCAAAGATTGCAGATGGCAACGCTATTGTCAGCAGCGGACATGTTAAAAAAAGCCCACACTGCGGAGCCATGTGCCGGTGTCCTGGGAGTGCCAGATGTGACCGTACATGGTCGATGACTCGCACCTGATACATTTGCAGTCTGCTTTGTCCCTCCTGTGCAATGTAAGTTATTCCTGCTTCTCCTCCCTATCTGCTGGTCCATATCTCCCTCTGAACTCCCCTCCTCTTCCTCTCTTGTGGGCACCCACCTGACATCACTAGACACGTCATCATCGATGTCACCTTTCCCACCGCTATAAGTAGAGATCTCGGAGTAGGCAGCAACACCGGGGACCAACCTCCTCCTTGGGTTGATCTGGGTACTGTTGTCAGACTGCTGAGTAGCGGTTGTTGCTACCTCCTCTTCCTGATCCAATACCAAGAGTGGCTGCGCATCAGAAATGTCTTGATATGGATCGGAAAATAATTCCTGTGACTCAAGCGGAAGGTATGTGGTGGTGGTGGTGTTGTTGGTGATAGTGTCTTTGGGGGTGCACATAGCAGAGAGTGAAGAAGAGGGTGCAGATCGAGAGGATGAGGAGGGTGCAGAAGAGTAAGGCTGAGTGAGCCACTCAACCAAGTCTGGTGCGTCCTTTAAATGAATTGAACGCACCTTCTGTAACTTCCCACTTTGGCTCAAGCCTGTTGCTCCTGCCCTACCCCTACCACCCCTACGGAAGGGCCTGCCTCTTCCTCTGCCTGTCATTTTTTAAATGACCCTGTGACAAAACTCTCAGTCCCTATACTGATAAAGGACTGCTGCAGTATAGGGCAGTGGTCAGCAGTAGTGCACCTCAACCCTATGTATTGTGGACCTATATCAGTCCTTACGGAATAGCTGACTGTACCTCACTCAACCCTATGTACTGTAGCACCCTAGACCAAGTTACCAGTCCTTATAAGGACCTTTGTGGAACAAGTAGGTTGTGTGTGACTGATTAGCAGACTGTACGTCAGTCCCTATACTGATGAAGGACTGCTGCAGTATAGGGCAGCGGTCAGCAGTAGTGCACCTCAACCCTATGTATTGTGGACCTATACCACTATACCAGTCCTTACAGAATAGCAGACTGTACCTCACTCAACCCTATGTACTGTAGCACCCTACACCAGGTTACCAGTCCTTATAAGGACCTTTGTGGAACAAGTAGGTTGTGTAGCAGACTGCAGCAGAAGGGCAGCAGTCAAGTATAATATTCTTTCTATATTTGGAAGAAAGAATATTATACGTGTACAAGCCTATTACCATACCACTGATACCAGTCCTGAAAAGAACCTTTGTGGACCTAATATAGTAACAGCTACTGATTAAACTGACCCTCACTGCCTCACACACAGCTTCCTGCCTGTCCCTATATAAACTGACAAAACAGAGGCTGCTGGAACAATAACTGGAATAGCACTTTTGTGGACCTGATAGTAACAGCTAATGACTAAACTGACTGTCCCTGCAGCACACACCGTCCTGTCCCTTTCTCTAAACTGACAAAAGACACTCAGGCTGCTGCAACAATCACTCACTAGCACAGCACTGCCTCAAACCTATATCCTGAACTACACCTAACACCTATACCAGTCCTGAAAATAACTTTTGTGTACCAAATAGCTAGCGATTTGGGTCACTGCAGTCTCTCCCTGCTCCACACAGCAACCTCTCCCTATAGTGACAGAAGAAAGAATGTAAAATGGCCTCCGGATCGGGTCTATTTATAAGTTAGGGGGAATGTCCAAGTGTCCATGTGCTGTAATGTCTCAATTGGCTGTCCTGTACCCCATGATGGATGTGTCATCATAGGTCAAAGTTCTTTTACACAGAAAACACGGAAGTCCGCCGGGCGAACGGCGGCAATAGTCCGCCGATCGGGCGGACCACGAACAGCCGAAATTCGCCGCGAAACGACCGCCGGGCGAACCGTTCGGCCATCACTAATCACAACTGAGTATAAAAGAGAAGAGAGGCGCCTCTAAGTGTAGCAATATGTTTACATTTAATGAAGATAGAAAATTTAGCAACATATTGCAACACTTAGAGGCTCCTATCTTCTCTTTTATACTCTGTAGCTCCTGCTAGATTTTGCTTCTAATCCCCTTGTGGAGGCTTCCATTTGTGGATTGACATATTATGGTTACACAACCTGGTCACATTGCTATAATCTTTTTATATGGACTATAAACTGAAGGACCTATGAATAAATGGTTGTGGAACAATCATTTGAGTTTCCATTACTTCTTATGGGGAAATTTGCTATGATATACAAGTGTTTTGGATTACAAGCATGTTTCTGGAAAGAATTATGCTCGCAAGCCAATGTTTTACTGTAGTAGCTATAGTAAACTGATTGAAATACCGTAAAACTGCAATCAAATGTGTCTATTTTTTTTTTTCCTATCTTTAGCTTCGAAAGTTACAAAGTGTTGAAACAAGTCAGGTACTCAGACTTTTGCACTATGAAGTAAAAGTGGCTATAATGTGTCTTCTGATGATTTTGGCCTTTCTTCTTTGCTGGATGCCTTACACAGTGCTGTCTTTTCTGGCAATGAGTGGCCATGGTGACATGATTACCCCAGAAAAAGCTATTGTACCCTGCTTTTTGGTCAAAACAGGTGCTGCAACAAATGCAATCATCTATATACTAACAAGCAAAAAGGTAAGCAACATTCTTTTAATTTTTACTTTTACATATCTTCTTGTATCAAACTTTGTAACTATCACCACTGCATACAACCTATTGAAATGTCAAAAAAGTACACAACAAAGTATGCTAAGCGTTGTTCAGGTTTAGGCCTCATGCACACAGGATTTTTTTTTAACTCTCCTAGAAATCTCCTAGAAATCAGCAGTGTTTTTGCAGACAAAATACCTGACAATTGTAAAAGTGACTAAAGTTTTTACAGGCATCAAGCTCTTGGGTGTTATTTATTTTGGCTAGTTAAATGAATTAATTCATTCTGACCATTGAAATTATTAAAGTGAACCCGTTGCTTTGTCTTGGAAAAGGGTCAGGTTTACCTTATAAAGATAGTTCACTTGTTTGGCAGATGCATGTGAGCTAAACATTTCCAAGCATCTTATATGTCTCCAGGATTTGAACAGTGAGATCTCTGCAACTGATCACTAACTTAAAAAAAACCTTTAATTTGTACCAAATGAGGAAAGACCTTGTACCCAAGAGCTAACCACAGGTATAGCAGCACTGGCAACTATTTGGGGGCTTGGGCTGGGAAAAGATGTCTCCTAAATGCAGTGTTTGTATCTTCTCAGGGCTCTTCAAGATACTGTCTCAATCTCCTCTGGGCTCTTCACAACCATGTCTCCCCAGAGTGGTGTCTTGATCTCTAGTGGACTTTTTAGACCAATGTCTTGGGCCCCCTAGTAGGGATGAGCTTCGTGTTCGAGTCGAACATACGTTCGACTCGAACATCGGCTGTTGGCCCGTTCGGCGAATTACGAACGTTATGGGCCGTTCGCGCCAAATTCGTGTGGCGCTCACGGCCCACAATGCACTGCGTCATTGCAGTGCATTGCTGGCTCATGATTGGCCAAGCATGCACTGTGACCACGCATGCTTGGCCAATCACAGCGCCAGCAGTGAGGAGAGCCATGATTGGCCACAGGCAGGATGCCTGTGGCCAATCATAGCTCAGGCTGTGTAGTACACGCCCCACACTATATAAGGCCGCCAGAGCGGCGGCCTTGTGTAGTGTGTTGGCGTCTAAAGCAGTTAGTGGGTGTTCTGTGTACCTTCAACACAGTACACACCGATCGTTATCGGCCGATTTTCGATCTCGCTCTTCTGTAGTGGTTGTTGTCTGCTTGCCCTGACCGCAGTATACACCGCTATATTCACCTCACCTATATAGCTAGTGATCTATCTTTTATAATAGAGCTTGCAGTCAGTAGTGTTAGGAGCTTGTGCGTGCTGTCTGCGTGCTCTGTACCCAGTACACACCGCTATATCCACCTACATAGCTCTTCTCTATTTGAGCCCACTTGCCATCTGCAGGAGTTATTGGAAGTTGTGTGTGCCTCCAGCACAGCACAGTATACATCTGTATATACCCCTTTATCTCTGGTGTTCTATAATAAAGGCATCTGCAGGAGTTAGTGGGTTTTTTGTGCCTCCAGCACAATATACACCTGTATCTACCCTTTATTGCTGTTCTCTAATAGAGCCATCTGCAGGGCTTAGTGGGTGTTGTGTGACTCAATTACAGTATACCCCTTTATCTCTGGTGTTCTATAATAAAGGCATCTGCAGGAGTTAGTGGGTGTTGTGTGACTCCAGCACAATATACACCTGTATCTACCCTTTATTGCTGTTCTCTAATAGAGCCATCTGCAGGGCTTAGTGGGTGTTGTGTGACTCCATTACAGTATACCCCTTTATCTCTGGTGTTCTATAATAAAGGCATCTGCAGGAGTTAGTGGGTGTTGTGTGCCTCCAGCACAATATACACTACCCAACTGCTGTTTTACCCAACTCCCTTCAGGCCATTACCATGTCTGGAAGGCCAGCAAGGAGAGGCAGACAGGCGCGAGCCGATAAAAGAGCGCAAGCAGGGTCTGTGTCTAGAGACAACAGTGCTGGTCGTGGACGCGGTGCATTGTCATCAGCACGTGGCCATGGGACATGCTTGTCCTTCTTTTCGGCAGCTGGACATGTTGAACCGCAACATGCCAACAACTTGGTAGAGTGGATGACCAAGCCCTCTTCATCCTCCTCATCCTCTCTCATCCAGTCTCAGGGTACTAGCAAAGCAGCTGCCAACGCATCGTCTTCCCTCCTCTCAATGTCATCATCAGTGACTCCTTCCCTAGACCCACCACGTCCTCCTGAGGAGTCTCCTGAACTCTTTGAGCACAGTGTTGGGTACATGCTCCAGGAGGATGCCCAGTGTTTTGTAGGCTCTGATGATGACACTCAGCTAGAGGAAGGCAGTAGCGTGAGTGCAAAGAGAGGGGATGCTCAAGAAGGACAGCAATCTGGTAGTCATGTTCCACAAGCTGCAGCATACTGCCAGGTTTGCTACAGCGATGAAGAGGGAGGGGATGATGAGGGCACTGACTCCACGTGGGTGCCTGGTAGGAGAGAGGAGAAGGAGGAGGAGGAGGAGGCACATGTCCAATGAGGCAGGATGCCCTCCGGGGGCCAGCTTAGGGGCAGCACACCGACTGAATCACACCGCAGAGCTCCGCCTGTGCAGGGCGCTGCCTCTGCGCGTTATTCTAAAAGTTCTTTGGTGGGGGCCTTTTTTGAGACAAGTGCATCAGATCGCACCGCTGCTATTTGCAACATATGTCTCAAGCGTATCTCGCGTGGCCAAAACATCAGCCGCTTGGGCACCACATGCTTGACCAGACATATGTTGACCTGCCATGCAGCTCGTTGGCAAGCGTACCTCAAAGACCCACACCAAAGAACAAAGCGGACCTCTCCTTGCTCCTCATCAGCTGGCATCTCCAACCCCACTAGACCTTCAGTCCTCTCTGAAACCTGCTCTGAGAGGAATAAAGGTGTAGAATTAGGTGTGTCACAGCCAAGTGCTTCCGGGCACTCTGCTAGCAGTACACCCATGTCCGATTATAGCAGGCAAATGTCCCTGCCCCAGCTGGTGGACCGGCGAAAGAAGTTCACTCCCAGCCATCCACATGCCCAGCGGTTGAATGCTAGCTTGGCTAAATTGCTAGCACTTCAACTGCTGCCTTTTCAGTTGGTAGACTCGGCCCCCTTCTGTGAGTTTGTACAATGTGCAGTTCCTCAGTGGCAGGTCCCCAAACGCCACTTTTTCTCACGGAAGGCGATTCCGGCTCTCTACCGGCATGTGGAAGGCAATGTCCTTGCCTCGCTGGACAGGGCGGTCAGCGGTAAGGTGCATATTACCGCTGACTCATGGTCCAGCAGGCATGGACAGGGACGTTACCTGTCTTTCACGGCCCATTGGGTCACTCTTCTGGCAGCTGGGAAGGATGCAGGACAAGGTGCAGTAGTGTTGGAGGTTGTTCTGCCACCACGCCTCCAAAATGCTACTATTGGTTGTGACACACCTCTCTCCTCCACCCCCTCCTCTTCTTCTTCCTCCATGGCCTCTTCCAGTGCTCTGTCCTCAGAACCAGCGGTGCTCCGTAGGCGTTCCAGGGGCTACGCAAGTACGCAGGCAAAACGATGCCATGCCGTGCTTGCGCTGGTTTGTTTGGGGGACAGGAGCCACACTGGGGTGGATGTTTTGTCAGCTCTGCAGGGGCAGGCCGAGAGGTGGTTGACGCCACGCCAGCTTAAGCCAGGAATGGTGGTTTGCGTCAATGGCACCAACCTCCTCTCCGCCCTCCGACAGGGACAACTGACCCATGTGCCCTGTGTAGCTCACGTCCTTAACCTGGTGGTGCAGCGTTTCTTGGGCAGGTACCCCGGCTTACAGGATGTCCTGAAGCAGGCCAGGAAAGTCTGTGTGCATTTTCGCTGATCATTTAATGCCTGTGCTCGGCTGGCTGAGCTCCAAAAGGAGTTGAACCTGCCCAAGAACCGCCTTATATGTGACATGCCCACCAGGTGGAACTCAACGTTGGCCATGCTGAAGCGGCTGCACACGCAGCAGAGGGCCATTAATGAGTACCTGTGCGACTACGGCACCAGGACAGGGTCAGGGGAGCTCAGCTTTTTCTCACCACGCCAGTGGGGCATGATCAGGGATGCATGCACTGTCCTGTCACCGTTTGAGGAGGCCACAAGGATGGTGAGCAGTGACAGTGCATGCATCAGTGACACTGTACCTCTTGTCCACCTCTTGGAGCATACGCTGCGTGGACTAATGGACAGGGCACTTGAGGCAGAACAGAGGCAGGAAGAGGAGGACTTCCTTGCCTCTCTTTATCCAGACAGTGTTCCTGGTGGTGCAGCGGTTCGTGGGCAGGTACCCCGGCTTACAGGATGTCCTGAAGCAGGCCAGGAAAGTCTGTGTGCATTTCTGCCGATCATTTAATGCCTGTGCTCGGCTGGCTGAGCTTCAAAAGGAGTTGAACCTGCCCAAGAACCGCCTTTTATATGACATGCCCACCAGGTGGAACTCAACGTTGGCCATGCTGCAGCGGCTGCACACGCAGCAGAGGGCCATCAATGAGTACCTGTGTGACTACGGCACCAGGACAGGGTCAGGGGAGCTCAGTTTTTTCTCACCACGCCAGTGGGGCATGATCAGGGATGCATGCACTGTCCTGTCACCGTTTGAGGAGGCCACAAGGATGGTGAGCAGTGACAGTGCATGCATCAGTGACACTGTACCTCTTGTCCACCTCTTGGAGCATACGCTGCGTGGAATAATGGACAGGGCACTTGAGGCAGAACAGAGGCAGGAAGAGGAGGACTTCCTTGCCTCTCTTTATCCAGACAGTGTTCCTGCTGTGCCACCCATCACACAGGAAGAGGATGAGGAGGAGGAAGAGGAGGAGGAGGATGATTGTGTCAGCATGGAGGTGGAGGCTGGCACTCAGCATCAGCAGCAGCAGCAGCACCAGTCTTGAAGGGATGATTTACAGTCCCAAGAAACACGTGGACTTGTACGTGGCTGGGAGGAGGTAGCTGCGGATCATGTTGTCCTTAGTGACCCAGAGGACTCCGGACCGAATGCCTCAGCTAACCTACGCTGCATGGCCTCCCTGATCCTGCAAAGCCTGCGGAAGGATCCTCGTATTCTTCGGATCCGGATCAAGGAGAGGGACCATTACTGGCTGGCCACTCTCCTTGATCCACGGTACAAGGGTAAGGTTGCCGACCTTATCTTGCCATCGCAGAGGAAGCAGAGGATGAGACATCTCCGGGAGGCCTTGCAGAAAGGTCTGTGCAACGCGTTCCCAGAGACTGGGAGGTTACAAACTCCTGGTCCTGGACAACGTGCTGCTGAGGCATCGGTCAAAAGGAGCGGTGGAGAAGGTGGCCGTCTGACTGATGCTTTCAGACAATTTTTTAGTCCGCAGCCCCAAGGTATGATCGGTTCCAGCAACCATCGCCAGCGTCTGATTTACATGGTGCAGGAATACCTAGGGGCAAGGTCAGACTTGGACAACTTTCCCACCGAAAATCCTCTGGCTTACTGGGTCTTGAGGATGGATCACTGGCCAGAGCTTGCACAGTATGCAATTGAGCTACTGGCCTGTCCTGCATCCAGCGTTCTTTCGGAACGCACCTTCAGTGCTGCTGGTGGCTTTGTAACCGATCACAGGGTGCGACTGTCCACCAAATCAGTTGATCGACTGACCTTCATCAAGATGAATCAGTCTTGGATCACCCACAGCTACCAAGCACCTGAAGCTGATGTAACCGAATAATTTTTTTTGAAATAATAATAATAATAATAATAAATGTTATTTATAATGCACTTTCCATCAAAAGACCTCAAAGTGCTACATAATTACAATAAAAACAAACAAACCGCTTAATTTACAAAACATTTGCTAAAAAGAAAAGTCTTCAACCCCTTTTTAAAATTTTCAGTAGACTGAGAAACCCTCAGACTATCAGGCAAAGCATTCCACAGACGTGGGGCAGCAGCACAAAAAGCCCTATCTCCCATGGTTTTCAACCTAGTTTTTGGAACCTCTAAACAATTCAAATTAGTTGAGCGAAGGGAACGCGGTAGATTTTGCAATCTAAGAAGTTCCTTAAGATAAGGTGGAGCTTGTCCATGTATGCATTGATGCACAAGAAGAGAGACCTTATACTAAATCCTTGTAGAGACCGGCAGCCAATGAAGAGATTTTAAAATTGGAGTGATATGCTCATGCTTCCGCATTCTCATTAGGATCCTCGCTGCAGAGTTTTGAACGTATTGCAACCTCTGCATGCTCTTTCTCGGAATCCCAATGAGAAGTGCGTTGCAATAATCCAGCCTGGAGGAGACAAAGGCATGAATCAATCTTTCAGCATCGGAAAATATCACATCCCTTCAAGACTGCCTATGCTGATGCTGAGTGACTGTCCTGTTATGTTGATTGTCTATCCTCTTCCTCCTCCGCTGATATGTTGGAAGAACATTTCTGGCACTGGGTGATGCCATCAGCCCAATTTTTCTGCCCCTGTTTAACAGGGGCGTTTAATTACAATTTTTGATGCAATGCTTTGCAGCAGGGCTAATTCCTGCAATAAAACAAGAGTATATGGGAGAGGTTGCATTGTCGTGGCACCAGCACCAGTGTCTAAGGCCCAATTTTTCTGCCCCTGTTTAACAGGGGCGTTTAAGTACAATTTTTGATGCAATGCTTTGCAGCAGGGCTAATTCCTGCAATAAAACTAGAGTATATGGAAGAGGTTGCAGTGTGGTGGCACCAGCACCAGTGCCTAAGGCCCAATTTTTCTGCCCTTGTTTAACAGGGGCGTTTAATTACAATTTTTGATGCAATGCTTTGCAGCAGGGCTAATTCCTGCAATAAAACTAGAGTATATGGGAGGGGTTGCAGTGTGGTGGCACCAGCACCAGTGCCTAAGGCCCAATTTTTTTGCCCCTGTTCAACAGGGGCATTTAATTACATTTTTTGATGCAATGCTTTGCAGCAGGGCTAATTCCTGCAATAAAACAAGAGTATATGGGAGAGGTTGCAGTGTCGTGGCACCAGCACCAGTGCCTAAGGCCCAGTTTTTCTGCCCCTGTTTAACAGGGGCGTTTAAGTACAATTTTTGATGCAATGCTTTGCAGCAGGGCTAATTCCTGCAATAAAACAAGAGTATATGGGAGAGGTTGCAGTGTCGTGGCACCAGCACCAGTGCCTAAGGCCCAGTTTTTCTGCCCCTGTTTAACAGGGGCGTTTAAGTACAATTTTTGATGCAATGCTTTGCAGCAGGGCTAATTCCTGCAATAAAACTAGAGTATATGGAAGAGGTTGCAGTGTGGTGGCACCAGCACCAGTGCCTAAGGCCCAATTTTTCTGCCCCTGTTTAACAGGGAAGTTTAATTACAATTTTTGATGCAATGCTTTGCAGCAGGGCTAATTCCTGCAATAAAACTAGAGTATATGGAAGAGGTTGCAGTGTGGTGGCACCAGCACCAGTGCCTAAGGCCCAATTTTTCTGCCCCTGTTTTACAGGGGCGTTTAATTACAATTTTTGATGCAATGCTTTGCAGCAGGGCTAATTCCTGCAATAAAACTAGAGTATATGGGAGAGGTTGCAGTGTGGTGGCACCAGCACCAGTGCCTAAGGCCCAATTTTTCTGCCCCTGTTCAACAGGGGCATTTAATTACAATTTTTGATGCAATGCTTTGCAGCAGGGCTAATTCCTGCAATAAAACAAGAGTATATGGGAGAGGTTGCAGTGTGGTGGCACCAGCACCAGTGCCTAAGGCCCAATTTTTCTGCCCCTGTTTAACAGGGACTAGTAATTACAAGTCTTGATATAATATTTCACAGGAGGGCCCGTTCCTGTGCCCACCCAGAGTAACTGTGAGGACTTATAGTGTTGTGGCACCAGCACCACAACCACCAAAGGTCAATTTTTCTACCACTGTTCAACAATGGCATGTAATTACAATTCTTGATATAATCGTTCACAGCAGGACGCTCCAGCGCCCACCAAGAGTCACTTTGAGGGCTTACAATGTTGTGGCAAAACCAACACCTTGTTCCGCCATTTCTGCAGAGCATATAGGGCAGGCCCCTACTTTCAAACATCCAACTTATGCCGCGTACACACGAGCGGACTGTATGGCGTACTTAGTTCGTCATACAATCCGACGGACAGTCCACAGTCGTACTTTCCACTGAACGGACTTGACCACACACGGATGCACAAACAGTCCGTCGAAAGCTTGCGCGATGACGTGTACAGCACGTACGACGGGACTAGAAATAGGAAGTCCAAGACACAGCAAAGCACCCTTCCGCCGTGTAAATCATTTCTGGGCATGCGCCATTCTTAGTCCGTCGAACTAGCATACTGACGACCGTACTGTCCGCTGAAACCAAAGTACAACGGACAGAATTTCGAAAAAACCGAAATACTTAGTACGCCAGACTGCACGCTGAAAAAGTCAGCTGAAGCCCACACACGAGCGGATTGTCCGCTGAAATGTGTTTCGACGGACTAAGTACGCCATACAGTCCGCTCGTGTGTACGCGGCATTACAAACATCTCCTATTTGCATACGGAAGGAGACAACAGCAAGTGAGATGAAAAAAGATGTACGACAAAACAAATTATACAGGGGTGATAACCCTTCCCTATGTTTTCCAAAAAGCTTAAAAATCGTTTTTTTGACTGGAGCTACACTTTAAAAATGTACCAGTTGAAAATTACAAACAGATTCAACTTAACACAACAAACCTACACAGTCCCTGTCTTGTTTGCACCGCCTGTATACTGCTGTTCTGAGTATATAGGGCCTGGGGGCCACACGCATTTCCTTTTTTTAATATGGGTACTGGGTTCCCCTTAATATGCGTACAAGACCCAAAGGGGCTGGTAATGAGCAGGGAGGGCTACCCATGCCATTTTTCTCAATGATTTTCAACCATATTGCAGGAACCAGATATAACATTAAAACCGCAAGCAGTTTTAAATGGTGTTATTTCCGTTTAATGTCATTTTGTGCAGGGACTGTTCTAAACACGGTAAACACGTGGCACTTCATAGGCATACTACAGACACCCCCCAGGCACCATATTTAAAGGAATATTTCACTTTTTTTTCACTTTAATCGTCATTAAAATCAGTGCTCCCGCCAAAACGGCCATTTTTAAAAACATTTTAGGCATTGACCCATGTCCCCTGGGGCAGGAGCCAGGTCCCCAAACCCTTTTTAGGACAGTATCTTGCATATTAGCCGTTAAAATTAGCACTTTTAATTTCGAACGTTCAAGTCCCATAGACTTCAATGGGGTTCTAACGTTCGTACGAATTTGGGGTCCGTTCGAAAGTTCTGGTGCGAACCGAACCGGAGGGTGTTCGCCTCATCCCTACCACCTAGAGTTTTTCAGGTCTATGTCTCTATGTCCCAAAGGCTCTTCAGAACAGTGTCTTTATCACTCCAAGGCTTTTCAGGACAGTGTCTCAATCACCCCAGGGCACTTTAGAGCAGAATCATTATGCCCCCAAGAGCTGTCCAGGAAAGTGTCTGAATTTCTTCAGGGCTCTGCAGGGCAGTACCTCCTTGTCCCCGTGGCTCTTCAGGTCAGTGTTTTATCTCCCCAGGGCTCCTCAGGGCAGTGTCCCTAATGTCAGTGAGGATTTTTACAACAATGTGTCTATGTCCCCAGAGCTCTTAAAGTAGTATTATGTCTTGTGTTTTTAAGCTTTACACATTGAGCACAATAAAATAAACATTCCCCAGTAAACTATTTGTTAAAATTCTTACTCCAGGACTTAGAATTTACAACTTTCATTGCTGCTAATTTCAGCTCTCATATCTGATCACATATTTGCCAGTGTGCACACACATGCTAATGCATGTGCCGATGCGCACGCCAAGGTGCACTAATGTGCGCCAATGTGCACGCAATACATGAGAGGCGCCAGTGTCCTAATTAAAGCCTGCTGCAGCAGTGACCAACTGCTGCATGATCTTCAGCTTCTTGTGTGTTCCTGAGTTCCTGTTTCTGTTGTCTTGGATACCTGTTAACCACCAGGCTTGCCTTGACCTGTCTGATCTGCGTTGACCCCAGCTTAACCCTTGGCTTGTTCCTGTCTACCCATTTGACCTGCTACCCTGTGTAGGACCCCGGCTTGTTCCATTGACTTTGCTGCTGCTTGCTGTCCTGTGCATGAACTCAGGCTTGGCTCCTGACATGGCTTCTGGTTCCTCCTGCTGCACGATCTCATCTGGTACTTCCGAGGTACTCCTGTCCAGTGGTCTACCTTGCTCATCAGATGCCTACCAGTGGACTCTTCTCCACCTCAGCTTGCCACAGCCAGCGACCCCTGCAGCTTTGAGTATAGCGCTCCCTGTGTCACCTTCAGGGGGCGCTCTGCACTTAGTTGCAAGGGAAGCCCTCCCAGCATTTCAGCCTCCGATCAGGTACGTGATAGGCCCAAATGAACGTTCTGGAACAGCAGGCTTTCCTGGTGACCCGAATAGTCACTTCAAACTGGAACACTTCACCATCGGTGCAGGTGCACCTCGATATGCACCTGGAATGCCCCTCTCTCAGGCTGGATGTCCCAACTAGCGGTGGAGGCCTAAATCACGCAACGAGGTCATCTGAGAGATAGCATCTCTCCTTCAGGTCTGATCTTTTTCACTGCCTCATGGTGACTGAGAATCTCTTCAGGAATTAAAATGGAGTCTTACTTTCCTCCCACAGAGAATGCTGATCTTAGTAGTTTCAGTCACTATACAAGGCTCTGTGATAGAACTTCATACTACTTCATACTCCAGAGAACTTTGCAGCTGCTTCCTGCAGCTTGTTAAAATCCCTCAGATTGGCTCCTGTAACTGCTTCTTTAATTGATTTTCTTCCTCCTGCCACTAGGGACACAGGGGAGGCTGCAAATTCAACAGCTCTGTGCAAGTCAGCTTGCATTACAATAGATTCAGTGAGTCAGTGAAACAGGGAGAAGGAGGGGGGTATAAAAGCCCATGCAGACGTGACAGGCAGCTCTCTCCCTCTTTCAGGTTGGAAAGCCTGTGTACATCACAGCGGCCAACTTGGTGGGGTCACGGGTTACAGAGTGAGACACCCGTTGGGTTCTGACTAAGGCCTTATAGGCTGAAATGCGTCAACTGACTTATTCTGCATTTGTCCACTGTGGCTATTCAATAAAATGAAGAAAATCTAAGAGCGACAACCAGAGTGCGGATCACTTTTTCCAGAGACACCCGCTACACCTGTTCTGTGAAATGGTTTTGCACAGAGCATCCCAGATCCTCCTCTTCTTGGGTCCCCGTTTGGTGCTCCTGGCCCCTCCTTCCTGTTGAGTGCCCCCACAGCAAGCAGCTTGCTATGGAGACACCCGAGCCGAGTCACAGCTCCGTCTGCCTATTCAGATGTGGGGCCATGGTATGGCCCCATCCTTTTCTCTTTTCATTGGCTGCCTGACTTCGATTGACAGCAGCGGGAGCCAATGGCACCACACTGCTGTCTCAGCCAATAAGGAGGGGAGTCCCGGGCACACTTGCTGCAACATCGCTGGATCTAGATGGAGCTCAGGTAAGTTTTAGGGGAGCTGAGGGGGGCTGCTGCACACAGAAGGCTTTTTATCCTAACGCATAGAATGCACTAAGACAAAAAAAACCTTCTGCCTTTACAACTACTTTAAGACAAAGTGCACTTATCTTTTTTGCCCCTTTCCCCTTCTTCTCACCATCCTCCTCAACAGGTGCATACTTACCTCTTTACAACAGTTTTGACCTCCAGTGTTTGTTTACACCCAGTGCCACAAGTCTCATTCTCCTGACTGCGCCTGCAAATTACAGACTCAGACATCTATGGAGCTGTGTCCAGAGCCCAGAGATGAAGGGAGACAGCCCCTATAGAAATGTATGGGGTTGTGATGCTCAGGAGAGTGTGACTTGTAGTGCTGGATGTAAACTAATTCTGAAGGCCACAGTTGTTGGATAGAGGTAACTTTGCATCTGTGGAAGAGCTGGAAAGGGGCAAAAAGAATAAGTGCACTTTGTCCTAAAGTGCATCTATTCTTTAACATTCTCTAAGAAGGTTCTCTTTCTGGTGGTAAAAAATAAAGGAGATTAGAGCAAAGATGTTGATTAGGTGGAGCTAATCATTCGGTGATCTGCCTACCAGTTGCTGGAAAGGGAACTTTATATAGAACCTGTCTGGTTGTATTTTATTTCAGATCATGTTTGAAAAAAACTGATGAGGATATGTTTTTATTTTGCAGTTCAGACAAGGCCTAACGAAACTCCTGTGGATGAAATGTTTGAAAAACCATATAATATTTACCAGGAGAAGGAAGTTAGTTGGAGTAGAATTTTACAAAGATGGAAAGAAACTAAAGAAAAGAATACGCTATACGTCTTCCTCTTTTAGCTCTGTAATAACAACTGGCCAAACTGATACGCAGCAGCTTGTTGAAGAAACACAAGATAATTATGCCCCGAATGTTAAAATAATCCATGTGCAGCCATTATAATCTTATTAACATGTCAGTTAAATAAAATTACTTGTAAATATATGACATGAGGTGCCACCCTTCCAGATCCATTCAACTGATGTAATGATTTTTCCAGTGGTACCATTCACACTGAACCTTTTAGATATGAACATTTAGATATGGTCAATTTTGCTGTGTTCAGCACAGGGGCAGTAGTTGCTTTGCGTTTTATGTGCCCCTTGTTTCTAAGCAAAGCTTAGAAACTTTTCTCCTCTGATGCCCCCCCCCACCCCCTTTCTGACTAGTCTGATAGCCTGAGGAAGGAGCATGCATGCTCTGAACGCGCGCATCTCCTGCTGACCCTGTCCCCAGAAGTGATGTTTCTGTGTATCGTGCATCGATGATCTCCATCCCAGCCTTCTGGTAGCGCTAGGAACCACCAGTGCGGCCGCATCATGGATAGCCACATCAGCTATCAACAGCAAGCGACACCAGGCATGATTCCGGAACAGTGCGGACGATCCCTATACATAATGCTGGAAATAACCACTTGTTTGTGAGTGCTTCCATAATTATTTTAATCCATTAAATATCTTATTGCTACACTAAATGTACAGTGAATCATGTGACAAAAATAAACACCGAAATCTCAATGTCCACCCGGATGTATGAGAATGAAAAAGTTATTTCTCCTCAATCTCCACCTGGAGTTAAAATGTGTAGTTACATGAACAGTTGAATACACTTATGGACACTTCAGAGAAAATTAACAAAGGTGCAGTTGGGTACTCTTACCAGATGGGATGGACGCACATACCATACGGCAGTGCGTCAAACAGGCTCATAATGCTGGGGTCCTGATGGTGTGAGGATACCAAGCTGAGTTGTATCCACGAGTCTGCACCTCCAGGCCATTCGCTAGCTGGTTTGCGACTCCAGAACACTCGGCAACGGGACCAATCCAAAAGGTGATGTTCATAATTGAATAATCAACAGTGGCCAGATATAAAAAGGGGAGAAAAAAGGAGCTCCATATGGCGCAGGTCAACAAAAAAAAAAGGTTTATTGTAATAAAATGTATCTTGCTGGCATCTCCTTGCCTTCCACATTGTTTTTTATCCATTTGTGATCTTATATTTAGGAGATAAGCCAAAGGTCGGGGCAACTAGCAGACAAGGATAGACAGAGAACAAGCCAAAGGACAGGGTAACAAGCAGGCAGGGATAGTCAAAGAACAAGCCAAGATCGGTAACAGAAAGATGTAGTGCACACGGCAAGCAGGAGACAGGAAACCAAACACACAATATTGCTCTGGCAAGGCAGGCTTGGACAGCACAGTGTTAAATAGTGTAGCCTGTAAAGGTTAGGGTGGAGCCACACTGAAGGAAGATTACTTAACCATGCAGGTGTGAGAGTGCAGGCCCAAGGCTGATACAGACAGACAGGGCATGAAGGTATTACTGGCGATTCATGACAGATATGAACTGACTACTGAGTCCACCAGAGAACTTACAGGTGCAATCCAACACAGGCAATCTGACTGAAGGGGTAGGGTGCATAAGAAACATCCCCACAAGGTCAGGCAGGAAATTAAAGTTATACCTTAGTCTCATACTGCTGAGATAGAAAAAAAACAAGTAGAACTAAGTATGAAGCTTATACATCCTCTGTGGTACACAAAAGAAAACTGCAAAAAAATTCAGCTGAAGAACTGCCCCATCTATTCATGATTTCAAGTTATAGGGCTAAGAAAGCTTTTGATTGCCAAGATCCGGCGAGATATAACACAGTCCCAAATCATAAATTCATAAACAGAATTACGCTAATTAATATTGAGTCAAGCACCAGTGATAAAAACAAAGTCCCAATGTGATCAAATTCTTTGGTAACACTATCTGCCACCTTCTATTGAGTGATACTGTGACAGTCACCTCCACCATAAAGTGCTTGCTTACCAGATTGCATGGACCTCCCATCAGGGAAAGTCAGTGACACTTGTGGCTCTAAACCCAGCCGGGGCCTTCAACCGTCCCAGAAAGCCCTTATGGCAAGTGGACCCAGCATCCAGGAAACAATATCACAGACGGTCCCCAAAATACAAAAGGCTTTCTAGCCATACTGTACTGTAATCGCATTAGGATCAAAACAAGCTGGCTGGCTAATCGCAGCTACCCGTCCTTCGTGGATTTGATAAGCGCGATAAGCCAGCCGGCTTGCTTTGATCCTAATGTGATTACATGTGATAGGAGGTCCATGCAATCTGGCAAGCAAGCACTTTATCTATGGTGGAGGTGACTATCACAGGATCACTCAATTGAAGGACGCAGATAGTGCGAATGTTAGAAAAGATCTTTTTATCACATTGGGACTTTGTTTTTATAACTGGTGTTTGACTCAATTTGGAATATACAGCATGGAGGGGGGTTAATGTATCGCCATTGGTCACTGATGCATTAGTGACCAGTGGCAGTTAATTAACTCATAGCACATACTTAGCACATAGAGGATAATTAACTGCCACTGGTCACTAATGCATCAGCAATACATTAACCCCCCTCCATGCTGTATATTACAGAAATTGAATACCATTGGTAATTAACCTCCTCTCAGCCACCTTTAACCCCCCCAAATCTACAAAGTTAATTAAGCTGCAATCATCTGCTTACTTGTGCGATACACACTGCAGTTCCTCCTCTGCTCCTCTTGGTCCCAGCTCTTGCAGCAACACTCTCCTCTGAGCCCTACCATCCCGCCTTCCATCCCATCATCGCAGGCCTCTTAGTGAGTGATGTCACGCTGGACCGGCATTACGAAGCGCCTCTTAGGGGGGAAGTCCGAGTATCTCCACTGACAGGGAAGGCAAGTGAAGGGCTGGCATGTTGGCTTGTGCCGGGTGCAGGAGCCCACTCGGCACATCGTTGCAACTGCAGCTATTAGCGGCTGGTGTGTATAGTCACACAGTTTTTAGAAGCCCACTTCACCTGCAGTAAACTGTACCACCCAGGGAATCCGGCCCTGCAATGGAAGGCCACTGAAGAACCTTCCTCAAGAGGCTGCAGATCAACCAAAGAAGGATCTCTCCTCATTAAGTTCTTACCCTATCACTTGTAGTTTACAACATTCAATGCTGTTGACTCCTGCTCACTAGGGATGAGTCGAACCCCCCCCTGGTTCGGTTTGCAGAAGAACATGGGAACAGGCAAAAGATGTGTGCAAACACAGTTAAAGTCTATGGGACACAAACATGAAAAACCTCATTTTAAAGGTTTACGGTATATGTAAGTTGACATAAAAAGTGTTTGGGGACCTGGGTACTGCCCCAGGGGACGTGTATCAATGTAAACAATTTTTTTTTAAATGCCCTTTTTTAGGAGCAGTGATTTTAATAATGCTTAAATTAAAAACAATAAAAATGAAATATTCCTTTAAATATTTTGCCTGGGGGTCTCCTTAGTCTGCCTGTAAAGTAGTGCATCTTTCCCATGTTCATAACAGTACCACAGCAAAATGACATTTCTAAAGGGAAAAAAAAGTAATTTCTCGTGGCTGTAATGTATTGTCAGATCCCGGCAATATAGATAAAAATCATTGAAAAAATGTCATGGGTCCCCCCACCCCCCAGTCCATAACAGTCCCTTTGGGTCTGGTATGGTTATTAAGGGGGAAAAAATGGCATGGGGCCCCCCAAAATTCATACCAGATCCTTATTCGAGTATGCAACCTGGCAGGCAGCAGGAAAAAAGGGGGGTGAGAGAGCCCCACCCCTCCTGAACTGTACCAGGCCACATGCCCTCAACATGGGGAGGATGCTTTGGGGTTGATGGGGACGAGGGCCTCATTCCCACAACCCTTGCCAGGTGGTTGTGGGGGTCTGTAGGCAGGGGGCTTATCAGAATCTGGAAGCCCCCTTTAACAAGGGGGCCCCCAGATCCCACCCCCCCATGTGAATGAGTATCGGGTACATTGTACCCCTATCTGCCTCTTGTCCTTTTTACTTTGACACTTTTTTTTGGTGAATGAGTAGGGGTACAATGAACCCAATACCCATTCACATGCAGGGGCGAGATCTGTGGGCCTCCTTGTTAAAGGGAGCTTCCAGATTCCAATAAGCCCCTCACCCGCAAACCCCCACAACAACCGAGCAAAGGGTGGTGGGAATGAGGCCCCTGTCCCCATCAGCATGGGAAAAGGTGCTTTGGGAAGACTCCAAAGCACCCTCCCCATGTTGAGGGCATGTGGCCTGGTACAGTTCTGGGGGTGTGGATTTTGGGGGAACCCATGCCATTTTTTTTTTTTTTGGGATTTTGATGTGGAGTTCCCCTTAAAATCTATACCAGACCCAAAGGGCCTGGTTTGGACGGGGGGAACCCATGCCGTTTTTTTCTTAATTCTGTCACAGGGCTTCCCTTAACCACTTCAATATACCGTATATACTCGAGTATAAGCCGAGATTTTCAGCCTCTTTTTTGAGGCTGAAAGTGCCCCCCTCGGCTTATACTCGAGTCACCGCCGTCTGTCTACCTGATCAGCGTGTCGAGCAGACAGACGGCGGCCATTCAACTATTCAAAAGCCGCGCCTCCCTGTCTGTGATAGGCGGAACACTCAATTTCCCAGCAGTCAGTGGTCCGCCTATCACGGACATCCGCTCATCCTCATACTACGGACGAGGATGAGAGGATGTCCGTGATAGGCGGAACACAGACTGCTGTGAAATTGAGTGTTCCGCCTATCACAGACGGAGGCGCGGCTTTTGAACAGTGGAATGGCCGCCGTCTGTCAGACGAGAAGAGGTGCGGCGATCCTGGCATGGCCGCCGTATGTGCAGAAGCACACAGGCTCGGGACACAGGCTCGGGACACAGGCTCGGGACACAGGTAGGCTGGACACACAAGGCTGCACACACAGGGCTGGACACACAGGGATGGACGGACACACAGGGATGGACGGACACACAGGGATGGACAGGCATGTCTCACCCTCGGCTTATACACGAGTCAATAGGTTTTCCCATTTTTTTTGTGGTAAATTAGGGGCCTCGGCTTATATTCGGATCGACCTATACTCGAGTATATACGGTACTATATTATATATTGTACACTGCACTATATACCCTGCACTGTAATATTATATATATATATATATATATACACACACACACACACACACACACACACACTGACTGGACTGCACTATATACTCTGAACTGCAGTATATATACACTATACAAAAAAAACATTAAAAAAAATATTGTTGGAAGCTAGCATGATGATTAGATGAGGAATAGGATAGGCAGCATAGGCAGTCTTCAAGTGATCCCAGATCCATAGCAAATTCAATCAGTTACATCAGCATCAGGTGCTTGATAGCTGCTGATCCAGGACTGATTAATTTTTATAAATGTGAGCCTATCAATGGGGTCTGTGCACTTTGATCCGTTACAAAACCCTCAAGCAGCACTGTATGTATGTTCAGAAAGCATGCTGGATGCAGGACAGACAAGGAGCTCAATTGCATATTGAGCAAGTTCTGGCCAGTGGTCCATCCACAAGACTCAGTAACCCAGTGGATACTCTGTTGGAAAGGTCTCCAAGTCTGCTCTTGCCCCTAGATATTCCTGCACCATATAATGCTGATGCTGGCGATGGTTGCTGGAACCTTTCAGACCTTGGCTCTGTGGACTGAAAAATTGTTTAAAGGCATCAGTCAGCTGGCTACCTTCTCCACTGCTCTTCATCTGACCGAACGAAAGCCTCAGAAACAAGTTGTCCAGCTCCAGGAAATGGTAACCTCCCAGGGTCTGGACATGCATTACACAAACTTTTCTTCAAGGCCTCCTGAAGATGTTTCATCCTCTGCTCCCCCTGCGAAGGCAGGATCAGTTCTGCAACCTTACCCTTGTAAAGAGTGGATCAAGAAGTGTTGCCAGCCAGTAATGATTCCTCTCCTTGATGCCACAAATCCTAGGGTAATTTTGCAGGCAGTGCAGAATCAGGGAGGCCATGCAGAGTAAGTTTGCAGTGGTATTTGATTCTGAGTCCTCTGGGTCACCAGAACCTGCGAACAGACCTATGGTCTATGGGACTCGAACGTTCACAATCTAAAGTGCTAATTTTAAAGGCTAATATGCACGTTACTGTCCTAAAAAGTGTTTGGGTTTCTGGGGACTGAAAACCATCCCTTGAAGACTGCTGTGGGTTATCCTCTACATCCTTGTGACACAATCCTCCTCTTCTTCCTGTGAGTTTGGCAGACCCGCAGAATGCTATCTGGATAAAGGGGCCTTGAGAGGTAAGGAATTCCACTCATCCTTCCTCCCGCTGTTCTGCCTCAAGTGCCCTATCCAGGATACCATGAAGCATGTGCTTCAGCAGGAAGACTAGAGGGACAGTGTCACTGATGTATGCATTGTCGTTGCTCACCATCCTTGTGGCCTTTTCAAATGGTGACAGGACAGTACATGCATCCTTGATCAGTAGCCCCTGGCATGGAGAAAAAAAGCCAAGCTCCCATGACCCTGTTTGGTGCCATATTCGCACAGGTACTCATTGATGGCCCTCTGCTGTGTGTGCAGCCACTGCAACATTGCCAACGTTGAGTTCCACCTGGTGGGCAACCACCTCTGAGCCTGCCCCTGCAGAGCTGACAGAATCTCTGCCCAAGTGTGGCTCCTGTCCCCTAGGCAGACCAACTCAAGCGCCGCATGGCATCTTTTAGCCAGACTGCTTGCACAGCCCCTTGAACGCTTACGCAAAGCTCCTAACTGTCTCTGATTTCGAGGGACTGTCCCTGATTTGGAACAATGTCCCTCTGTCCCTCATTGTTCCTCATTTGTCCCTCATTCTATATAGCTGTATATAAAATGCACTTTTTATCTATCAAAAAGTGTTTTCCAGCGCTAAACCTTTCATCTGATTTTTAACCCTTTCATGACTAAGCCTAACGAAACAGTAAAGTTAGCCCAATATTTTTGTATAATGTGAAAGATGATGTTACGCCGAGTAAATAGATACCAAACAAACATGTCACGCTTTATAATTGCACGCACTCGTGGAATAACGACAAACTACGGTACCTAAAAATCTCAATAGGCGACATTTAATTTTTTTATGGTTACCAGGTTAAAGTTACAGAGCAGGTCTAGTGCTAGAATTATTGCTCTTGCTTTTGACAATCGCGGCAATACCTCATATGTGTGATTTGAACACCGTTTACATATGCGGGCGCGACTTCCGTATGCATTTTCTTTGCTGCGCAAGCTCGTGGCGACAGGGGAGCTTTAAAAAAAATTTCTTATTTATTTTAAAATTAATAAATTGTTCTTTTAAAAAAAAAAAATTATCACTTTTATTGCTGTCACAAGGAATGTAAACATCCCTTGTGACAGTAATAGGTGGTGACAGGTGATAGTCTAAAAGACCCCAAATCTCTCCTTTGCTCTTCAAAGTATTCAGATCGCCATTTTCAGTGATTCTGAATACTGTATATTTTTTTTAAACCGCCGCCATTGGCAGCCGAGTAAACGGGAAGTGACGTCACAACGTTGCTTCCATGTTTACAATCAGGAGATTGGAATGAAGCCGCTTTCCATTCTGTCCCTAGCCGCCAGAAGTGACGAATTGTTGATCGGGGCTCCCGGTGGAACGGGAGCCCCAGTAAGAGCGGCGGGAGGTGGCGGGAGGGGGGTGTCACCTCCCGCTCCTCCGGTATAACAGCCGAGCGGCTTTTAGCCGCATTGGTTTTTATCGCTGGAAAGCCGATCGCCTGCTCTAAAAAACAGTACCGGGATGATGCCTGCAGCTGCGGGCATCATCCCAGTATAACCCCCGAAAGCCGAGTATGCACATCTGCGGTTAACCCCTTGCCGCCGAGCGTACACAGATGTGCATACTAGGCTTTCAGGGATTATACTGCAGGCACCATCCCGGTACCGTTGTTTAAAGTGGGCGATTGGCTTTCCGAGGATAACAACCGATGTGGCTAAAAGCCACTGTTGACTGTATACACAGAGGCTGCTTGCCTTCTTTTAGTGGCCTTACACACACACACACATATACACACACAAACACATACAGTATCTCACAAAAGTGAGTACCCCCCTCACATTTTTGTAAATATTTTATTCTCTTTTCATGTGACAAAACTGAAGAAATTACACTTTGCTACAATGTAAAGTAGTGAATGTACAACTTGTATAACAGTGTAAATTTGCTGTCCCCTCAAAATAACTCAACACGCAGCCATTAATGTCTAAACCTCTGGTAACAAAAGTCAGTACACCCCTAAGTGAAAATGTCCAAATTGGGCCCAATTAGCCATTTTCCCTCCCCGGTGTCATATGAATCGTTAGTGCTACAAGGTATCAGGTGTGACTGGGGAGCGGGTGTGTTAAATTTGGTGTTATCACTCTCACTCTCTCATACTGGTCACTGGAAGTTCAACATGGCACCTCATGGCAAAGAACTCTCTGCTCTACATAAAGATGGCTAGGGCTATAAGAACATTGTCAAGACCCTGAAACTGAGCTGCAGCATGGTGACTAAGACCATATAGCGGTTTAACAGGACAGGTTCCACTCAGAAGAGGCCTTGCCATGGTCGACCAAAGAAGCTGAGTGCACGTGCTCAGCGTCATATCCAGTGGTTGTCTTTGGGAAATAGACATTCAGCCTGTCAGTGTCCAGACCATACTCTGAAAACTGCATCAAATTGGTCTGCAAGGCTGTCATCTCAGAAGAAAGCCTCTTCTAAAGATGATGCACAAGAAAGTACGCAAACCATTTGCTGAAAAGCAAAGCAAAAACAAAGGACATAGATAAGGGAACCATGTCCTGTGGTCTGATGAGACCAAGATAAACTTATTTGGTTCAGATGGTGTCAAGCGTGTGTTGTGGCAACCAGGTGAGGATTACAAAGACAAGTGTGCCTTGCCTACAGTCCAGCATGGTGGTGGAAGTGTCATGGTCTGGGGCTGTATGAGTGCTGCCGGCACTGGGGAGCTACAGTTCACTGAGGGAACCATGAATGCCAACATGTACTGTGACACACTGTACTGTGACACAACTGCATGATCCTTTCCCTTTGGAGACTGGGCCACAGGGCTGTATTCCAACATGATAACAACCCCAAGCACACCTCCAAGACAAACACTGCCTTGCTAAAGAAGCTGAGGGTAAAGGTAATGGACTGGCCAAGCATGTCTCCGGACCTAAACCCTATTGAGCATCTGTAGGGCATCCTTAAATGGAGGGTGGAGGAGCGCAGGGTCTCTAGCATCTGCCAGCTCTGTGATGTTGTCATGGTGTAGTGGAAGAGGACTCCAGTGGCAACCTGTGAAGCTCTGGTGAACTCCATGCACAAGAGGGTTAAGGCAATGCTGGAAAATAATGGTGGCCACACAAAAGATTGAGACTTTGGGACCTATTTGGACATTTTCACTTAGGGGTGTACTCACTTCTGTTGCTAGCGGTTTAGACATTAATGGCTGTGTGTTGAGTTATTTTGAGGGGACAGCAAATTTACACTGTTATACAAATGGTACACTCACTACTTTACATTGCAGCCAAATGTTATTTTTTCAGTGTTGTCACATGAGAAGATCTAATAAAATGTTTACAAAAATGTGAGATAGTGTGTGTGTGTGTGTGTGTGTGTGTGTGTGTGTGTGTGTGTGTGTGTGTGTGTGTGTGTGTGTGTGTGTGTGTGTGTGTGTGTGTGTGTGTGTGTGTGTGTGTGTGTGTGTGTGTGTGTGTGTGTGTGTGTGTGTGTCTGTGTATTTTTATTATTTCTTAATTTTCCAAAGTATTGTGGGAAAAACATTCACTATGCCTCTTACTAAATACCTCAGATTGTTTTCTTTCCAAAAAGAGGTCATTTGGGGGGTATTTGTACTGTCCTGACTTTTTAGGGCCTCAAGAAATGAGATAGGCCATGAGTGCATCAGGATTGATCAATTTTCAATAATGCAAAGCTTGTAGACTCTATAACTTACTCACAAAAAAACAATTATCAATGTAAAAAAATGTAATTTTGGGTACATTGTAGCATGACTGAGTAATTGTCATTCTAAGCGTGAGAGCACTGAAAATTGAAAATTGGTCTTGGAAGGAAGGGGGCGAAAGTGCCCAGTATTGAGGTGGTTAAATTAAAAATACAGAAAATGTATAAAAGAACATGTTTTTCAAGTTTATTGTAAAACATTGCAAACAAATAATTTCTCTTCATAAATGTAGGCCAAAGTCTAGTCTGCTACATTTCCGTGGTAAAAATAATCAAAATCAGTGTATATTATTTAGTCTGTGTGCAAGTTATACAGTCTACAAAACTATGGTATATACACTATATTGTCAAAAGTATTGGGGGCACCTGCCTTTACACGCACGTGAATTTTAATGGCATCCCACTCTTAGGCCTGGTTCACACCTATGCATTTTTAGTCGGAAGTCGAAGTCGGAAGAAGAGGCCGGCGGCGAGGAAGAAAGCCGGACTCCTCCGCTAGCAAAAGAGCTACAAGAAGATAGCGGAGGAGTCCGGCGAGAAGACCCCCGAAGACGGAAGACCCCCGGAGCTGTGCAATAAAGTATTTTATCTCGTGTGTTGTGTTTTTTTTTGTACTTTTATTTTACAGGTGAATGGGTAGGGGTACATTGTACCCCATACTCATTCACATAGGGTGGGGGGCCGGTATCCGGGGGCCCCCTTATTAAAGGGGGCTCCCGGATTCTGATAAGCCCCCCGCCCGCAGACCCCGACAACCAACGGCCAGGGTTGTCGGGAAGAGGCCCTTGTCCTCATCAACATGGGGACAAGGTGCTTTGGGGGTGGGGGGGGCCGCGCGGCCCCCCCTTCCCCAAGGCACCCCCCATGTTGAGGGCACGCGGCCTGGTACGGCTCAGGAGGGGGGGGGGCGCTCGCTCGCCCCCCTTTCCTGGGTAGCGTGCTCGGACAAGGGTCTGTTGTGGACTTGGGGAAGACCCCCACGCCGATTTTTTTCGGCGTTGGGGTTCCCCTTTAAGTCCATACCAGGCGGCGGGGCCAGCGACGTCTCCTTCGCGGGCCCCGCCTACCTGGAGACCCACTCGAAATTAGCGGACTTTTCTCCGGGCGGGAAAAGTCCGCTCATTTCAAAAGTACGGCGGACTGGCACACACACGGCCGGATTGTTTGCCAAAATGCGAGTCCGACGGATAGATTGGTGTGCAACTCGGCATTCTAAGTCCGCCGTACTTTCGGGTCAAAAAAGTATGCCGGAGGCTACACACGGGGGGATTGTTTGGCGGACTTGAGTTTGCCGGACTTTTCCACCGGATTGTTTGATCGTGTGTACGCGGCATCAGTGTGAATCCAGTCTAATGCCCCGTACACATGATTGGATTTTCCGACAACAAAACTGTGGGGGTTTTTTTCCAAAGGATGTTGGCTCAAATTCCGAGCAGGACTAAAAAAAAGGAAGTTCAATAGCCAGTGTGTCACCCTTTGGGCTCCTTCTGCTGATCTCGTATTTATTTTGTGTTAGTAGAGGTTTGGCCAGAGACGAATCGTGATTTTCCGTTTGTTTCTGCTTGTCAGTTTGTGCTTGTGAGTTCGTATCTGTTCTTCAGTGCGTGTTGCCAGTTCATTCCTGTCTTTCAGTGTGTTCTATTTAATAGTTTGCTTCTGTTTTTCAGTATATTCGTGTCCACTTGTTTCTGATTTTCAGATCGTTCTTTTCAGGTTTTCTCTGATTTTCAGTTCATTCTGACCAGCCGACCATTTTCAAGCCATGTTGCGTGTAGGTTCTCGTTGTAGAGTTCGTGCTGTGCTTGGTGTTGGAGTTCTTGCTTTGACCCAAGTCCAGTCCATGAACAGGGTGAGAAGGAGTTCATGGATGAAGAATTGGTTGCTCCAATGTGACCAATTCTCACACATGCCTTTGTTGCCGGAGATCCAGGAGAATAATCTTGATGATTTCAGGAATTATCTGTGGGTGACGGACCCTATTTTTTACCACATGTTGGCTTTGCTGTCCCCTTATATTATGAATCAGGACATCTGCATGCAGCAAGCCATCACTCCCGAGCAGAGACTCGTCGCCATCTTGCGGTACTTGGCGACGGGGAGAAGTCTCCAGGATATCATGTTTATGACTGGAATCTCCCCCCAGGCTCTGGGAATCATTATTCCAGAGACCTGTTCTGCCATTATTCAGGTCCTACAGAAGGACTATATTAACCACTACAATACAGGGCACTTTCGTCCCTTCCTTCCCAGCCCAATTTTCAGCTTTCGGCGCTCTCGCAATTTCAATGACAATTGCGCGGTCATGCTACGCTGTACCCAAATGAAATTTTTATCATTTTGTTTGCACAAATAGAGCTTTATTTTGGTGGTAATTATTCATGACTCAGTTTTTTATTTTTTGCGATATAAGCGAAAAAAGAGCGGAAATTTGGAAAAAAAACAATATTTTCTTCTTTCTATTTTAAAAGAAATCCAATAAAATCGAATTTTGTCATAAATTTAAGCCAAAATGTATTCTGCTACATGCCTTTGGTAAAAAACATTTTGGTTAAGTGTATAATAATTGGTTTGTGTGATCACGGACATATGTACGCAAATGATCATGTACATATGTATGCAGGTGATCACGGACATATGTGTGCAGATAATCATTGGGACATGTGATTTTAGTGGGACATATGTGGTGGACATGTGTTTTTATTATTGGGGACATGTGTTTTTATTATTTGGGGACATGTGTGGGGACATTGTGTTTACACTGTGTGGTGATGTGTGTTTTCACTAGGTTGATGATCAGTGAGTAAAAAGCTGTAAAAGACTGCTCAGACTCACTGATCATCAGCCGGCTGCAGCAATCCACTCTCCTGTCCTCATCGACGACTTCCGTGTGAGGAGAGGAGAGCCGATTGCCTAGCAACCGGCTGTTTGTTTACATCACATGACGGCTGTGCTTTCAGTTTGTACAGTGTGTATTCATAATTTTGTATTATGACACTTCTTACCTGTCCAGTGGGCTGCCAATAGTGTAAGTAAGGAGGGGCTGGCCACAGTAACACACATTATTTATGCATTCAGCTCTCAGTTAAGTGAAATTCAAGAAATGTTATACTTATGTTGGCCAAGAATGTTTGTGTCCAATCTGATTGCAATTTTTATGTGCAAAAGTACTATTTTTTTTTCTTGTTTGACTCCACAGTTTCCTTCAAACCCACAGGAATGGCAGACTGTGGCCTCCCATTTTGCCCAGCAGTGGGACTTCCCCAACTGCGGTGGGACAATAGATGGGAAGCACGTCCGCATTGTCCCACCCCCCAACTCAGGGTCTTACTATTATAAATATAAGGGGTATAATAGTATTGTGTTGTTGGCGGTGGTGTCGGTGACTTACGAGTTTCTGTATGTGGACATAGGGACTAATGAATGGACATCGGATGGTGGAGTCATCGCCCAGACATATTTCTTCAGACGGCTCTAGAGTGGCAGCTTGAAGTTGCCACCTCCTGAAGATAATGTGCCAGGACTTCCCTCTCGTCTTCGTCGCAGATGAATCTTTTGCGCTGGGGGACCATCTTCTGCAGCCATTCCTGATGAGGACCCTCACCCCGCAGCAGAGGGTTGTTAATTACTAGCTGGCCAGAGCCAGAAGAGTGGAAAATGCTTTTGGAATAATGGCCAACTGGTTCCAGCTATTTCTCACAGCTATCAACATGGCGGAATATAAAATCAATCACATGTCCTTGAATGCTGCATATTACATAACTTTTTGTGAAAAAATGCATCAAATTATGTGGCCTCAGATGGGACTGAGGCCGGCTTATTACTGGATCAAAGAACTCTGACGGCTCTTGAACCTGGCCGTCCTTGCTTGCCCACCCAAAGTGCCCGCGAAGTTCGTCAAAAGTATCTAGAGTACTTTGCGGGTAGGGGGGCCATTTAGATGCCAGAGAATCTATAAACATGTTTAAAATAATTTTTTTTTTTTTTTTTTTTTTTAGAAACTGCACTCATATTTCATTTGATTTACTGCTTGTGTTTCTAAGGCCGCGTACACACGGGCGGACTGTATGGCCTACTTAGTCCGTCGAAACACATTTCAGCGGACAGTCCGCTCGTGTGTGGGCTTCAGCTGACTTTTTCAGCGTGCAGTCGGGCGTACTAAGTATTTCGGATTTTTCGAAATTCTGTCCGTCATACTTTGGTTTCAGCGGACAATTCGCTCGTCAGTAGGCTAGTTCGACGGACTAAGAATGGCGCATGCTCAGAAAGGATTTACACGGCGAAAGGTTGCATTGCTGTGTATTGGACTTCCTATTTCTAGTCCCGTCATACGTGCTGTACACGTCATCGCGCAAGCTTTCGACGGACTGTTTGTGCATCCGTGTGTGGTCAAGTCCGTTCATTCGCAAGTATGACGGACTGTCCGTCGGATTGTATGACGGACTAAGTAGGCCATACAGTCCACCCGTGTGTACGCGGCTTTATCTGTCTCCTAGGTTCTCCAGTGGCCTTTTATTTTTGTCCATTTTCTTCAATAGTGCAAACGTAACTTATTTGATACATGAGGTGACAATCTCTTCTTCAGCTATTATGTTGTAGGTCTGCTACACACACCCCTTGTTTTTGTTGTTAATGTATGTAATGCATTAATGATAAAAATAATCATCCTTTTCAACTCCATGAATTGCTTGGTGTCCCTAAAATTGCCTGATTGGGGCAAATTCTAGAGCACTCTGGGTGTTATTTACTAAAGGCAGATCCACTTTGCACTACAAGTGCACTGAAACTGCACTGAAAGTGTATTTATAGTGCAAAGTGGATTTGCCTTTAGTAAATAACCCCCATTGTCACTGTAACTACACCAACTTACTCCAAAAACTGGTACTGAGCATTGAAAGAAAAAGGCACATATTGTTGAGTATAAAACATTTTACTCAAAGCATATTCACATATGCGTTATAAAAAGTTTTTTTTAACAAACCAATATTGGTTTTGTAACATTGATTTTTGACAGCAGATATAGCTTTTTTAGCTAAATAGGCATGTTTAAAACCATAACATACACAACTCAGGTACTTACAAAGTTCAACTTTGATAAAGTGAAGGCAATATGAGACATTAGTATGTACTGTAAAAACTGTGTTGATTTTGCCTTCATCAGATGGGGTGAAATCACCCCTGTAAAAGCCAAATTTTGAAGATGCACACAAATTTGGAGTCAAAATGTGGATTTCCCTCCTGATCCCATGCCTAATGTCAATATGTGCTAGCTCCCTTCATGGGGGATCAATGGACATGTTTTCTGGGGTGCAACCCCTTCCTCTCATCTACTTTAGTTGTGAGGAAGGGGTTGCAACCACAAAATGTGTACATTGATATCCTGTGATGGCAGATAGCACATGTTGACACACGGTGTGCATCTTCAAAATGTGGCTTTCAAATTACTTAAAATTTTAAAAAAATATATAAAATACAACAAGCAACTTTACCATTTTTATTGTTTTTAGATTCTGCCTAAAACATTAATGATGTTAGTCATTTTTTTTGGACATCATTGATGTTTTGCTTGACCATCTCTGAATACTGATTGCACAGTTGAAATTAGTTTCTTCTTCCACAACACCTTAAAATAAAAAATAAAACATGTATTATAAATATGCAGGCATACATCTCTTACCTGAAACTGTGGTCTCAGACACTGACCTGTTGGGTCACTATTTCGACCACTTCATGAACCTCTCCCTCCACATCTTCTTCATGGTGTGTGGGGATTTCCCCTTCTTCATGAGTAGTGGGGTTTGTGGTGTCCTCAGATGTCCTGATTCTTTTCTCCCCTATGTGAATAAAAAAAAAGGTAAAGTTAGCACACAGATATTTGAGGCAATAAATAGGAATTTGAAAGATTGCTTGGAAGTTTCATACAATTGTCTCTTTTGGCAGAGTTCCAAGCTGAAAACATGTTTTTTTCCCTTTTCTAAAGCTGGAATACTTACCTTTTTTGTTATTAAAGTTTTGCACATGGAGAGACCCCTAGTATCCACTGGAGCACCTGTGTGGGACACCCTAAAAAGGGTGTTGTGGTGTCCCACACTAGTGCTCCTGCGTCCAGATGTGTAAACAGCTGCTGAGTGTCCACTCCTTACACCGAATCTAGTTTGCATTTCATTCTAGTTACAATCCCATCTAGACAACAATTTACTAAACTTATTTTAATACAAATAGGCATGAAAAATGTAGTTAACCTGCATGTGCTAAAATTAGTGGGCGAACGAATGATGTTTACTATGAACGATTACTGTGCCCACGAACCTGAAAATTGCCATTTTAAACTGTACAACAGTAAAGAAAAGCACTCGGAGAAGCACCAAAGTAAATATTAATAATAATAATAATAATAATAGGAACACAAGGCAAATACTTACTTTTTTTGCAGCACTTTCTTGATCCTTCTGTACTGATCTGGCTCCCTTAATTTCAGATCTGCGTTTCCTCAATTGCTCCTTGGATGGTCGTACCCCAAAAGTCCTCTGCAGCCTTTCTCACATTTGGGTTGCTGTATGGTCCATGCTTCCCATCATAGTCGGCCCTCTTCAAGATGTCCACCATCTCCACCATATCTACAAAGGACATATTTGAGGCCTTATATCTCCTCCTGGTTCGAGAACTGCCTTGCTTCGGGTTTTCAACGTCCTCCTCGTTGCTGCTATTATCACGCACCTGCTGTCTCTCCCCCATGTGCTCTCCCACTGCGCTAAAAGAGAAGGGGCGGGGAATACAATAGAAAGAAGGTCCGGGGCGAAGTTTCACACATGCACAGTGTGTATAAAGCATAACGCGCGTGCGTCATACGTACGATCTGTGAGCGGAAGACGGAGTGCGTAAGTGCCGATCGTGCAAACGAAGGTACAACTTTAACTTGGGGCATCAATGGTTAGCGGCCTATACTGCTTATAAGGAAAAACCTGTGGAGCACATAAAGGAGGGGAGGATTCTCATTGATTACATTGTGCTGATCCTATGGAGCCACCAGAGCTTACACTGCTTCTGCCATAGGTTTTTGCATCTGGAGACAAACCTGTCCAGTTGGTTGTTGAATCTGGAGGCCAGGAGGCCCATCTGTGACACAGGTTCTAAATCATTTCCAGGTGTAGAGACCTTTCCCCAGGGTCAAGGTGCTGCCAGCTGAGGTAGCTTGTCTGTGATTGTTCACGCCTGAAATGTGAATAGCAAACAAGACTGTAGCATGACGTTCTGCCCAGGGCAGATTTGTTTGTCTATTTCTCTTGCCATGCGAAAACTTCTGGTACCTCCCTGATGTACCCCCCTGATGTACTGATGGTTGATGTACTTCACTGCCATACCATTATCTGAGTGGATACTGGTTGGAAGACCCTCTAGTTGGGATCACCAGGTTGTAAAGATAACCAAATTGCTCAAAGCTACAGAATATGATGATTAGGAGATAAGATTCCTCTGGCATCCAAGTCCATTGTACTGACAAGGTGTCTAGAATAGGGATGAGCTTCGTGTTCGAGTCGAACGTACGTTCGACTCGAACATTGGCTGTTCGTGCGTTCGGCGAATTCCGAACGTTTTGGCCGTTCGCGTCAAAATTCGAGTGACGCGCGCGCGGACCACAATGCACTGCGTTGGCGCAGTGCATTGCTGTCCGATGATTGGCAAAGCATGCACTGTGACCCCGCATGCTTGGCCAATCGCAGCGCCGGCAGCGAGGAGAGCCATGATTGGCCACAGGCATCCTGCCTGTGGCCAATCATAGCTCAGACTGTGTAGTGCACGCCCCACACTATATAAGGCCGCCTTTAAGGCGGCCTCCTGTAGTGTGTTACTTTGCATCTGAAGCAGTGGGTGTTCTGTGTACCTTCAACACAGTACACACCAATCGTTTTTGGCTGATTTCCTATCTTGCTGCTGTGTAGTGGTTGTTGTCTGTGCCCTGACTGCAGTATACACCACTATATTCACCTCACCTATATAGCTAGTGATCTAGCTTTAACCACTTAACAACTGCCCATTGCCGATTAACGGCTTCAGGGCGGTTGTTTAACTCAGAGAGGCCGTTAATTAACGGCCTCCCAGAATTCTGCTCTCGCGTGCCCCGAGGTGTGCGCACTCGAGAGCATCCATGACCGCCGGGTCCATAGGCTCATAGCGGCCGTTTACCACGTGATTGCTCCGTCAAATGACGGAGTGATCACTTGGAAACAAACCGGCGTCATGTTATGACGCCTGTTCCTCCCTCCCCTTTCTGTACCGATCGGTACAGCGGAGGGGAAAGAGATCGGTGTCAGCAGCGATGTGGGCTGCATCTGCAGTGCCCACATCGCTGCTCACCGAATTTAACCCCTCAATTCCCTGCCAATACTCTGCAATACCAGTGCATACTCTGCAGTACCCTGCCATTACTCTGCAGTACCCCACCATTACTCTGCAGTACCCCGCCATTACTCTGCAGTGCAGTACCCCGCCATTACTCTGCAGTGCAGTACCCTGCCATTACTCTGCAGTACCCCGCCATTACTCTGCAGTACCCCGCCATTACTCTGCAGTGCAGTACCCCGCCATTACTCTGCAGTACCCCGCCATTACTCTGCAGTGCAGTACCCCGCCATTACTCTGCAGTGCAGTACCCTGCCATTACTCTGCAGTGCAGTACCCCGCCATTACTCTGCAGTGCAGTACCCCGCCATTACTCTGCAGTGCAGTACCCTGCCATTACTCTGCAGTGCAGTACCCCGCCATTACTCTGCAGTGCAGTACCCTGCCATTACTCTGCAGTGCAGTACCCTGCCATTACTCTGCAGTGCAGTACCCTGCCATTACTCTGCAGTACCCTGCCATTACTCTTCAGTACCCCCCATTACTCTGCAGTAACCCCCATTACTCTGCAGTACCCCCCAATACTCTGCAGTACCCTGCCATTACTCTGCAGTACCCCGCCATTACTCTGCAGTACCCCCCATTACTCTGCAGTAACCCCCATTACTCTGCAGTACCCCCCAATACTCTGCAGTACCCCCCATTACTCTGCAGTACCCCCCAATACTCTGCAGTACCCTGCCATTACTCTGCAGTACCCCGCCATTACTCTGCAGTACCCCCCAATACTCTGCAGTACCCGCCATTACTCTGCAGTACCCCCAATACTCTGCAGTACCCTGCTTTACTCTGTAGTACCCCGCCAATACCCCGCCAATACTCTGTAATACCCTGCCATAAATTGCCATACCCAGCCATACTCAGAGATACCCAGCCATACTCGGTGATACCCTGAAGTACCCAGCCATAGACGCCCCCCACCCCTCACCGCCCTCTGGTGCTTCTACCAACTCGCCAGTACGATCAAAGCCAGAATCTTTTTTTTTATTTTTTATTTCAGGCTTCCCAGCCTAGAGGTGAGATGTGGGGTCATATTGACCCCCCAGATTTCACTGTAAAGAGGACCTGTCATCCCATATTCCTATTACAAGGGATGTTTACATTTCTTGTAATAGGAATAAAAGTGATCAAAAATATATTTTTGGGAAAAAAAATGTCAAACTAAAATAAAGTAAAATGAACAATAAAAAAATAAAATAAAAATTAAAGCGCCCATGTCCCCATGTGCTCGCATGTGCCACACATGTGAGGTATCGCCGAGAATGTTAGAGCGAGAGCAATAATTCTAGTCCTAGACCTCCTCTGCAACTCAAAACATGTAACCAGTAAAAAAATATTTAAAGCATCGCCTATGGGGATTTTTTAAGTAGCGACGTTTGGCGCCATTCCACGGGCATGTGCAATTTTGAAGAGTGACATGTTTGATATCTATTTACTCAGCATAACTTCATCTTTCACTTTATGCAAACATTGGGCTAACAAGTGGTTAATAATAGAGCTTGCAGTCAGTAGTGTTAGGAGATAGTGCGTGCTGTCTGCGTGCTCTGTACCCAGTACATACCGCTATAATATAGGGCAGGCCCCTACTTTCAAACATCCAACTTACAAACATCTCCTACTTGCAAACGCAAGGAGACAGCAGCAAGTGAGATGAAAAAAGATGGACGACAAAACAAAATTATACAGGGGTGATAACCCTTCCCTATGTTTTCCAAAAAGCTTAAAGATATTTTTTTTGACTGGAGCTACACTTTAAAAATGTACCGGTTGAAAATGACAAACAGATTCAACTTAACACAACAAACCTACACAGTCCCTGTCTTGTTTGCACCGCCTGTATACTGCTGTTCTGAGTATATAGGGCCTGGGGGCCACACGCATTTCCTTTTTTTAATATGGGTACGGGGTTCCCCTTAATATGTGTACAAGACCCAAATAGGCTGGTAATGGGCAGGGAGGGCTACCCATGCCATTTTTCTGAATGATTTTCAACCATATTGCAGGAACCAGATATAACATTAAAACCGCAAGCATTTTTAAATGGTGTTATTTCCGTTTAATGTCATTTTGTGCAGGGACTGTTCTAAACACGGGAAACACGTGGCACTTCACAGGCATACTATAGACACCCCCCAGGCACCATATTTAAAGGAATATTTCACTTTTTTTTTTTCACTTTAATCGTCATTAAAATCACTGCTCCCGCCAAAACGGTAGTTTTTAAAACTTTTTTTTGCAGTGACCCATGTCCCCTGAGGCAGGAGGCAGGTCGCCAAACCCTTTTTAGCACACTATCTTGCATATTAGCCGTTAAAATTAGCACTTTCCAATTCGAACGTTCGAGTCCCATAGACTTCAATGGGGTTCTAACGTTCGTACCGAACGCGGGGGTCGTTCGCAAGTTCTGGTGCGAACCGAACCGGGGGGTGTTCGGCTCATCCCTAGTCTAGAACACCTCCCCAATCTGTCAAACTAGCCTCTGTTGTGATGATCATGCAAGGGAATGGAAGGGAGTACTCCCCCAACTCCAGAGCAGGATTTTTAAGACACCAATTTGTAGTCTGTTGAAACCACCTCCCATAACCAGGCATCCAAGATGCTATCTGTCCCAGTGTCTGCAATAGCTAACAGAAGTCCCCCCGCTTTGAAAAGTAGGGGCATCCCTTCATGCTAAAGAGGACTGGTCTTCACATTTGGGGTGTTTAGGGGCCAAAGGCTTGCGTAGAAACTGGTTTTCTGGCTACTGGAATTGACGATCAACAATTTATGTGGTTCTTTTTAAGCAGAAAAATGCTTTTACGCCACTATAAGGTGGGAAAGAGAATGCAGGCATCATTCCAACTAGTGGATGGCGTCAGTGCTTAGTCCCACAGCATTAACCATTTCTGCAACAAAACTAGTGACAACAGGGAATAAAGGCACCCAGTGACCTATGATATTGAGGTAGCTCTTGGTGCTCAGCTCAATCATCCTACTTAGTAATTGACTTTTCAGAGACAGGACAAGCGCTGAGGCAATGGCCCTGCACCAAGAAAGCACACTACAGGTCTCTTCCAAGCTATCCCCACATGCTCAGGCTACCCAAAGAAAAAAGCATCCTAGCAAAAATCACTTAGTTTTAACACAGCGGCTGTAGAAAAAAACATACCTCCTCATAGGACACTAGCAAAAAAAACAAAGGCATTCTCATACTGGGAAGGGTTATCATGGGCTGGCCCACAGTTTTATTTTGTTTGCCATTTTCAAATCCTCCTGTAGTCCTCAGCATAAACCGAAAGTTTAAGAATTCCTTCATCCCTAAATGAATGAAATATAAATAATAATACAATTTTATGTTGGATACATATACCAGCTAAGCCAACTAGCAATCCTAACACCATCAGTGTATTGCTGACTTGAACTTTTACAGAATCAACAAGAGATGTTTAAATTGCATCCACAGAGCCAAATATATTAAAGACTTGCATTGAAATGTCTCTATAGACCAGAGAACCAAAAATAAATAGCATGACAAATAGGTTCTACAACTGCCTCCCGCCCACCATATAGACAAATGACAGCAGGCAGGATGCCCTCTTGTTCTGGGAAGACATCATATGATGTCTCCCAGTTTCACTGCAATCGCGTGCCGCAGTGATTGCGGGTGCACCGCGTCCCTGGGACACGACGTGACCCCGATCTTGGTAAAAAGCCAACTCATAAAGAGCCGACTCATGTCATAGGCTGTGTCCAATCACACCTCATCACATGTAAGCAAGGAAGTGCCATTTTTTCGGCCCTCCTCGCCTCACACTGACAGTGTGAGGCGAGGAAAGCTGATCAGCGGCATCTCCTCACAGGGAAGACCTGCAGATAGAATCAGGGCACTGATGATCAGTACAGCCCCAACAGCGCCCAGCAGTGATGTCAGTGCCCATCAGGGATTCCAATCTGAGTCCACCAGTGATGCCAATCTGTGCCCAGTGATACCAATTTGTGCCCATCAGCGATGCAAGTCAGTGCTGCCTTTCAGTGCCTGCTCATCAGTGCTGCCCATCCGTGCCACCTATCATTGCATATAAGTGCTGCCTATCAGTGCCCATCAGTGCTGCTAATTAGTGCCTCCTCATCAGTCCACCTCATTAGTGGCACCTCATCAGTGCCCATCATTGCGGCCTCATCAGTGCCCATCAGGGAAGGAGAAAAATGACTTTGTTTCTGTCATAACATTTTGTAAATAAGAAAGACTTTTTTTTTTCCTTCAAAATGTTTGGTCTTTTTTGTTTTCTTAACAAAAACAAAAAAAAAACCAGCAGCGATTAAATACCTATAGAAGAAAGCTCTATTTGTGGGGAAAAATAATGATAAATTTTTTTTAATTTGGGTACAGCATGGCATGACCACACAATTGTCATTCAAAGTGTGACAGTGCTGAAAACCGAAATTTGGCCTGGGCAGGAAGGGGGTAAATGTGCCCCGTAGACAAATGGTTAAAGAGTAACTCCACTTTTGTTGAGAAAGAAACATTCCCCTCTGGGTGATCGATGTACATTGCAGGGATTTTAACAAACTTTGTTGCAGATTCCTACCTTTTGTTATCCTTCAAAAATAGTTGTTTGTCTGTGTCCATGTGGAAAGTGAATCTAATGAGAGTGGTTTCATAGTTATCAACCAGCTGCTGCACCTGCAGGCCTTTAATGAGAAAAAGTGTCAGCGTCTGTATCCCTTCAGAAGTGATTTTCTATTGGAGGTATCTCACCAAAAATCACAGGGGATTCCCAAAATCTGACTTATATCTTAGTGCAGACTTCTGGGAAAATCAGTGAGCCAATCACATGAGCAGATAATTATGTTTATGGGGGGGTGTTCTGTACAAATTCTGTGTAACCATAATGCATTGCGTTTTACAGAAAATAGCAGATTAGAAAGGAAAGGTCATTTTTAATAACTTTTTTTTAGTTCATTCTTAACAGAATTCGACCCTTCCTGACTAATGACACCACAAAACTCTTCTTGCCAACTATTACATCTTTGCTGTGCGATTTTGTATAAATTTTGTTTTTAGAAATGTTATATGTTTTAAGTTTGTAGGTAGCGGATTGAGATTGCTCCTTTTCAATAGTTCTTATGTTAATGCTAATTCCTTTGTGACCATGAAGATTAACCCCTTCATTTTACATTTCGTATGGGCGGATATAGATTTAAATTGACACCTTGGGACACCGTGCTACGTATTTGTGCGAGCAGCATAGCTTATTTTTTCTCATTTCTTGACTTTCTACAGCTGTATCTCTAGTAAAATTGCAAACAAATTGTTTCCTGCCTTTCTCCATTTCAATGAAATGACGGAGACTTAAATTCCAGTTTCTGCATCTACAGCAGGATTCCCGCCTTGACTACTGCAACTCTCTCCTTAATGGCCTACCCTTACACAGGCTATCCCCCCTTCAGTCAATTATGAATGCTGCTGCTAGACTAATACACCTCACTAACCGATCCGTGACTGCTACCCCTCTCTGTCAATCCCGTCACTGGCTTCACCTACCCAACCGTATAAAATTAAAAATGCTAACCACAACAGGCCATTCACAACATCACCCCCAACTAGATCACCAACCTCATCTGCAGATATCGCCCAAATCATCCCCTCCACTCCTCCCAGGACCTCCTGCTCTCTAGCTCCCTTATTACCTCCTCCCATGCTCGCCTTCATGACTTCTCCAGAGCCTCTCCCATCCTCTGGAACTCCCTGCCCCAGTATATTAGCCCCTAACCTGTCCACCTTTAGGAGATCACTGAAAACTCACTTATTCAGGGAAGCCTATCCCACACCCACTGTCCCTGAGCCACCCCCATCAAATTATTCCCGCATCTATTACCTTTTGTACCATCATCCCCTCTCTTTAGAATGTAAGCTCTACGAGGAGGGTCCTCCTGTATTAAACTGTACTGTAATTGTGCTGTCCCCCCTCTACATTGTAAAGCGCTGCGTAAACTGTTGGTGCTCTATAAATCGTGTATAATAATGATATTCAGTTATAATATGATCTGTGTCGCAACTGTATATGAGATAGAGATACACATACACACACATATGCACACATATACACAATTTTTTTTATTATTTGCTATTATTTTTCCCACGAAAGTAGAGTTACCCTTTAACTCTGTTTGCAAGGCATTGTTTGCTGCTTTGATATGGTAAATGTATACTGGTAACTCTCTTGTCTTGTACAGCTGAGGTGCTAATATTAACTGTCAGTGGAGACCCTGTGTAAATGAAAATTTGTTTGTTCTCCCTGTATTATGCGTGATTCTCCTCTAACATTCAAAAAGCTGCAATGGCCTTACTATGCATACACTTTTTGATAATAATAGACTGTAAATGACTTTAATATGACTGGTCCCTGCTTCCTACAGTGCATGCATACCTGAGGAAACGTTTTTACAAGGGTACAAAAAGCCATTGTATTTGGGTAGCTGACAGGAACCTGTAGTAAGGAAGTGTGGCGGTATCTATTGCTGACCTCTCCTGAAAATCTTTGTTCCCTGGTTGTTATGCCTCAGTGGATTCAGTATTTACTAAGTCACTTACATACACCAATACTGACTGACCTATCTGACTCGGACTATCCTGACCTGCACACTTGCTCTGAATCAGTTTCTCAGGATAGAGGGAGGGTTATAACCCCTGTCATTTTTTTGTCATTTATGTCCCATTGGGGAGATTTCCATTCACTTCCTGTCCCATAGCCAGAATAGGAAGCGACAGGAAATCCCTCCAAAGTGAGGGAATCATGGGGTGTCACCAAAATTAGTGTCCCTATTGGAGGATTTCCCCTCTATTACTGTTCTGGTGACAACCCAAACGTTGTGAGTTCCCATTACTTTCACTTTGATGAGAACAGCAAATATGACAAATGAAATGGTGAATCTCCCCAATGGGAGCACAGACAATAAAAACTGACAGGTGTTCCAATCCTTATTTACTATATCCAAAAAAAAAAAGTTATGCCTTTAGTTATACTTTAACATACTTGTCTGCCACAAAACACAATTGGCTCTTAAAAAACAGATTAAATATTTCCTAAACACATTGCAAATACTGGTAATAATATACTCTATATAAAATATTTGAAATCAAATACATAATAATATTGGATGAATATTTGTATCAGAAACAAATTCATAATGCAGAACATACAGCATGATGTCTGACAAGACGAAATAATCTGAAAAGCCCAAGTTCAAAATGTTGACTAAACCTGTAAATGAACTCTTGTAATTTAGCACTTCAGGCCACGTCGGAGGTAAGAAAAGAATCGATGACAGGAGTGATTTTCTTACAGAAAATCTGTCAAGTCTCAATTCCCAGACTTCAGACCTTTGAAATGAGCCAGCAAGTAGAGCTACAGTGGGCCAGAGGCCATGTGTTTGGAGCCAAAAAGTGCCAAAGTTACCTCATTAGATGTGCTTTGCAGCTTGTTCTGGTAATCTGTCAAGGTATGTCTTAAAGCCTCAAGGACAGCAGGCCTGGCAGGTTTAATGTTATCATTGTAGGTCCATGAAGAATATAAGGATAATAATAAAATACAAGCAGGAAACTGCAAATAACGACAAGACATACAGTTTAACCATAACGAGTGCTACCGATCAAAAGACACCAGGTACGGATGGCCTCCTAATCCAAATATATAATACATTTGGATCTGTCCTCTTCCCTGAACTATTAGAAGTAATAAAATTATATAAATAAGGTGGGCAGCCAATGATTAAAAACCATAATTATTGTCCTTTCCAATCCTTGAAAACCAGAGTCCTATTGCCAACTTTCCCTGTTGACAGCAGATTTAATGACCTAATGAAACACCCTTAGTGAAAATATCAAGACAAATCGCTTTCCTACAGTATTTTATAAATTAATCCACATGGATCAATCAGGTCTTTTTCAGCTCTGTCGACAGCTCTAAATATAATATAATAAACTGTCGGATGCTTTCAAATGGTCATATTTATGGGATAGATTTTCCCTGGGACAGCACTTCATAAAGTGGATCCAAGCCCTTTACTCAGCACCTAATGCCTGACTATACAGTATCTCACAAAAGTGAGTACACCCCTCACATTTTTGTAAATATTTTATTATATCTATTCATGTGACAACACTGAAGAATGGCACTTTGATACAATGTAAAAGTAGTGAGTGTGCAGCTTGTATAACAGTAAATTTGCTGTCCCCTCAAAATAACGCAACACACAGCCATTAATGTAAAAAATGCGGCAAACAAAAGTGAAAGTGAGTACACCCCTAAGTGAGTACACCCCGAATTGGGCCCAATTAGCTATTTTCCCTGCCTAGTGTAATGCGACATGTTAGTGTTACAAGGTCTCAGGTATGAATGGGGAGAAGGTGTGTTAAATTTGGTGTTATCGCCATCAATCTCTCACATACTGCTGGTCACTGGAAGTTCAACATGGCATCTCATGGTAAAGAACTCTCTGAGGATCTGAAAAAAAGAATTGTTGCTCTACATAATATATGGCCTAGGCCATAAAAAAAGATTGCCAAGACCCTGAAACTGAGCTGCAGCGCAGTGGCTAAGACCATACAGCGGTTTACCAGGACAGGTTCCACTGAGAACAGGCCTCGCCATGGTCGACCAAAGAAGTTGATTGCACATGCTCAGTGTCATAGTGTCATAGTGTCATATCCAGAGGTTGTCTTTGGGAAATAGATGTATGGGTGCTGCCAGCATTGCTGCAGAGGTTGTAGGGGTGGGGGGGTCAGCCTGTCAGTGCACAGACCATACACCACACACTGCATCAAATTGGTCTGCATGGCTGTTGCCCCAGAAGGAAGCCTCTTCTAAAGATGATGCAAAAGAAAGCCTGAAAACACTTTGCTGAAAATAAGCAGACTAAGGACATGGATTACTGCAACCATGTCCTGTGGTCTGATGAGACCAAGATAAACTTATTTGGTTCAGATGGTGTCAAGTGTGTGTCGTGGCAACCAGGTGAGTGTCAGGGCTTTCTCTGAGCTGGCCGCTCAGCTCTCGGCTAATTGCCAGCTCCTATCTTTCCACAGTTACTCAGCTGTTGATATCATGCTCGTCAGTCCTGCCTACTTAAGCCGTCCATTCCAGACGATCTCTGGCTTCGCCTTGGTCAACATTACAGAAACTGCGATCCTGTTCATGACTTGCTTTGCTGACCTCTCTTCTGGCTCCAGATCCTGCTTGCTGTTCTACTACATTGATCTCTGACTTATGGCTTGGCTGACTATCCATGCCGGTTACTGAACTTTGGCTATGTTTTGACTAAGTTTGTTCTTCTTACTTTTATTATTAAACAAGTGTGATTTAACTGTACTTCTGTCTCGGCCTGATTTCATGGTTTCTGACAGTGAGGAGAACAAAGACAAGTGTGTTTTGCCTACAGTCAAGCATGATGGTGGGAGTGTCATGGTCTGGGACTGCATGAGTGCTGCCAGAACTGGGGAGCTACAGTTCATTGAGGAAACCATGAATGTAAACTTTTACTGTGAGTAGAGATGGACTAACTTCTGAAGGGACGTTTCGCGAACGCAGCCAAAAGTTTGCGAACCGCAAAGTTTGCGGTGGGCCCCATTGACTTCAATGGCAGGCGAACTTTAAAAACCTACAGGTCATATTTTCAGCCACAAAATACTTACTAGCTGTGCACACATAGTCCCACCACATGGCCACTGACATAACACATGTATGAAATGAATCTGGGATCGACAACTACAAGCATTCTTTTTTTATCTGTGAAATTTTGCCAATTCAGGACTCAGGAGCGCATGAAGGCAATGGAGGAGAGGAAAGGTCAGGGTAGGCTATGAAGAGGGTGCAGGAGATGATCACCAGCACCGTTATATAGAGTGCACTGACACCAGCACCGTGATATAGAGTGCACTGACACCAGCACCGTGATATAGAGTGCACTGACACCAGCACCGTGATATAGAGTGCACTGACACCAGCACCGTAAAATAGAGTGCACTGACACAAAGCACCGTGATAGAGTGCACGACACCAGCACCATGATAGAGTGCACTGACACCAGCACCGTGATATAGAGCACTGACACCAGCACCGTGATAGGGAGCACTGACACCAGCACCCTATATATTGTACACCTATACCAGTCCTTAAAAGGACCTTTGTGGACTTAGTAGTAATAGCTAGCTAGTGATTAAACTGACTGTCCCTGCTCCACACAGCGTCCTGTCCCTACACTGACAAAAGACAGCTGCAATCACCAGCACAGCAATGCACCAGCACCCTATATATTGCACACCTATACCAGTCCTTAAAAGGACCTTTGTGGACCTAGTAGCTAGTGATTTGCAGACTGTCCCTCAGTCCCTACACTGATAAAGGACTGCTGCAGAATCGGGCAGCACTCAAGTATAATATTTTTTCTATATTTGGAAGAAAGTATATTATACGTGTACAACCCTATATACTGTACACCTATACCAGTCCTTAAAAGGACCTTTGTGGATCTAATAGTAATAGCTAGTGATTAAACTGACTGTCCCTGCTCCACACAGCGTCCTGTCCCTACACTGACAAAAGACAGCTGCAGAATCAGTCAGCAGTGCACTCAGCACTCACCAGCACAGCAGTGCACCAGAACCCTATATACTGTACACCTATACCAGTCCTTAAAAGGACCTTTGTGGATCTAATAGTAATAGCTAGTGATTAAACTGACTGTCCCTGCTCCACACAGCGTCCTGTCCCTACACTGACAAAAGACAGCTGCAGAATCAGTCAGCAGTGCACTCAGCACTCACCAGCACAGCAGTGCACCAGAACCCTATATACTGTACACCTATACCAGTCCTTAAAAGGACCTTTGTGGACCTAATAGTAATAGCTAGCTAGTGATTAAACTGACTGTCCCTGCTGCACACAGCGTCCTGTCCCTACACTGACAAAAGACAGGCTGCTGCAATCACCAGCACAGCAGTGCTCTGAACCCTATATACTGTACTACACCTATACCAGTCCTTAAAAGGACTTTTGTGGACCTAATAGCTAGCAATGTGTGTCACTACAGTCTCTCCCTGCTCCACACAGCGTCCTGTCCCTAAACTGACATAAGACAGAATGTAAAATGGCCGCCAGATCAGGTCTATTTATAAGGTAGGGGGAATGTCCAATTGTCCATGTGCTGAAATGTCTCAATTGGCTGTCCTGTACCCCATGATGGATGTGTCATCATGGGTCAAAGTTCTTTCACACTGTAAACACATATGTCCGCCGGGCGAACAGCGGCAATAGTCTGCCGATCGGGCAAATCGCGAACACGCAAAATTCACCGTGAACCGACCACCGGGCGAACAGTTCGGCTATCCCTAACTGTGACATACTGAAGCAGAGCATGATCCCCTCTCTTCGGAGACTGAGCCGCAGGGCAGTATTCCAACATGATAACGACCCCAAACTCGCCTCCAAGACGACCAGTGCCTTGCTAAAGAAGCTGAAGGTAAAGGTGACTGACTAGCCAAGCATGTCTCCAGACCTAAACCCTATTGAACATCTGTGGGGCATCCTCAAATGGTGAAATTATATGTGTAAATAGGAGAAGTAAATACTCTCTCATCCAGAGCTAATTATCTTAATTAATGTGGTATCAAAGATTAAAAAGCCGGAACGCATTTCAGTTCTCGGAAAAGGAAAACGCCCTGCACAACAAAAAGCCAGCTGTGAAACTGTAGCATTTAAGCTGTAGCTGAAACATGACAGAGTAAAAAATTAGGATGTATTGCAGTGCCCACTGTTAGTGGGAACCTACCCAGGGTGCCCATATAGTAAAGACATCAAGTGGTTGGTCACTTGCAAACCAAAGTTGTTTGCAAGTGACCAACCCCTTTTAAAGTCCCAAACGTTTTCCATATCAAGAAAGATAGGTCTTTACCTACAGGGAGAAGAACGGAAAAACCTGACCATTCACAAATTTTTACTACAAACCAACTAGAGGCCAGAGCCAAGTATGATTATGTCTAGAGTTCTACTTTATCTGTCTAAGCAACAGTTCAACCTGTACTTCTAGTGCTTTTACAGATTTTTTACTAGGTACGATTGCAATAACCATTACCATTGCATTGCTGTCTCTCGTTAAATCTGTATTTGTATTCACTAATGGAAATACATTTTTTGTGGAAAAAATAAAATATAAAAATGTTGTCTCTTTGTAAAGGTTGCACTTATGTAAGGAAATGGGGCAGCCATAATTGCTTAATACACAAGAAGGTTCTGATTCTTCTTTTGCGTTGCTAGACAAAGGTTGCACTATATTCCCCACAATGCAAGTCTAATACACATAAAAGAGTAGAGAGAACACCAAGTATTAAAAAACAAAACAAACAAAAATGCTTTTTATTTTTTGGATGTTGACCTACCATACATAGCAGACATTTACACAGTGCATATCTTGTGTTGTGTTAAGGGAAGGCGTCTGCTTGAATCAGTATCCTACTGGCTGCTGCAGATTCCAATGGTGAGATCTCTGTTCCCACCCTAATTGGAGTTTTGGATGCTTTCGCTCCTAGTGTAGCATTCTCCACAGCAACAAATAAATGAAGGTCCAACAGGAAGAATAGAAAGTCACAGTGGATGCAAAAATCCACCAAAATCCCTAAGTGAGGAAAGAAGACCCTTGGATGGTTTCATTCCTTAGTATCTACCAGCAATTAAAATAACAATTTGAGTGACGTTTTAAACATTTAAAGCGAACAAAATGTATAAAAACATGACAGATTAATTAAAAAGCATAATCAAATTTTTCTGTGTAAAAATGAATAACACACCTTTTGAATATGTGACCTTACACGGACTAAAGCTTTGGCTCAGTCCCATGAAAACATCTGCTCCCTTTGCAGGTACACTGAAGAGACCTCTCTCTCTGCTGGAATCAAGGTACAGCCAATATGCCCTTTACTAGAGGTCATCTCAAATGATGAACTTGTGAATCAACTTAGGAACCAGCAACAGAAGGTCCTCTTACCCTGATCCTCAACCAGGCATCCAGGCCAGAGGACTGCTGTGAAGACTTCTTCGATCATGTCATCAAACAAGAACATGTAGGGAGGAGGCCTAAGGAGGCAGCTGTACAATTCCCACAAATTAGTCACTTTATAACACCGACAGATGCATCTGTCATATTGCACCTTCAACTAACCTGACACATGCAGGCTTGACACACTGCCATTGTCCACCAATCCCTGTAGTTATGTTACAATATAGCCATAAGCATCGTCTATAGAAAGAAAGATGCTGTTTTTTAGTCTGTGGGATATTTGGAAAGACCTTCAAATTTATAGGCAATTCAAATTATATTAGTTAGAATCAATATTATACATCATATAAATTTACAATGGAATAACATTATTATACAGAAAAGTGTAAATTCTTTGCATGGATATTATTACAATTCTTATAGCAAGGTGCTGTTCCGTCGAGGCAAAAAAAATGTCATAGTTAGTTTGAGAGGAAGATCTGTAATTTACTTATTTTTCTTCTTAACTTTGGATTTAGAGAAGAAACATGCAACAAGTGCAGCAGGTATGCAGTGCAAGTATACCAATGAACCAGTTAATACCTAGATACATATATCAAACCCAAAGCTAATAATCCAGGCACTGCCAGAGTCAAGCTGAGGTCAGTCCATGAAGACTTGTAGCATACATCCCGACATGTTTTGTAAATTTATTAGTATATATTTTTCCTTCATCAGGGGAGGTTTACATTTGGGTGACGTTATCTTTCAATCAGGGTTTTAGAATTAATACACAGACAAAACCAGTGTGCATGTGGCAGCAAAACAAAGGCGTATATTGCAGGCATTTCTCGGTCTGAGCATGGCCTCTCTGATGTCTGCGCTTCCACAACTATACTGAAAGGTAATGTACTACTCAATTACAGGCAATTCTGGGCAATACACTCCTTAGTTTTGCTGCCACATGCACACTGGTTGTGTCTGTGTATTAATTCTAAAACCCTGATTGACTTCCTTTCACTTTTATGGTCCTCTAGACAGTATTATATTTGTTCTGGTGTAGCCATCAGGGTGTCCCCTGTGGATGTGAATTAGTGGCTGGCCCAGAATTGCATGCCTATCCACCCATGTTATCCGTGCGGTCTCTCTCAGCCAACATGGAATCCTCACAATTGTCTTTACTATTTCCCCATGTCCTTCAATGAACCCTGTATGTAAGTACCTTTAAGCCTAAAAAAAGTTTAGCTCACTATGTAAAACTACTTGCCTTTTATGTATTGTAGTACAAATACTATGTAACTGTATCTATGTTGCAGATAAAGAAAGTCACCCAAATGTAAACCTTCCCTGATGAAGGAAAAATATATACCAATACTTTTCCGAAACATGTCTGGATGTATGCTACAAATCTTCATGGACTAACCTCAGCTTGACTCTGGCAGTGCTTGGATTATTTGCTTTGGGTTTGATATATGTATCTATGTATTAACTGGTTCATTGGTATAGTTTGTATATTTGAATGTCACTGTTCATGGCTATAAAATGTATTACATCTTGTGTACTCAATAAAAGTGGCACTCTGCTGCCTTTTACCTACTCCATTACTCCTATTTCTGCCTTTAACCACTTCAGGACCATCCACTGCAGTTCTACTGAGGGAGGTTGGCTCGGCTGGCAAATCGACGTTACCTTATATCACCTTATATCACTTTTCCTTTTGGCCACTAGCTGCACCTACAGCATGTGCCCGGTGGGCCCGATGATCGCCAGCACCTGCGATCACTCGTGAGAGTGAGAACCGGGATCTGTATGTGTAAAAACACAAATCCCGGTTCTTTCAGGGGATTGGAGACAAATTGTGTGTTCATACTAAGTATGAACACTGATCTCTCTCTCCTCCTAGACAGTGCCATCCCGCTTACAGTTAGCACAGTGGTGTAGTGGGTAGCACCAGGCTCGGGAAAATTTACAACCATATGGTCGGGATCCGCCCACATGCCTGGACCGATGCCCAGCTCAGCCTCTCAGCGAGCTGCTGAGAGGCTGACCTGGCCACTCTCACCCCTTCCACAGTCTAGCACTCCAGTGAGCACTCGAGGGGTAGAGCAGACAACGGTGACTGACAGCCACCAGCTCTCTGTTCAGGTTGCTGTTAGAACTGAGTGATCAGCGGTGTTTGTTTGCTCAGTTCTCAGTCTTAGAGCAGGTGGGGGGGGGGGGGGACAGCTGCAGCATCGGACTGATGCTGTATCCACCTAGGCAAGTATGGTTCTAAAATAAAAATCCCATACTTCTCTTTAAAAACAACTAAAAAAAAATAGTAACTTTATCCATTGACTTGGACTGCTGCTGTACTGCTCCTTCTACCTCTAGGATCTTTCAATTTCTTCTCTTTCTGACTTGCTGTCTGCAAAAGATAAAATTACATATCTGTAGTGCCCATCAGTAGGCTACTAGCATTGGGTAAATTTAGTTTTTAGCCTCCGTGTAATCAGGGAGAGCGGGTATCGTTTGTTAGTGTCTGTTCTAGGTTCTACTGGTGTGGGCTCAGCTAAGTCAGTAAGAACCATCCTGAGGGCTGAGGCATCCCTGAGAGACTACCTGTGAAACCTTTTTCCCAAGATCCTGTTAGGGCTTGTGGACCTCTGGCCTAGCATAAGCTCAGAGGATCCAGGTCACAGACAACAAGTACAGTACATAAGCTGACTAGTACTGCAGGTGGCATTATAGTATACAGGGCACAGCAAGTACCTGCCATGTGAATTCTATAGACTTTTCGTTTGCACTATTTGGGAGAGCTTACCACAGTATATCTAGGACTATATACCTGTTGAGGAATCTCTGTTTGGAATCTAGTTACCCTTCACATTTAAAAGGGTGGTTCTCACCCTGAAGGAGCCATTCAGAGTTAGAGTCATCTGTTAAAATTTATGTTCAAAGTTTTCGGAGTATCCCAAGGCTCACCCTCACCCTATCCCAGTTCTGTCAGCAAATAAACAGCAAAAAATACACAAACAACCTGTTTTCTGACTTGAGTGAGCTACCATGCGACTGTCTGCTATGTGCCTACCAGGAAATGGAACCTGGGGCCAAACAGCCAGATGGCTCTGGGGTCTGTGCTACATATCAATACCAACATTTTTAATGTGTGTGTGTGTGTGTGTATGTTTTTACATGGTGGTCTATTCCCTTTACTGGACAGCAGAAGAATCCATGTTTACATGATGAAAAGCACATACTGTAGTACATTATTAATTTTTTTTTAAATGGCTATGAACCTTGACTCTAAAATTCATAAGCAATGCATTATCTAATCATAGTGTTTATTCATAACCTCAGTGAAGGGAAATATATTTGATACAATTAATCTAAATAAAAGATCTGTTGGATTAAAGACCAGATTTGCATAAGAACGGCCTAAAGCCTTCTACATTGGCCTAGTAATAGCGTCACTGTTTTGAGTTATGGACCTAGAATTAGTATGCATGCGCTGTAGGCGGGGTGCAGCGTGGTGTAGCAGCAATAATTCACAAAGTCAGGTGCAGCTACAGCCTATGAGTCTGCATGAAAGACGCTGAGGGCTGAAGGGCAGCTCCAGACTCATAGGCTATCTGTAAGTATGAAGAGGTGAGCTACAGTTATCCTATTTATACATATTTGTATTCCCCCTTCCTCTCTTGTGGATATACCTATTGTAATTTTACAATACCCTTTATAGATACTGATTCTGCATCTGCTCCTGAAGAGTGGAAATTATCCATTAAATGTGTCAAGCTATATAGATGCTATCAGTAGGATTATACATCTCATGAGTGTCACCAACTATTTTATTGATTATGTTTTACTGGCCTTTACCAATGTAGTATGGTTTTGTTATATATCATGTGAACATGGTTTTTAGAGTCTGGCGTTTTTATTAATGTTAATATCATGAATCAATATGCCTATGTTATGTAATAATTCTGAAATAAATTATATTTATATGTACTTGGTCTATGTTATGATATAACGTGTATGATATCACTTATTGTGATTAAGATAATTTATACTACACATTCGCCAGACATTCCTTATTCATGTCGCCAATTCGGTCACATGCTTCATATAAATTCCCAAACCTTCTCCATACGCTATTAGCAATTAGGGATAGAGGTACTTGTCTATCCATGTCCTGAAACTCATACCCTTTCCTCTTTTTTAATAATCCCCTATAACCCAATCTTACTCAGTTTTTTGCTAGTGTCTGTAGGCAATGGACCTCTTCTCCTTTCTGGAAAAAACAGCTTGACTACTTTATTCTTTTCTGTTATTATTTTCCTAAGGATTTCTTCAATCAACCTCACTGTCTACAAAAGAAGTGTATATGGTTCAGTGCAACCTCAGTAAAACCTTGGGGACCATACCTGCACCCCACACTGTAGGGACAGACTATGTTGCTTTGGACACCATATCAGTCATTGAGCTGGCCACGGGGTGCCATACAGATCTTAGCACAGGTCCACATCTGATTTTATTTCAGAAAAGCAATAAGTGGCCTATTTGAAAACAGCTGAATTTTCTGCATCTACTGTAGGTCACAATTTCTTGGACAGATTATGAAAAAAAGTTTACAAAAATGTGGCTATTCCTGTGGTTGACTAAGCCATTTCTGTCCTAAACAAATATCTCACTTTACTCATTGAAGATGTGTCATCTTTTAAGGATTCTGTGGACAGAACATTTGATCTGCTCTTTAACCTGGCAAGCAGAGGCCTGCAACTTGTTCTTTGCCATTTCAGCATGTAAAACTTCAACTAGAGCAGAACTATGATCAACAAATATGACCCTGTCTTTCAGGATCATGCAGTTGAAGAGCAATTAAAACAGCTTCCCTCTGCTCTTCTTTTCTGCGTAGATGCCCTTGAACATGTCATAAGATAAATATCCAGGATAACTATTATCTCTGTTCATATTATGCACAGGGTTCTCTGGCCAAAAGCTTGGACAGTGAAACCTGTGTGCAAAAGATGCCTTTTCAAAGGAAGATGCCTGTTTTGTGAGGCACTTGACCATTTAACTAAAGAAGTCACAGGTGGAAAAGTTTGCTTTCTCAGAGAAATGTAACAAAACCCAGCTATTTAGGTGCTCAGGGTTTCTCTAAATGCAAGCACACCCACCCTCTTCTCAGGCTTCAACTTCAAAACCTTCAAAAAACATCCAGTTTATCACATTGCCTTCTGCTCCAAGTGTGTACTTTTCACCCTTGCTTGCTTTTCTCAGAACTCAGAGCATCCAGGTGACAGGGAATCTGGACAACCTTCTCCTGAAGAATGCATCATCCTCGAAAATCTCAGTAAATGTCCAAAAGACAATTCAACTGCTTCAGGTCTTTGTCTGGGTGATCAACTTCCAGAAATCTGCTTACCAACCTTCTATGCACTTAGAGTACCTGGGTCTAAATCTAGATATGTCTCAGGCGAGAAACATTTTCTAAAAGAAAGTCCTTTTTTCTAAGAGCTCTTTCTCAACATTTGAGGTCCAAAGGGAAATCCCACACTGAGATTCGCTGTAAGTGTTCTAGGAATAATGGTTGCCTTCATCAAGGCAGTACCCTTTGCCCAATTCCACTCAAGAACTTTGCAAGTAAACCTTCTATCCGCATGTATAAAGCAGGCTCATTCCTTGGATCCACCTACATTATCCCTCCCTCTATCACTTCAAATCTGACAGTGGGAAAATCTTTCCTCCCCTACAATTGGAAGGTTCTTATAATGGATGCAAGTCTTTCAGGCTGGGGAGGAGTATTCCAATCCTAAATGCTCTAGTTATCACCTGGTTTAAGTTCAGGCTAATGTTTGCCTGAGTCTGTCATGCTGAGCATCATATAATTCCCTACCCCATCCAAGTTATCATCCCCTAATAAAAACAAAAAAACAAGCCAAGGACTGTTTTCTGTGTTGAGTGAATGAAGGAAATGCTATGTGACTGGCTGTGCAGCAGTGGGGAACCCTAACTTCAGTGACTCCTACGGGGGTAGTGCAGAAGTCCTCTGGCCTCTATCCAACAGACCAGATCTACTCTCGCAAGCACAGCTTCACAGCATGGCTGTTGAAACCCAGGTCTCAAGAGGATAGAGAGGTCTCAGAGTCTGTGATTCCTACCTTGTTGAGGTATGAAAAGCCACATCCAGGAAGATTTATTATCGTACCTTGAAATCTTACTTCACCTTGTATGAGCACAGTCAGTTCCATCCCAGAGATTATGCTGTATCCTATGTTCTGGCCTTCCTACAGTGTGGTCTTAGTCTCATCCATCATTTACCAAAGGCTTCTGGCTTTAAATTAAAGGATCACTAATGGCATTTTTTTTTTTAATTTTAAATAACAAACATGTTATACTTACCTCCACTGTGCAGCTCATTTTGCACAGAGTGGCCCAAACCTGCTCTTCTGGGGTCCCTCGGCGGCTGTCTCGGCTCCCTCCTGCAAGGACTGGACAACTTCATGTGAGCTCCCTCGCATAGTGTGGAGTGCTTGCGGGCACGCTCCCATGATACAGCTAGTGGCCATAGCCGCTCACTGTATCACTAAGCCCCGCCCCCAGCGCGCCGTGTCATTGGATGCGATTGACAGCAGCGCAAGCCAATGGCTGCTCTGCTTTCAATCCATCCACTCTAGCCAATCAACGGCCAGGGTGAGTGGCGAAGAAGATGTCGGAGGCGAGCGCTGGACTTTCGAGGGGTCAGGTAAGTAAAACGGGGGGCTGGCACTGTCAGATGTTTTTTCACCTTAATGCATAGAATGCATTAAGGTGAAAAAAAATTTACCTTTACAACCCCTTTAAAAACTCTATTTAAAACCTTTTATTTAAGGGGTTTCTCGTATTAGGCCCCTCTTGAAGAACCCTGTGGTTCCTTGGGGCCTTAACTTGGTTCTTCCTGCCTTGAAAAAAAAACACAGTTTAAATCCATCAGGGATATTCTTTTTCAGTCTTTCACCACCAAACTAGCCTTTTTTGGTGGTTATTACATTTTTAATAACTTTCAAGCAAAGAGCCCTTATTCATACCTCACAATGACAAGGTCATATTATGCCCTAGACCTACATTTCCTCCAAAGGTGATTTCAACGTTCCACTCCTTGGGTGAGGAGTTTTAGTTTAGATCATTTTCGTTTCGTTTCGACTCCGAAACATTACACTCTCTTGTTTCTGATGTGATCATACTTCAATAAAGCCATTTGAGCTCAATTTGAAGATCCATGGTGTGCTAACAAATATCTACACTGTGTTATGCAAGATCCAGCTGGTAGTTGCTGCAGCAGGGGCGTACCTAGAGCATTTGGCACCTGGGGCGGATCCTATATCTGGCACCCCCCCACCATAAAATGTAAAAACACCCACTGTGTCCCCTGCATACCTCTACATCCTTCAATATCTTTTTGTCACTACTGTGTACCCCCCCTCTCCACAACTGCACCTCTGGACCCCTTTAAATTACACAGCACCCTGCACCTCTGGACCCCTTTACATTACACAGCACCCTGCACCTCTGGACCCCTTTACATTACACAGGACCTTGCACCTAAGGACCTCTTTACATTACACAGCAGCCTGCACCTCTGGACCCCTTTACATTACACAGCAGCCTGCACCTCTGGACCCCTTTACATTACACAGCTCTTGTACCACTGGACCCCTTTACATAACATAGCACCCTGAACCTCCTGACCCCTTTACATTACACAGCCCTTGTACCTATGGATCCCTTTACATTACACAGCACCCTGAACCTCTGGACCCCTTTACATTACACAGCCCTTGTACCTCTGGACCCCTTTACATTACACAGCACCCTGCACCTCTGCACCCCTTTACATTACACAGCCCCTCACAGCTCTGGACCCTCTGCATGTTACACAGACCCCCTACAGTGCAGACCCCACTCCCTACCATACAGACCCCCATCTACAGTGTAGACCCCCCTACAGTACAGAATCCTCCCCTACAGTGCAGACCCCTCCACCCTATAGCGCAGACCCCCCCCTACAGTGCAGACCCTCCTACAGTACAGACCCCTCCCCCTGCAGCGCAGACCCCCCTACAGTACAGACTCCCCTACAGTACAGAATCCTCACCTACAGTACAGACCCCCCTACAGTGCCGAATCTTCCCCTACAGTACAGACCCCCCTACAGTGCAGGACCCCCTTCTACAGTGCAGGACCCCTTCTACAGTGCAGGACCCCTTCTACAGTGCAGGACCCCCCTACAGTGCAGACCCCCTACAGTGCAGGACCCCTTCTACAGTGCAGGACCCCCTACAGTGCAGGACCCCCCTACAGTGCAGGACCCCCCTACAGTGCAGACCCCCTACAGTGCAGGACCCCCTACAGTGCAGGACCCCCCCCCTACAGTGCAGACCCCCCCCTACAGTGCAGGACCCCCCCTACAGTGCAGACCCCCCTACAGTGCAGACCCCCCTACAGTGCAGGACCCACCACAGTAAAGAACCCCCCTACAGTGCACAGCCTCCCCTAAGGACCCATAGTGTACCTCAAGCCCAAGGCAGCGGCATTGCAGGGGGGAGGTGCGAGCAGCACCCGAGTGGAGTGTCACCTGTTGGCTCAGTGATCCGGGAGCCGGCGCAATAATCCCCTTCTCTCTGTGGTCGCGTGACTCACGTCGCGCCGTTCTGATCAGTCTCGGCAGTGGCTGTCACTCACAGCCGAGCAGCGTGAAGCTGCCTCCCCCTCCTTGTCTACACAGTGCCGTGCATGCAGGAGGGGAAGGCGGCTTCACTCTGCTCGGCCGGGACTGATCAGAACGGCAGCGCGACGCAACCACAGAGAGAAGGGGTTTATTGCGTCGGGTCCCGGATCACTGAGCCGGCAGATGTCACTCCACTCAAGTGCTGCTCGCACCCCCCCCCCCCTGCAATGCCGCCCACTGCCAGTGCCTCGGGCTCTCTCTGTGTGGGCTGCGAACCCGAGGCACGGCGCTGTCTCCTCTTTAGTTGCAGAGGGGGGGGGGCGCTGGCCTGACACCCCCCCACTTAGTACGCCACTGTGCTGCAGCACCCAGTATCCTAGAGCCTTTTCTAGGAACGTGTGCGACGGGAATATGGATGGTTAATTTCAGATTAGGGAATAACAAAGAGTGGTACAGGCATTAAGCATGTGCCGCTCTCCAAAACTGAGAAAATAGAGCAGATCCTGATCCCAATTACCAAATTTTTTGCAAGCCCCTTTGTTTATTAGGAATGAAATACTCAATTTTCTCTGCTGTCTTTGTGTCAGACATATCATAGAGAGCAGAACTGTAGCTGCTTGCTTCACCTCCCGCCTCCCACCCCGTCCTTTGCTCAGCTGAGAGCGAGGAGGAAGGCTGTTAACCTTTCAGGGTTTTTGGTGAGGTATAAAGGCTGGGACTGGGCCTATGTGCAGGCTCTGCCCTTGTAGTGTATAGTGTAGTGTACAGACAGAGAAAGGCATATGAGCTGTCTGACAGGTTGTTGACAGACAGTGTGCCTCCCATACACAAGGTCCAATCTGTCTGGAGTCTGCAGCAGCTTTTAACATAGAATAGCATATAGTACACTAGTAACTTTTCTAATTAGGCTTTAGAACCTGCGCTAGCTGCTAGGTTACTCTGAAATAGTGGTAATGCAGATAGACCTGAAACAGGTCATCTACTTTGTTATTTTAATGCATGCCACTTGTGCCATTATTTATTATAATTGGCAGGTAAGTCTTGTTTGTTCATCCTTGTGATAGCAATAATGGTAAGTTATAAAAAAATAAAAAAATAAAGTGAGTAAAAAAAAGTTTTAAAACATTTTTAAAGCTTTCTGCCCCAGTTACACTTACACACACAAACATAAATGTCCATGTCTGGTGCGCCCCTATACAAAAAATGATTGTACCACACATTTGGTATTCCCATGCACTCCAGAATGAGAGCAATAATTCTATGGCCATCACTTACGGTTAACTTTAAAGCGTAACTCGACTTTTGTTGAAGAAAAAACATTCCTCTCTGGGTGATTCAGGTCCATTACAAGTATTTTAGCAAACTTTGTTGCAGATTCCTACCTTTTGTGTTTATGTCTATGTGGGAAAGTGAGTCTAATGGGAGTGGTTTCATAACTATCATTCAGCTGCATTGCTCTAATGAAGAAAGCTGCTGGGCCTGCATCCCTTTAGACACGATTTCCTATTGGAAGTATCTCACCAAAAATTACATTTTTGTTGCAGGGGATGCCTTTAATCTGACTTGAATCTTAATGTAGACTTCTGGGAAATTGGTGAGCCAATCACACAAGCAGGAAATTTTGTTTTATGGGGGGCGTTCTGTACACAGCATTTTCTCGGCTCGTCATAGTGTTGTATGTAACTGCGTTCTTGACGGTCGTAATTTCAGCTAACTTTTGCGTGACCGTGTGTATTCAAGGCAAACTTGAGCGGAATTCTGTCGGAAAAGCCGTTATATCTTTTTCCGACAAGAAATCCAATCGTGTGTACGTGGCATAATAGTTCCACTTTGTAAAAGCAACTCTAGTAAGGTCTGTGTCTGAACCTGACACATTTTGGTAAAGCTACTGAAGCTGGTGGCAGGGCTTATGCCATCTTGAATTAGGTAGTAGGTAGTCTTAAGGCATAAAACAACTGTTCTGGAAGCAAAAGGGTTAAAAATTAAAAGGTCAGAAACTTTATTTTTAAAAAGATGAAGAGTCTAAAGATATACCTGCTGGCTCTATAGTGACAGCAGCTACAGACATCAGTGAGGTCCTGTTTTAAAGTTAATTTGCTGCTTGTTAAACAATATGTAAATATCTGAAAATCTATAGCCTGGACAAAGTTCTACTTTAAGGTGGATGTAAACCCGATTCATTAAATTTGAGCTGGGCACATATATCTGCAGTGTTTACTTATCTCTCTTCAAAGCACTAAGTCCCGTGGCTTTTTCCTGCACTGTTCTTCTGTTATCAGCATGATAACTTCTAACAAGTTCTCTGTCAATTGTGATAAAACCAGCCTGAATTTTGTGTCATGGGAGGTCTGCCTGTTTCTGTAACACGAGAAGCAGATGCTTAAATCACAGCTATGATTAAGCATCTATTCCATATTGATGTGTAACGCGTTAGCCTGTCTGTACCTTTTCTTCACCATGATGTAAGAGATTTTGGATCTTCTACACTGTTTTACCACGAATAAAAGGTGTTATTCGGAGTGCGGCCGTTTAGCTATTTTCTTTTATTTTGTACATGATTGCAGCTGAAGTTGTGAGTGGGGAGGGAGGCTATTGGAGGCACCAACATGCTTGGAGCAGCATCGCTACCTCATATTTTAACACAATGACTACTTTCTAAAGAATATATAAAGCAGAAGACTGCAGAAATATATGTACAACTTTTGTAGGGAGATTTGTTTCATCCCTGTGTATCATCTGAGGCTGTTCACTTAACTTAGTATATGTGAGGGTTTACATCCACTTTAAGTAAATCTATGCTTATGCTTAGTTTGAATTGTTCAGTTCTAGTCCAAAGAGGAATTTTAGGCTTTAAGATGTATGTACATCCAATGCATTTTTCATTATCAAAAAATCTATAAACCTTTTTGTGCATGGCACAGTAAACCAAAAAAAATAAAAAATTGGGCTTAACAAAAAAAAAAAAAAAATCCAAATTCCAACCCAAGCAGAAAAAAAAATATTTATATATATATATATATATATATATATAGTTATATATATATATATATATATATATATATATATATTTATGCTATACTCACCCCATCTCCTAGTGCTGGCTCTCTTCTGGGTTGAATAACACCCAGTGCAATCCAACTCATTTCCTGTTAGCCCAAGGTGTCATGGTTCCACCCAGTGCTGTATTTTGGCCTAGGCCTAGGGTGCCACTTTTGGGGGGGTGGGGTGCATACCCCCCCAACGAAAAAAAAGCCCCTGTACCCGGCTCCTGCCGCTGTGGCCTCCATCAGGGGAGTACATCTGAATCCAGTGGCATCACCATGAGGGTGCGGGGGGGGGCGACGGGCGATCACACCCAGGTGACACAAGGAAGCAGTAGTAGTGGGTGCCCCCCCCCCAAATAGGCAAAGTGGTGATGTCTTCCCCTGCTCCATTTGCCAGTGGCACTGTGACAGGGAGAGAAGAGCCGCACAGTGTCTATATCTCCCCTCTCCCCTTTCTCCTGGCAGCCACGGCATCCCTCTGTCCTTCTACCACTGCGTTCCCTCCTCGCATGAAGATGACAGGGCGGGTCTTAAAAAGGAAGGGCCATATTTAAAATAGGGGATGCACCAGTTTAGTCAGGCCTAGGGCAGCAAAAAACCTAAATACGCCACTGGTTCTGACCTGAAAACAGAACAATAATTTGGGACACACTCTGATGGTGTTTCCCACATTTGTTTTTAAACTAATAGTTGGCAAATATTGAATATTTTGGGTTAAAGCTTGCAGTAGTTCAGGATTGGCGGGCCGGGTGGATGGGTTGAGAATTAGTCATTTTAGTCTTGCTTTTTTTTCCTATTGTATGGTATATCCATTCCTTTGCCACTTCAGTGTCTTGCTATGTTCACAAGATGGTGCTCATGTCTCTTAACTATGGAAGTAGCGCATTCAGTAGATTTGCAGGGCTAGCTGTATTATTCAGTCAGTATAATACACTATGTATTATATATTTATTTTCACGTATGCCAGATTAGCTGCGCGTAAAAGAAAAAAAAAAGGAAAGCGCTAGGCAGACAAACTACTTTGAAAACAACAAGCGAGTCCTTTCTTTGATAATGGTTCCTAAGTGTGTTTTTTATATCTTTCATAATCACTATAATAAGTGCTGGGCTGGGTCTAGAAGGTGGACAGTGGGCTCTGCTACAAGCCAATGAATAACGTTGCCTTATGTTTTTTTTCTTAATATCCTACACTGTATTTAAGAAACTATATTTTGTATGCCTTACACAACAATATATAATCTTATGGTGCCATCTAGTGGTCAAATACAGACTCCACACCCGTATGTCTTGAAACATTTCTCTTTCAAACCTTTTGTTCCATGTGTTGTGCATTTCCACACAGGAAATCTATCTAATTCAGTCAATAAAGAATGTCTAAAGAGGAAATCCCCTAAACAGATACACTGTTGGTGCAGTCCAATAATGAAGCGCTATGCGTCTTCACTTCATTGCACTAATATTCTTACACCAAATCTTTTCACTTGGTCTGTATTTTGACCTACTCATTCTGTTTGCTCCCTCCTCCCTCCCCCTTTTTTACCCTGTTTGTACTTTCAAATTTACCTTCCTTCCGTTTAATGTTGCTATTTGTAAAATGATGCACTCAATGGTGGAGAAGGTTCTGGGTTCTGGTAGATCATGAGCTTAAAAAGGGATTGTAAACCCTCGTGTTTTTTCACCTTAATGCATCCTATGCATTAAGGTTAAAAAAGACTTGGCAGTCACTGGCCCCCCAGCCCTCCCGAGCCCCTTCCTCTCTTCGGCGGGGACGAGCTCTCCCTCTCTCCATGGGGTCCCGCCTCTTGATTGGATAGATTGATAGCAGCGCAGCCATTGGCTCCCCTGCTGTCAATCAAATCCAATGATGCGAGCGCCGGGGGGATGGGGCCAAGTCCGCCATTCATGTCTGTGGATGCAAATGCTGGACTCGGGAGCGTGCCCGCAAGATATCCTCCTCGGGAGAACACTTCTCCTAGGGGATTATCTGATGCAGGGAAGAGCCGCAGAGGGACCCAAGAAGACAGTGTTCAGGGCCACTCTGTGCAAAACAAGCTGCACAGTGGAGGTAAGTGTGACATGTTATTTAAAAAATGATCCTTTACAATCACTTTAATATCGGCATACAATGCCAAGCTGAGGTTTCCAAAGCGAGCAAAGTCCTTTCTTGTATTGAGAGAGAGAAGGATATATTTTGTCACTGTACAAATCATTAGTAAGACCTCATCTGGAATATGCAGTTCAGTTTTGGGCACCAGTTCACAAAAAGGATATCGGGGAACTGGAGAAAGTGCAGAGAAGAGCAACCAAACTTATAAGAGGCATGGAGGAGCTCAGCTTTGAGGATACATTAGAGGAACTGAATCTATTCTATCTTGATAAAAGGAGATTAAGGGGGAATATGATCAACATGTACAAATACAGAAGGGGTTCATATAGTAAACTTGGTGTTGAGTTATTCACTTTAAGGTCATCACAGAGGACCAGTGCTGGGACAAGGCTACCCAGCGCCCAGGGCGAAAATGGCAAACTGCGCCCCCTCCCCCCGGGATTGGGCCAGTAGTGGTTTAAGGTCTGTAATGTTTGTGACATGCACTGAAATAGTGCTACCAGTGTTACACTCCAGCAACCTGGAGAGTTTAAAATTGGTGCACACATATCGGGTAGTGGTAGGTGGCGTCACTGGAAGGAAAGCTGTCACAGCAGTGGTGGTGTCCCTGGGGAAAATGTCACTGTCACTGGAAGAAATAAAAATGTCCCTATGTTGGTGGCATCACTGGGAAGGAAATAGGTTGTTATGTTGTTGGGGTCAGACTGGAGGGGAGGTGGACCCTGAGGGGTGCATGGTCCTAAAGGGATCTAGGGGGGCACTGAGGGAGTAAGGGGGGGAGGGGCTAAAAGGTCTCCAAGGGCTTGTTCAGACATGTGGCTATCATTGCTGGTGTTTGACAGCTGGTGAGGGGGGCCATATATTGCTGCCACCAGTTTTAACCCTAAAAATACTGACCTACTGTGTACAGTGCATGCCATTTCAATTTTGCCATGTGTACAGCCCTGGCTGGCATCATCTCCTTTTACAGGTGGGTGGTTGGGGCACTAAAACACTTACCTCCCTCCCACCTGTGTGCCTGAGCCCCAATGCTTAGCTTACACCTGAGCTTGAAGGAGTCATATAATAAAGGGTGGTTGAGCTAGTTTTACTGTCTCCACCCCTTTAAGCTTCAAATGTAGCCATATGGAGTATGCACAAGATGCAGCTATGATGCTATGTATCTAAAAAAAAATGAACCCCCGGTCTCATTTGGTGGGCAGTACTGCCTGCTGAACACGACCCATTTATGTAAAGTCCATGTTAATGGAATCATGACAGCATACACTAAGGACTTGTGTTAAGGATTAATAGATATGTGGGGTTCAACTTTAAGCAGCATTCCAGCCCTTTCTGTGTTTATTAAAAGTTAGTAGCTACAAAAAGCACACACTCACCTGTCCCACGATCCAGCGATGTGGTCATCCCAGCCCTCAGTTCTCTCTCCTGCCTCTCCCCAGTCACAAGTGTGGGAACCCGGCTACGACAGTCTGCGGCTTCATAGCTGGGTGTGCACTGCGCATGCGCGAGTCACTCTGTGCGTCCTGAATAGCTGGGCAATCTTCTGTGACATGTCCCAGAAGATTGCAGGCAGGGGGAGAGGCGGCCCGAGTGGGAGCCTGGTACCTGGCAAAACTAGGTACCCACTCCACCCCACCCCCCCCCCCCCCCCCCCAAAAAAAACAAAAAAACAAATGACATGCCAAATGTGGCATGTCAGGGGGTTAGGGGTCCTTAAAGTGAAACTTCCACTCTTGGGTGTGTAGCGCCCACCCCATAGGGTTTTTGTGAATAGTGATAGGCAAATTTAGCCAGGGCCTTGCACTTTTTTAGGCCTGGTTGTTTATTTGGGAGAGGGGAGTGCTAGAATAGAGGTGGGTGTGGGGGCCTGTTAACATAAAGGTAATGAACAACTTTGCAGCTCCCAAGGGAGTAGCGCGTTACAGGTGAAACTGCGCTTTAAATATAAATGGCACTGCTGTGTGTCTACTAAAAGACAGTGCACTTCTGTGTCTGTCAGGAAAGCCACGATTTTGTGCACATTCTTGACATGTAAGCACATGAACCTAGCCTTATAGCGGGCATGTGCAATTTACCTGCAGTTTTAGGTGCGCTCCTGATGAATTCTATTGAACTGTGCATTTTCTGAACACGCATCAAAGATGCAGCATGGAAGATTGTGATTTACTTTCATGAAAACACACAGTCTAATAGAATTTAATGGGAGCGCACTTAAAACTGTGGATAAACTGCACATACAATCACGCTGTGGCCAAACCACAGCACACCAGTGTGAATTCGCTACTAGGGATAAGAAAGGAGTAAATCCTTGAGGAGGCCGGGGTGGTAAGAGTATGTGTTAGTGAAGAGCAAATTAATGTTGGAGTACAGAGTATGTGCTAGGCTACATGATGGGAACAGGAAAGTTAGAAGAGCTAAAAGCATACTGGGATGGAAAGGGTGTCAGACAGAGGGCTGTGTGGCAGGACATGTGTACTATGTGAGAGAGAGAGAGAGAGAGAGAGAGAGAGAGAGAGAGAGAGAGAGAGAGAGAGAGAGAGAGAGAGACCAGAACAAGTGAAGGAGAAGTGTCCCAGGAAGGAGAGCAAGTTGGGGGCAGGGGTGTAGCTTGCTGGAGGATAGCTGCAGATAAGGCACAGTTGGATGAACGGAGAAGTCGGGGAATCAGTAGATCCTGTGGTGGATTAAAAGCGCAGTCACTCCTGTCAGTGAGTCAGGAGCAGCAACAGAAGCTCCCAGTGCGCCCCCTTCACAACAGACTAAGACCCCGCCCAGGGCAAGTGTGCCTCCCGCCCACCCCTTGTACCAGGAAACAGGGGGCACTCTTTACGTCTAGAGGAAAAAAGATTTCATCTCCAAATACAGAAAGGTTTCTTCACTGTAAGAGCTGTGAAAATGTGGAATGGAGTCCCTAAAAAGCTGGTCTTAAAAAGGCCTGGATTCTTTCTTAAATGTACATAATATAACTGAGTACTGACATTTGTAGAGAAAGCTGATCCAGGGAATATCTGATTGCCTCTTGGGGGATCAGGAAGGAATGTTTTTCCCCCGCTGAAACAAATTGCATCATGCTTCATTGGAGGGGGTTTTTTTTGCCCGTTTTTGCATAAAATTTTCTAGATTTTTTTCCTTTAGATTTTCCAAAACCATATAATATGAGATCAAGTTTCAATTTGTATGCAATCAGGCAGGCCCTTGCACTACATGGTTTCAGTAAATCTAAAAGGAAATCAAACCAAAGTTGTATATATATTTATTTTCACGTATGCCAGATTAGCTGCGCGTAAAAGAAAAAAAAAAGAAAGCGCTAGGCAGACAAACTACTTTGAAAACAACAAGCGAGTCCTTTCTTTGATAATGGTTCCTAAGTGTGTTTTTTATATCTTTCATAATCACTATAATAAGTGCTGGGCTGGGTCTAGAAGGTGGACAGTGGGCTCTGCTACAAGCCAATGAATAACGTTGCCTTATGTTTTTTTTCTTAATATCCTACACTGTATTTAAGAAACTATATTTTGTATGCCTTACACAACAATATATAATCTTATGGTGCCATCTAGTGGTCAAATACAGACTCCACACCCGTATGTCTTGAAACATTTCTCTTTCAAACCTTTTGTTCCATGTGTTGTGCATTTCCACACAGGAAATCTATCTAATTCAGTCAATAAAGAATGTCTAAAGAGGAAATCCCCTAAACAGATACACTGTTGGTGCAGTCCAATAATGAAACGCTATGCGTCTTCACTTCATTGCACTAATATTCTTACACCAAATCTTTTCACTTGGTCTGTATTTTGACCTACTCATTCTGTTTGCTCCCTCTTCCCTCCCCCTTTTTTACCCTGTTTGTACTTTCAAATTTACCTTCCTTCCGTTTAATGTTGCTATTTGTAAAATGATGCACTCAATGGTGGAGAAGGTTCTGGGTTCTGGTAGATCATGAGCTTAAAAAGGGATTGTAAACCCTCGTGTTTTTTCACCTTAATGCATCCTATGCATTAAGGTTAAAAAAGACTTGGCAGTCACTGGCCCCCCAGCCCTCCCGAGCCCCTTCCTCTCTTCGGCGGGGACGAGCTCTCCCTCTCTCCATGGGGTCCCGCCTCTTGATTGGATAGATTGATAGCAGCGCAGCCATTGGCTCCCCTGCTGTCAATCAAATCCAATGATGCGAGCGCCGGGGGGATGGGGCCAAGTCCGCCATTCATGTCTGTGGATGCAAATGCTGGACTCGGGAGCGTGCCCGCAAGATATCCTCCTCGGGAGAACACTTCTCCTAGGGGATTATCTGATGCAGGGAAGAGCCGCAGAGGGACCCAAGAAGACAGTGTTCAGGGCCACTCTGTGCAAAACAAGCTGCACAGTGGAGGTAAGTGTGACATGTTATTTAAAAAATGATCCTTTACAATCACTTTAATATCGGCATACAATGCCAAGCTGAGGTTTCCAAAGCGAGCAAAGTCCTTTCTTGTATTGAGAGAGAGAAGGATATATTTTGTCACTGTACAAATCATTAGTAAGACCTCATCTGGAATATGCAGTTCAGTTTTGGGCACCAGTTCACAAAAAGGATATCGGGGAACTGGAGAAAGTGCAGAGAAGAGCAACCAAACTTATAAGAGGCATGGAGGAGCTCAGCTTTGAGGATACATTAGAGGAACTGAATCTATTCTATCTTGATAAAAGGAGATTAAGGGGGAATATGATCAACATGTACAAATACAGAAGGGGTTCATATAGTAAACTTGGTGTTGAGTTATTCACTTTAAGGTCATCACAGAGGACCAGTGCTGGGACAAGGCTACCCAGCGCCCAGGGCGAAAATGGCAAACTGCGCCCCCTCCCCCCGGGATTGGGCCAGTAGTGGTTTAAGGTCTGTAATGTTTGTGACATGCACTGAAATAGTGCTACCAGTGTTACACTCCAGCAACCTGGAGAGTTTAAAATTGGTGCACACATATCGGGTAGTGGTAGGTGGCGTCACTGGAAGGAAAGCTGTCACAGCAGTGGTGGTGTCCCTGGGGAAAATGTCACTGTCACTGGAAGAAATAAAAATGTCCCTATGTTGGTGGCATCACTGGGAAGGAAATAGGTTGTTATGTTGTTAGGGTCAGACTGGAGGGGAGGTGGACCCTGAGGGGTGCATGGTCCTAAAGGGATCTAGGGGGGCACTGAGGGAGTAAGGGGGGGAGGGGCTAAAAGGTCTCCAAGGGCTTGTTCAGACATGTGGCTATCATTGCTGGTGTTTGACAGCTGGTGAGGGGGGCCATATATTGCTGCCACCAGTTTTAACCCTAAAAATACTGACCTACTGTGTACAGTGCATGCCATTTCAATTTTGCCATGTGTACAGCCCTGGCTGGCATCATCTCCTTTTACAGGTGGGTGGTTGGGGCACTAAAACACTTACCTCCCTCCCACCTGTGTGCCTGAGCCCCAATGCTTAGCTTACACCTGAGCTTGAAGGAGTCATATAATAAAGGGTGGTTGAGCTAGTTTTACTGTCTCCACCCCTTTAAGCTTCAAATGTAGCCATATGGAGTATGCACAAGATGCAGCTATGATGCTATGTATCTAAAAAAAAATGAACCCCCGGTCTCATTTGGTGGGCAGTACTGCCTGCTGAACACGACCCATTTATGTAAAGTCCATGTTAATGGAATCATGACAGCATACACTAAGGACTTGTGTTAAGGATTAATAGATATGTGGGGTTCAACTTTAAGCAGCATTCCAGCCCTTTCTGTGTTTATTAAAAGTTAGTAGCTACAAAAAGCACACACTCACCTGTCCCACGATCCAGCGATGTGGTCATCCCAGCCCTCAGTTCTCTCTCCTGCCTCTCCCCAGTCACAAGTGTGGGAACCCGGCTACGACAGTCTGCGGCTTCATAGCTGGGTGTGCACTGCGCATGCGCGAGTCACTCTGTGCGTCCTGAATAGCTGGGCAATCTTCTGTGACATGTCCCAGAAGATTGCAGGCAGGGGGAGAGGCGGCCCAAGTGGGAGCCTGGTACCTGGCAAAACTAGGTACCCACTCCACCACACCCCCCCCCCCCCCCCCAAAAAAAACAAAAAAACAAATGACATGCCAAATGTGGCATGTCAGGGGGTTAGGGGTCCTTAAAGTGAAACTTCCACTCTTGGGTGTGTAGCGCCCACCCCATAGGGTTTTTGTGAATAGTGATAGGCAAATTTAGCCAGGGCCTTGCACTTTTCTAGGCCTGGTTGTTTATTTGGGAGAGGGGAGTGCTAGAATAGAGGTGGGTGTGGGGGCCTGTTAACATAAAGGTAATGAACAACTTTGCAGCTCCCAAGGGAGTAGCGCGTTACAGGTGAAACTGCGCTTTAAATATAAATGGCACTGCTGTGTGTCTACTAAAAGACAGTGCACTTCTGTGTCTGTCAGGAAAGCCACGATTTTGTGCACATTCTTGACATGTAAGCACATGAACCTAGCCTTATAGCGGGCATGTGCAATTTACCTGCAGTTTTAGGTGCGCTCCTGATGAATTCTATTGAACTGTGCATTTTCTGAACACGCATCAAAGATGCAGCATGGAAGATTGTGATTTACTTTCATGAAAACACACAGTCTAATAGAATTTAATGGGAGCGCACTTAAAACTGTGGATAAACTGCACATACAATCACGCTGTGGCCAAACCACAGCACACCAGTGTGAATTCGCTACTAGGGATAAGAAAGGAGTAAATCCTTGAGGAGGCCGGGGTGGTAAGAGTATGTGTTAGTGAAGAGCAAATTAATGTTGGAGTACAGAGTATGTGCTAGGCTACATGATGGGAACAGGAAAGTTAGAAGAGCTAAAAGCATACTGGGATGGAAAGGGTGTCAGACAGAGGGCTGTGAGAGAGAGAGAGAGAGAGAGAGAGAGAGAGAGAGAGAGAGAGAGAGAGAGAGAGAGACCAGAACAAGTGAAGGAGAAGTGTCCCAGGAAGGAGAGCAAGTTGGGGGCAGGGGTGTAGCTTGCTGGAGGATAGCTGCAGATAAGGCACAGTTGGATGAACGGAGAAGTCGGGGAATCAGTAGATCCTGTGGTGGATTAAAAGCGCAGTCACTCCTGTCAGTGAGTCAGGAGCAGCAACAGAAGCTCCCAGTGCGCCCCCTTCACAACAGACTAAGACCCCGCCCAGGGCAAGTGTGCCTCCCGCCCACCCCTTGTACCAGGAAACAGGGGGCACTCTTTACGTCTAGAGGAAAAAAGATTTCATCTCCAAATACAGAAAGGTTTCTTCACTGTAAGAGCTGTGAAAATGTGGAATGGAGTCCCTAAAAAGCTGGTCTTAAAAAGGCCTGGATTCTTTCTTAAATGTACATAATATAACTGAGTACTGACATTTGTAGAGAAAGCTGATCCAGGGAATATCTGATTGCCTCTTGGGGGATCAGGAAGGAATGTTTTTCCCCCGCTGAAACAAATTGCATCATGCTTCATTGGAGGGGTTTTTTTTTGCCCGTTTTTGCATAAAATTTTCTAGATTTTTTTCCTTTAGATTTTCCAAAACCATATAATATGAGATCAAGTTTCAATTTGTATGCAATCAGGCAGGCCCTTGCACTACATGGTTTCAGTAAATCTAAAAGGAAATCAAACCAAAGTTGTATAGTGTGTATCCAGCTTTAGGCTCCCTGAGATCCCTCCTCACTGGATGACATCACCTCTTTACGGGCATCATCAATGTTATCACCCGAAACTGAGAAAGTGTCAGTTTAAGGCTCACACTGCCGTACGGAGCATCTCACAGCAGGGGTCCGGTGCATCAATGTTCACCATTTCAGGTTCGATTTTTGGCTGAATTCGGACCAGAAGATGCACAGGACTCCCATGCAATTCACTTTGGAGCCGCTCTGTAGATGTGTGAACTGGCTTCATTGAGAGCCGGTCACAATCTCCTGCTATGCGAATTGGATGTGCGGAAAGCCGCATCCAATTCTCAATACTATGAATCCAGCCTTAAGCAACAAAATGGAAAATTTATATCAAATACTTACCGTAATTTTCCTTTCCTGATGGGCTCCATGGCAGCATACGTGAGGGGTTAGCCCCGCCTCCATAATTACCCAATAGGACCTCTACTCCCATAAATCTTTGCTCCAAGCTGCTATCCGTGTTCCGTAACTAGCCTACTCCAACATTTGGGAGGGAACTCCTGCTGCCATGGAGCCCATCAGGAAAGGAAAATTACGGTAAGTATTTGATATAAATTTTCCATTTTCCTGACAGGCTCCATGGCAGCATACGTGTGGGAAATAGCTCGCCAAACACACCCGGGTGGGCTAAAAAATGTGGAGCAAAGAGACTAGAATTGTATTTTTCATTGTCCACTGACAATACTTGTAAACCAAAATTAACAGAAGAAAGGGCAGCTGGCTCCACACAATAATGGGAAACAAAAGTATTAATTGAAGACCAGGAAGCTGCTCTACAGATAACTTCTGGTGCGACATGTCGAACTGCTGCCCAAGAGGTCGAGATGCCCGAGTTGAATGAGCCGTCACTGCCTCAGGAGGAACCATGCCCTTTGCCTTGTATGCCCTTTGAATCGTTTGGACCACCCAAGATGAGATTGATCTTACTGATGCTCGCATCCCTTTATTTTTGCCATGGAGAAGGACAAAAAGAAAGTCTGTTCGTCTGAACGAGGCTGTAGCGTCCAAATATTGCTTCAAGGTGCGACCAACATCCAAGGGGTGAATCTCTTGGTTGTCTGACATTCTAAACGTAGGTAGCACGATCTCCTGATTTTCATGAAATATTGATGTAACTTTTGGATTTGACCCAAGCATAGGGATCAGGACCACTCTGTCCGGAAAGAAGGTTAGAAATGGTTCCACAGACCCAAGATTCCTAATTTCCGACACTCTTTTGGCTGAAGTTATTGCCACCAAAAACACTGTTTTAATAGTGAGATCTCCTAAAGACAGGGGAGCGTCCAAACTTTTTCCAAGATCAGAAAGAAAGTCCAGTACTAACGGAAGGTCCCATTTGGGAAACCTGGGCCTTTTTTGAGGCCTAAGCCTGATGGCTCCTTTAAAGAATTGTTGTATTAAGGTATGATTCGCCCACGAAACTCCTGTAAAGGCTGAAATGGCTGAAACTTGTACTCTTAGGCCGCGTACACACGCGGGGACTGTTCGGCCAACTTTGTCCGTCAAACAGTTTCGGCAAACAGTCCGCTCAAAATTAGCATGGACGGAACATTGCCACACACGACGTACGAACAGTTTGCTGAAACCGTGCGCGATGACGTGAACGGCACGTACGACGGGACGAAAAATACGACGTCCTATACACTGCATTATAACTTTCGGCGTGTAAAGCCTTTCTGAGCATGCGTGGAACTTAGTTTGTCGAACAACCCTACACACGAGGGAACTGTTCGCTGAAACAAGGTTTCAGCGGACAGTTTTTCGGAAATTCCGAAAAACCTTGTTCAGCGGACTGTTCGCTGAAACTGTCCGCTGAACGCCCACACACGGGCGGACTGTCCGCCGAAACACTGTTCAGCGGACAAAGTTGGCCTAACAGTCCCCGCGTGTGTACGCGGCCTTAGAGAACTAACTGCCAGAGACAAGTCTAACCCTGACTGAAGGAAAGACAAGATATCTTGAACTGCCGGAGAATTATATGAATTTGACCTAGAAGACATGTGGGCCATAAACCTGGCCCATATACGTTCGTATACTTTATTGGTACTCTTCCGTCTGGCACTAAGAAGGGTTGGAATCGCTTCTTCTGGGCAACCCAGAGCTTCTAGCCTTCCCCTCTCAAGAACCATGCCCTGAGGTGTAGACAGGATGGGCACGGGTGTAATAGTGTGCCCTGGGACAGTAGATCTGGCCTGAGAGGCAGGGGAACTGGATCCTGATAGCTGAGGAGCAACAGCAGAGGAATGGGCCAGAATGGTATTATTGCAATGATCTCCACCTTCTCCCCTCTGAGCCTCCGAAGAAACTGTAGGATTACAGGAACTGGAGGGAAGGCATAGGCTCTCTGGAACTTCCAACAATCCGTGAGAGCATCTGTCCTGAACGCCTGAGGATCCCTGAACCTCGAGTAGTATCTGTGCATCTTGCGATTGTACGGCGAAGCGAACAGATCGACCTCTGGAGATACTCCCAGAGTCAGAAGCCACTCGAAGACATCCCTGTGGAGGGACCACTCGTTGTTGTCTATTCTGACCCGTGACAGAAAATCTGCTTGAACATTCTGGGCCCCTGGGATGTATACAGCAGAAATGTTGACCACATTCTTCTGAGCCCAGCTCATTATCGGTTCTACTTCTCGTAATAGAGACCAACTGCAAGTCCCTCCTTGTTTCTTTATATAGGCCACCGCAGTTGTGTTGTCCAATCTTAACATTACTGATGACACTGCCACCAGATGGCGAAATGCTATGAGCGCTTGAAAGGCTGCTCTCAACTCCAGGATGTTGGAGACCACACACAGCGACGGGAACGACCACCTTCCTTGAGCTACTTCCGTAAGGCAATGAGCGCCCCAACCTTTGTTGCTGGCATCTGAAGTTACTATTACCCAGGAAATGGGGACTATCGAATGATGGTTGCGTAGATTCTTCCCTTGAAGCCACCAGAGGAGAGACATCCTCATCGCTGGTGTAAGGAGTATGCGTTGTGATTGACTGGACGAGTCCCACTGTTGCAGAAACCCTTTCTGGAAGGGACGAGTGTGCCACTGGGCCCACTTCACCATAGGGATGGTGGCTGTCATTGTGCCAATCACCTTCAAACATTGTGGAGCCGAAAGATGAGATGATTCCCAAGCCTTGTGAATCCTGTCTCGGATCACACTGATTTTCTCCTCCGGTAGGGAGATAGTGCCTTTTAATGTGTCGAACTGAGCCCCTAGAAACACGATAACTTGAGTTGGAACCAGATGGCTCTTCTCCAGGTTCAGGAGCCAACCAAACGTCTGCAGAGTGGAGATGACTAAACTCTTGTGTTCTAGAATTTGATCTCTGTCCTGAGATAATAGGAGCAAATCGTCCAGATAATGATGGAGACAAACTCCTTTGACCCGTAAAAGAGCTACTATCGCTAGGAGTACCTTGGAGAAGACCCGAGGAGATGTTGTCAACCCGAAACTGTAAACTGTAGGTGTTGCTCGCCAACTCCGAAACTGAGAAACTGCTGGAAATCCCTTGCTACTGGCACGTGAAAGTATGCGTCCTTCAAATCGATTGAGATTAACCAATCCCCCAGATGCACCGACTGTTGGATCGTAAGAAGGGATTCCATCTTGAACTTTTCCTTCCGAATGAAGGAATTGAGGTGGGTCAAATCTATCACCGGCCTCCATGCGCCGTTTCTTTTCTGAACCATAAACAGAGGGGAATACATGCCTTCGCCACGTTCGTTTTCCAGCACAGGCACAGCTGCACCTTGATCCAGTAAACAACTTACGTAGGTCAATAGGACCTGTTTCTTTTCCTTTAAGCCTGGAATTGTTGTGGGAACGAACCTTAACCTCGGAGTGTTGATGAAAGTCCACTTGTAACACGAGGAAACCGTCTTGACAGTCCAATAATCTTAAATTGAGGCCGCCCAAACATGTCGGTAGTGAAGAAGGCGAGACCCCACCTGACATGTTTGAGCGGGCCCAATTTCAAAAAGATTTAGTAGAATCTTGGTTACCTACGGAACCCCCCTTTGAGGTTTTCTTAAGGGAGGATTTTCTGGACCTCCAAGATCTAGAGAACTCCCTGCCGGGTCTATAACTGCGCGCTTCTCTAGCGCGATCCGAGGTCTGCCTTCTTGGAAAAATATGTTTTTGGTTTTGAAGACATCTGTCTTGAGGGAGGAACCCAGACCTCCCACCCGTGGCCCGGGATATGGCGCTATCTAGTTTATTACCAAATAAGGAGGTTCCCTCAAATGGTATACGACACCATGCCTGCTTAGATGTTGGATCCGCCAACCAGGGACGGAGCCACAAAGCACGGCGTGCCGAGACTGCTGCCAACATAGCCCGAGACAGAAGGCGGGTAATGTCAATAGATACCTCCCCCAAAAAGGCTGATGCCATTCTGATCTCCTGAATGGGAGAGTCTTTAGCCGTATTCACCGAGATACCTCTCAAGAACTCCTCAACATTGTCGGCCCAAGTTTCAATAGCCTTTGAGACTGCGGCTAAAGCCAAAGTTGGTTTACAGGCCATCCCTGAAGTTAGATAAATTATTTTCAGATCTGAGTCAATTCTTCTCTCTAACGGATCTTTGAAAGATACCGTGTCTTCCAAAGGGAGAGTCACGTATTTGACTAAACGCATAAGTGCTGCGTCTACCAGAGGAGCTGATTCAAGGTGCTTCACATCATCCTCCTTAAAGGGGTACAGTTTAGACACTTTTGATTGCATGGAGCTCTTCCTATCAATCTTGCTCCACTCTTCAGTAATGATTTCTCCCATTTCAGATAGGAAAGGAAAATATTGTTGTTCCTTTTTGAGTTGTTTGAAAAACTTTCTTTGTTTGGGGAGGGGGGAAGTAGTGGGTTCTTCCCATTTTAAAGCTTCTTTCACTGCCTTGACTAGAGCAGGTACTAAAGCATAATCAAATCCTACTCCTGGATCCTCTGGATCCGAATCGCTGTCAGACAAGAGAACAGAGTGGTGGCTTGGTTGAGAAGATTCCCCAGTCTCTTGTAAGAGCCCTTCACCTCCTGAAGGACACAATGGGTCTGAAGGGGATTCCATAGAGTGATGAGCTTCCCTCTCCTGCAGGGATTCCTTTACCACCCTTCTCACCATAGATTCCAAGCGTTGATCCGCACCATCTCTTTCATCTGCGACTTTAGAAAAGCAATGATCACAGAGCGATTTGTCTGATGGGATGGGCATCTTACAGCCCCAACATGAATTATCTGGTCCTCTGTTTGAGTGCGAGTGACCACTGCGTTGTTCAGATCTGGAAGACCTATGGTGACCAGACTTTGATGATGATTTACGGTGGTGCGATTTTGACGATCCACTGCGACTATGCGCACTGTAATGCGGTTCGGACCTAGAAGGGCTATAAGGAAATATACAAAAGAGAGAGAGAGAGAGACACAGACCAGGCTGGTATCAAATGCTAAGGAATACTCCACATATACACAGCAATCCAGCCATGTACATACCTGTTACAAGCGGGCAGGTCACTAGTAGGCAGTGAGGCATCCATGACTAAAGATCGCTGACTGTAACAACAATAGACCCTCATAAGCAGCCATACAAAACACAGGAGCAACAATACATCAGAGCAGATCATAACCTACCTTACACCAACCAGAGAATGGCCCCGGGAAGTCGCTGAATTTCCTGCAATCATTCCCAAATTCTGACATCTCTCACTGTGTTTTAAATATAGATTAGGGGTTGGGCGCATTGATAAAGGGGACTGCACCCTGCATGGAAGGGCCGCCACTGACTACCACATTGAAAGGCTCTGTATGGGGCCTAAATTAAGCCCCGATAAACACCAATATAAAAGTGAGGAACAAGGCAGTCCAATGTAGCAGCCAGCAGGCTATTTAAAGCGGGAGTCCGCCGGGACACCGCGTTTTTTTTTTTTTTTAAAGTCAGCAGCTACAAATACTGCAGCTGCTGACTTTTAAAATGGTGACACTTACCTGTCCAGCGCGCCCGCGATGTCGGCACCCGAAGCCGATCTCTAGATCGACACTCGGGTGCTGCCGCCGCCATCTTGGGTATGGGAATCAGGAAATGGAGCCTTTCGGCTTCATTTCCCGGTTCCCTACTGCGCATGCGCGAGCCGCGCGGCGCAATCCGGACGGTCCCCGCTGCCTCTGGAAACAGTGTGTTTCCCAGCAGGCAGCGGGGCACTTGCGCAAAGGGGCGGGCAGTTGCGGAAAGGGGCGTAATCTACGCCCCTTTCCGCAGACAGCTATATCGGAAGTGGGTGCAGTTACCTGGATTATCCAGGTAACTGCACCCCCCTCCCCCCTGAAAGGTGCCAATTGTGGCACCAGAGGGGGGGGGGGGGATTCCGATGAGCGGAGGTCCATTTTAGGGTGGACCTCCGCTTTAAACCTAAGCTTTTTCTCTTGCTGGTCTGCATTTTTTTCACATCAGAAGTTCATTCTCCTTATGCTGCAGCAATAGGCAGTTCTATTGCCTAAACAGCCTTCACATAATGATCTGGTATCACAGTCTAGTATGATGAGCTCCGTCCGGATGGATGATGCTGCTCCAGGGATCATGTCCATAACAGCCTGGGCTTGCAGGATGTGAGTTGAATAATGCTGGTGGATATTCTACCTGGAAGGCTGAAGACTTCTAGTGCCCAAAGAAGTACAGTGAGGGACAGAACAGGATTGAAGGTGTTTATTGCACAAAAAGCAGCAGCTTTTTTTCATTTACAGCACGTTATTACAGAGCAAAACAACTGCTTTTCTTGGAGCATGGAATTATTGTTTTCTGATACAAACCCGGTAAGCAATGATGTGTTTAATAAGCAAATCCAAGGACCCCATATTGCATAGTGAGAGGAAAGAAAATAAATGTGTACCTAATAAAGCATCCAGATATGTCACGTACCCCTGAAATTGCATTAACGTGGCCAGCTTTTGATTTTTCCACTTGTAATTGGAATAAACATAGGGGTTCCATTAACAATACGTTTCTTTTTTACCTCTATCTTGCATCTTGAGGTTTTTCATGTGAGAGCTACATAGTAAACAGTAACAGAGGTGCTAACTAATTACGGACTGCCGCCATTATATAGCCATTATACGGCGGCTGTTTGACACTGAATACCGGGGTTATGGCAGCAGCTGCCATAACCCTGGTATCTTTTTATACAGCGTGTGGTCCGCTTTCAGATAAAAGTGGTCTCTGCGGCGGATTCACCGCAAGATCCCTTTTAATCAGTGGCGGGAGAGGTGCCCCCTGCTACTGCTCCCCGGTGGTCACAGCTGCTTACTGGAGCCACCTTTCCCCTCTGAGGAATGGAGTCGAGTGAGGGACCCCACTAGGCTCCATACCATTAGAGGATGGAAGCGACGTCAAACATCACTTTCGCCCAAAGGTTTTAGAGGGGAAATATGTTTTTATTGAAAAAAAAGAAATAATAAAACGTATAAATATTATATATATATATATATTTTTTTTTTATTGCTTTTAAGTGAAAATATGAGATTTGTGGTCTTTTTAACCCCAGATCTCACATTAAAGAGGTCCTGTCATGCTGTTTTCTTCTGTTACAAGGGATATTTACACTCCTTGTAATAGTAATAAAAGTGACCCCAGCATAAAAATAAAAAGTAAAAGAAAAATGTAAAGAGCACCGTCCTGCCAAGCTCACACGCAGAAGCGAACGCATACGTAAGTCCTGCCCGCATATGAAAGCGATGTTCAAACCACACATCTGTGGTATTGCCGCGATCATTAGTGCAAGAACAATAATTCTAGCTCAACTTCCTCTAATTCAAAATTGGTAACTGTAGAAATTTTTAAACGTCGGAACATCAGGACATGTTGGGTATCAATTTACTCAGTGGAGCATTATCACAATATAGAAAAAACTGGGCTAACTTTTACTATTGTCTTATTTTTTTTTATTCAAAGTTTGTATCTTTTCCAAAAAAATTGCACTTGTAAGACTGCTGCACAAATACAGTGTGACAAAGTATTGCAATGACTGCCATTTTATTCTCTAGGGCAGTCATGTCCAAAGTCCGGCCTGTGGGCCATTTGCGGCCCGCGGTCCGGTTTTGTATGGCGCCCATCTTGCCCCCAGCTTCTCCTGTATTATGGCCCACCTGGCTCCGCACACCCCGAGCGCCTCACTGACAAGCTGGGGCATGTGCGGCAGGTCCGGAGCCTGTGATTCCGGCGGGGATTGGTGGCGGTGACTGGCTGCTAGTGCCTCTCACCCCGCCTCTCATCCCCGCCTCTCACTGACAATCAGGTGCTGGGGGGCGGTCCAAGGCCTCCGGGAAGCTGACAGCACATGCCGCCAATAGCAGACACTGAGCTGTCCCTGCAGCTGCTGCAGATCTCTCAGTGCCTGTGATTGGCGGCGCGGATTGGCAGCGCGGATTGGCTGAGGTGCCGCGCGCTGTCAGCTTCCTGAAAGCCAGAACGAGAGGAGAAAAAAGGTAAAGAGAATTACAGATAAAGAGAATTAAAGAGAATTAAAGAGAGAGAATATTAAAGAGAGAGAGAATTAAAGAGAGAGAGAAATAAAGAGAATTAAAGAGAAAGAGAAATAAAGAGAATTAAAGAGAGAGAGAGAGAAATAAAGAGAAAGTGAATTAAAGAGAAAGAGAGAACTAAAGAAAAAGAGAATTAAAGAGAAATAAAGAGAAAGAGAATTAAAGAGAAATAAAGAAAAAGAGAATTAAAGAGAAAGAGAGAAATAAAGAGAAAGATAATTAAATGTAAATAACAGCTCATCTTCACCACACACAGCCACAAAGGTAGGAGAATTCTTGCTGGGCGGTGTATTAGTGTATCGGACGAACACGCTTAGACCAAAACCTCTGACACTGCGCTCACATAATATTTTCCCATTCTGGTCAATTTCTAAAATGACGACTGTAAACAAGAGAAGGAAAGTTGACAGTGAGGGCCGCCGCTTCCAGGACAAGTGGAAAGTGGAATATTTCTTCACTGAAATACGGAATCACTGTGTTTGTCTGATATGCCAAGAGACTGTGGCTGTTTATAAGGAATTTAATGTCAAGAGGCACTACCAGTTGCGACATAGCACATATGACAAGCTAACAGGGCGCGACCGCAGTGAAAAGTTGAAGCAACTTGAAGCTGTTTTAATGTCGCAACAGCGATTTTTCACAAGAGCCCGTGAGTCAAATGAAAATGCCACAAAGGCAAGCTATGAGGTGGCAACGTTAATTGCTAAAAATTGCAAATCTTTTGCTGAGGGTGACTTCATCAAAGAATGCGTTATGAAAATGGTGGAGAATATCTGTCCAGAGAAGAAGCAAGAGTTTGCCAACATTTGCCTGGCTCGTAACACTGTAGCACGGAGAATTGAAGAGATTTCATCAGATATTAAGAAACAGTTGACATACAAAGGAGCGGATTTTGACTTCTTTTCAATAGCCTGTGATGAAAGCACGGACCTATCTAACACGGCTCAGTTGCTGATTTTTATGAGAGGGGTGGACGATGAAATGAATGTGACTGAAGAGCTACTTGACCTCCAGAGTCTTACGGACCAAACAAGAGGAAAAGATTTGTTTGTTTCTGTTAGTTCCGCCATAAATGACATGAAACTGCCTTGGAACAAAGTTACTGGGATTATTACTGATGGGGCACCTGCCATGGCTGTTGAGAGAAGTGGATTAGCAGCCCTAATCTGTAACAAGGTGATTGAAGAAGGAGGCAAAGCTATTAAACTCCACTGTATCATTCATCAACAAGTTCTTTGTGCTAAACATCTCAAATATGACCATGTTATGAAACCGGTGGTGAAGACTATTAATTTTATTCGCTCTAAAGCCCTGTGCCACCGCCAGTTTAAACAGTTTCTACTGGACATCCAGGCTGAATACGAAGATGTTTTATATCACAACGATGTAAGATGGCTCAGTCGGGGGTCTGCACTGCAGCGTTTCTACTCTCTCAAAAAGGAAATTGGAGAATTCTTGGAAACAAAGGGACAACCTATGCGAGAACTATCTGATCCGATGTGGCTGGCCGATTTGGGGTTTCTAGTTGACATAACCAAGCATCTGAATGTCCTGAACACGAGTCTTCAGGGGAAAGATGCAGCGGTGAACCAGCTTTATTCACACCTCAAAGCCTTTGGAACAAAGCTGCAACTTTTCATAAGGCAGTTGTCACAAGCACAACCCAATCTTATACATTTTTCAGCGTTGCAGGAAATAATGACCAATTTTCTACAGGACAATATCAGTGCACAAATGAGCAGATATGCAGCAGACATCACATCTCTGGCTGGGGAGTTTAAACTGCGCTTTCAGGATTTTGCAGCTATTGAAAAGGAGATCAGCCTTTTCTCCTCTCCATTCTCTGTTGACCCCGATGATGCTCCAGATCAGCCGCAGCTTGAGCTCATTGAGCTGCATTGTGACAGCGAGTTACGCAGTCGTCACCAACAATGCTCTCTTGTGAACTTTTACCGCCAACTGGATAAAAGCCGGTTTCAAGAGATTCGAACATTGGCTAAGAAAATGCTGAGCTTGTTTGGCTCAACATATATATGTGAGAAGACGTTCTCTGTTATGAACTGTAACAAGAACCACGTGAGGACAAGACTAAGTGACTCTCACCTGCGGGACATTTTGCGCATCAAAACCACTGCCTTTGACCCAGACCTGGCCTATGTGCTGCAGTCCAGATCTCAGTTTCACCCTTCACATTAATGCAGACAAGTTTTCTTTTTCAATTCAGATTAATGTAAAATCTCAGTTAGTATCAGTGGGTCTAAATCAGTTATGACTATATTTCACAAGATGGACACTTGGTTTTATGCTCCTGTTCATATTTTTTTTTTTAGCTTAAAAGTTGACAGACAGCCTTTATTAACCACTTTCAGACCGGACCAATTTGCTGGTCAAAGACCAGACCCCTTTTTGCGATTCGGCACTGCGTCGCTTTAACTGACAATTGCGCGGTCGTGCGACGTGGCTCCCAAACAAAATTCACGTCCTTTTTTTCCCACAAATAGAGCTTTCTTTTGGTGGAATTTGATCACCCCTGCGGTTTTTATTTTTTGCGCTATAAACAAAAATAGAGCGACAATTTTGAAAAAAACGCATTCTTTTTTACTTTTTGTTATAATAAATATCCCCCAAAAATATATAAAAAAACATTTTTTTCCCTCAGTTTAGGCCGATACGTATTCTTCTACATATTTTTGGTAAAAAAAAATCGCAATAAGCGATTATTGATTGGTTTGCGCAAAAGTTATAGCGTTTACAAAATAGGGATAGTTTTATAGCATTTTTATTAATAATTTTTTATTATTTTTTTTTTTACTAGTAATGGCGGCGATCAGCGATTTTTATTGTGACTGCGGCATTATGGCAGACACATCGGACATTTTTGACACATTTTTGGGACCATTGTCATTTATACAGTAATCACTGCTATATAAATGCAGTGATTCCTGTGTAAATGACACTGGCAGGGAAAGGGTTAACCAGTGGGTGGCAGTGTAGGGGTTAAGTGTTCCTAGGGGAGTGTTACTGACTGTGGGAGGGTTGGGCTTTCATTTAGTGTACACTGATCTCTGCTCCAATCACATGGAGCAGAGATCAGCGTCACTAGTTGCTAGGCAGAATGGAAAAATGTTGTTTACACAGCATTTCCTCCATTCGGCTGCTCCGTGAGACGATCGCGGGGATGCCCGCGGCGATCGAGTCCGCGGGTCCCGCGACCGGACTCACGGGGGTCCCGACCAGCGCGGGAGCGCGCCACCGGCGGCGCGCTCCCGATGGCAGGGCGGCATCGAATATTGGACGTACCTGTACGCCAATATGCCTGCCCGTGCCATTCTGTCGACGTACATCGTCGTGCGCTGGTCGGGAAGTGGTTAATGTACTTTAGAATGTTCCTGACATATATTTCAGCTTCCTGGATTTTTTTTTTTCATCCGGCCTTCATATATGAAAGGCAGAGTGATTTAACACCTGTGTAGATTTGTCATCCATGTGACAAAATGAAAAGTATGCCGTTTGCAATAAACTTTGGTTAAAAATTGAATTTGCATTTCATTTTAACGGTTCAAAAAAAGTCAGGCAAAATGGTCGGCCCTCATGCATGTTCACTTCATGAAATCCGGCCCTCTTTGAAAAAAGTTTGGACACCCCTGCTCTAGGGTGTCTGTAAAAAGAAAATATATAATGTTTGGGGATTCCAAGTAATTTTCTAGCAGAAAAACTTGATTGTAAACAACAAGTTTGAAAAATAGGCCTGGTAATTAAGTGGTTAAAGCAATGTTCCAGCCGCAAATGTATTTATTTTTTAAGTCAGCAGCTACAAATAGGGATGAGCTTGATGTTTGAGTCCAACGTATGTTCACACACGTTCGGCGAATACCGAACGTTATGACCCGTTTGCTCCAAATTCGTGTGGCGCTCACAGCCCACAATGCACTACGCCATCGCAGTGCATTGCTGGCTCATGATTGGCCAAGCATGCACTGTGACCCCACATGCTTGGCCAATCACAGTGCCAGCAGCGAAGAAAGCAATAATTGGCCACAGGCAAGATGCCTATGGCCAATTATAGCTCAGGGGGGTTTAGTACACGCCCCACACTATATAAGGCCGACAGCACTGCGGCCTTGTGTAGTCTGTTCCGGCGTGCAGGGAAAGAACAAGATAGGCAGGGACAGTGTGTTCTTTTCTCAGGCATCTGCAGGAGTTAGTGGGTGTTGTGTGCCTCCAGCACAGTATACACCTGTATCTACCTTTTATTGCTGGTGTTCTCTAATTCAGCCATCTGCAGGAGTTAGTGGGTGCTGTGTGCCTTCAGCGCAGTATACACCTGTATCTACCATTTATTGCTGGTGTTCTTTCATACAGGCATCTGCAGTAGTTAGTGGGTGTTGTGTGCCTCCAGCGCAGTATACACCTGTATCTACCCTTTATTGCTGTTGTTCTCTCATACAGGCATCTGCAATAGTTAGTGGGTGTTGTGTCCCTCCAGCACAGCACAGTATACACCTGTATCTACCCTTTATTGCTGGTGTTCTATCATACAGGCACCTGCAGTAGTTAGTGAGTGTTTTGTGCCTACAGCACAGCACAGTATACACCTGTATCTACCCTTTATTGCTGGTGTTCTATCAAACAGGCATCTGCAGGAGTTAGTGGGTGTTGTGTGCCTCCAGCACAATATACACTACCCAATAGCTGGTTTTCTCATCTCATCTCATTACTATGTCTGGAAGGCCAACAAGGAGAGGCAGACAGTCACAAGCCAATAAAAGAGGGCAAGCAGGCTCTGTGTCTAGAGACAACAATGCTGGTCGTGGACACGGTGCATCGTCATCAGAACATGGCCATGGGACACGCTTGTCCATATTTTCGGCAGGTGGACGTGTTGAGTTGCATCATGCCGGAGACTTGGTAGAGTGGATGACCAAGCCCTCTTCATCCTGCTCATCCTCTCTCACCCAGGCTCAGGGTACTAGCAAAGCAGCTGCCAACGCGTCCTCTTCCCTCGTCTCAATGTCATCATCAGTCACTCCTTCCCTAGACCCACCATGTCCTCCTGAGGAGTCCCCCGAACTGTTTGAGCACAGTGTTGGGTACATGCTCCAGGAGGATGCCCAGCGTTTTGGAGGCTCTGATGATGATACCCAGCTAGAGGAAGGCAGTAGCGTGAGCGCAGAGATAGGGGATGCTCAAGAAGGACAGCAATCTGGCAGACATGTTCCACCAGCTGCAGCATACTGCCAGGTTTGCTCCAGTGATGAAGAGGGAGGAGATGATGAGGTCACTGACTCCACATGGGTGCCTGATAGGAGAGAGGAGGAGGAGGAGCATCTCCAATGAGGCAGGATGCCCTCTGGGGGCCAGCTAAGGGCAGCACATCGACTGAATCACACCGCAGAGCTCCGCCTGTGCAGGGCGCTGCCTCTGCGTGTTATTTTAAAAGTTCTTTGATGTGGGCCTTTTTTGAGACGAGTGCATCAGATCGCACCACTGCTATTTGCAACATATGTCTCAAGCGTATCTCGTGTGGCCAAAACATCAGCCACTTGGGCACCACATGCTTGATCAGACATATGTTGACCTGCCATGCAGCTTGTTGGCAAACGTACCTTAAAGACCCACACCAAAGAACAAACCGGACCTCTCCTTGCTCCCCATCAGCTGAGATCTCCAACCCCACTAGACCTTCAGTCCTCTCTGAAACCTGCACTGAGAGGAATAAAGGTGTAGAATTAGGTGTGTCACAGCCAAGTACTTGCGGGCACTCTGCTAGCAGTAGACCCACATCCGATTGTAGCAGGCAAATTTCCCTGCCCCAGCTGCTGGACCGTCGAAAGAAGTTCACTCCCAGCCATCCACATGCCCAGCGGTTGAATGCTAGCTTGGCTAAATTGCTAGCGCTTCAACTGCTGCCTTTTCAGTTGGTAGACTCGGCCCCCTTCCGTGAGTTTGTGCAATGTGCGGTTCCTCAGTGGCAGGTCCCCAAATGCCACTTTTTCTCACGGAAGGAGATTCTGGCTCTCTACCGGCATGTGGAAGGCAATGTCCATGCCTCGCTGGACAGGGCGGTCAGTGGTAAGGTGCATATTACCGCTGACTCATGGTCCAGCAGGCATGGACAGGGATGTTACCTATCTTTCAAGGCCCATTGGGTCACTCTTCTGGCAGCTGGGAAGGATGCAGGACAAGGTGCAGTATTGTTGGAGGTTGTTCCGCCACCACGCCTCCAAAATGCTACTACTGGTTGTGACACACCTCTCTCCTCCACCACCTCCTCCTCTTCTTCCTCCATGGCCTCTTCCAGTGCTCTGTCCTCAGAACCAGCGGTTCGTAGGCGTTCAAGGGGCTACGCAAGTACGCAGGCAAAAAGATGCCATGCCGTGCTTGCGTTGGGTTGTTTAGGGGACAGGAGCCACACTGGAGCAGATATTTTGTCAGCTCTGCAGGGGCAAGCCGAGAGGTGGTTGACGCCATGCCAGCTTAAGCCAGGAATGGTGGTTTGCATCAGTGACACTGTACCTCTTGTCCACCTCTTGGAGCATACGCTGCGTGGAATAATGGACAGGGCAATTGAGGCAGAACAGAGGCAGGAAGAGGAGGACTTCCTTGCCTCTCAAGGCCCCCTTTATCCAGACAGTGTTCCTGCAGTCCCATCCATCACACAGGAAGAGGACGAGGATGAGGAGGAGGAGGAGGAGGAGGAGGAGAAGGATTGTGTCAGCATGGAGGTGGAGTCTGGCACTCAGCATCAGCAGCAGCAGTATTTTAGGGATGATTTACAGTCCCAAGAAACCCGTGGACTTCTACGTGGCCCGGAGGAGGTGGCTGCGGATCATGTTGTCCTTAGTGACCCAGAGGACTCTGGACCAAATGCCTCAGCTAACCTACGCTGCATGGCCTCCCTGATCCTGCAAAGTCTGCGGAAGGATCCTCGTATTCTTTGGATCAAGGAGAGGGACAATTACTGGCTGGACACTCTCCTTGATCCACGGTACAAGGGTAAGGTTGCGGACCTTATCTTGCCATCGCAGAGGATGAGACATCTCCGGGAGGCCTTGCAGAAAGGTCTGTGCAATGCATTCCCAGAGACTGGGAGGTTGCAAACTCCTGGTCCTGGACAACGTGTTGCTGAGGCTTCGGTCAGTCACAGAAGGAGCGGTGGAGAAGGTGGCCGTCTGACTGATGCATTCAGACAATTTTTTAGTCTGCAGCCCCAAGGTATGATCGGTTCCAGCAACCATCGCCAGCGTCTGATTTACATGGTGCAGGAATACCTAGGGGCAAGGTCAGACTTGGACACCTTTCCCACCGAAAATACTCTGGCTTACTGGGTCTTGAGGATGGATCACTGGCCAGAGCTTGCACAGTATGCAATTGAGCTACTGGCCTGTCCTGCAACCAGCGTTCTTTCGGAACACACTTTCAGTGCTGCTGGTGGCTTTGTAACCGATCACAAGGTGCGCCTGTCCACCGACTTGGTTGATCGACTGACCTTCATAAAGATAAATCAGTCTTGGATCACCACCAGCTACCAAGCACCTGAAGCTGATGTAACCGAATAATTTTTTTTGAAATGTCACATCTCTTCAAGACTGCCTATGCTGATGCTGAGTGACTGTCCTGTTATGTTGACTGACTATCCTCTTCCTCCTCAATGATCCCGCTGATATCTTGGAAGAACATTTTTGGTTCTGGGTGATGCCACAGCCCAATTTTCAGCCCCTGCTTAACAGGGGCGTGCAATTACAATTTTTGATGCAATGCTTTGCCACAGGGCTCATTCCTGCACTCCAACTAGAGTATATGGTAGAGGTTGCAGTGTATATACCCAATTTTTCAGCCCTGTTTAACAGAGGCATGTAATACAATTTTTGATGTAATGCTTTGCAGCAGGGCTCATTCCTGCACTCCAACTAGTATATCTGGGAGAGGTTGCAGTGTTGTGGCACCAGCAAGCAGTGCCTAAGGCCCAATTTTTCAGCCCCTGATTAACAGGGGCATGTAATTACAATTCTTAATATAATATTTCACAGCAGGGCCCGTTCCTGCACCAACCCAGAGTAACTGTGAGGACTTATAGTGTTGTGGCATCAGCACCACCACAACCACCAAAGGCCCAATTTTTCTACCACTGTTCAACAATGGCATGTAATTACAATTCTTGATATAATCGTTCACAGCAGGGCGCTCCAGCGCCCACCAAGAGTCACTTTGGAGGTTTACAGTGTTGTGGCAACACCAGCACCTTAGGCCTCCATTTCTGCAGAGCATATAGGGCAGGCCCCTACTTTCAAACATCCAACCTACAAATGTCTCCTACTTGCAAACGGAAGGCGACAACAGGAAGTAAGATGAAAAAAGACGGACGGCCAAAAAAATTATACAGGGGTGATAACCCTTCCCTATGTTTTTCAAAAAGCTTAAAAATAGATTTTTTGACTGGAGCTACACTTTAAAAATGTACCAGTTAAAAATTACAAACTGATTCTACTTGTTTGCACCGCCTGTATACTACTGTTCTGAGTATATAGGGCCTGGGGGCCCCACGCCTTTCCTTTTTTTTTATTTGGGTACGGGATTCCCCTTAATATCCATACAAGACTCAAAGGGGTTGGTAATGGGCAGGGGGGCTACCCATGGCATTTTTCTCAATGATTTTCATCCATGCCGGAACCAGATATTACATTAAAACCGCAAGCAGTTTTAAATGACTTTTTTCCGTTAAATGTCATTTTGTGCCGGGACTGTTCTAAACACAGGAAACGCGTGGCACTTCACAGGCATACTATAGACACCCCCCAGGTACGATATTTAAAGGAAGATTTCAATTTTTTGCACTTTAATCATCATTAAAATTAGTGCTCCCGAAAAAACTACCATTTTAAAAAACATTTTAAGCATTGACCCATGTTCCCTGGGGAAGGAGCCTGGCCCCCAAACACTATTTAGGACAAAATCTTGAATATTAGCCATTAAAATTAGCACTTTTTATTTCGAACGTTCGAGTCCCATAGACTTCAATAGGGTTCTAAAGTTCACACAAATTTTCGGTCCATTCGAAAGTTCTGGTGCGAACCGAACCAGGGGGTGTTCGACTCATCGAGAGCTACCAACATTCCAACTAAGGGAAACCAGCAGTGGAGCCTTCAGGCTTCACCGCTGGTTTCCTACTGAGCATGTGCAAGTCGCATGGCGCTTTCTGAATGGTTCCGTCATCTTCTGGGACACACACAGGTTCCAGAAGGCAGTGGGGGAGAAGAGGAAATTATGCCCTGGGCCAGGGCCGAGCTAGGACAGAAGTACACTCAGTACTTCAGAAAAGGTAAGTAAGAAAAAATTTTAATCGAGTGGTGGAGGGGTGCTCCTTTCCTTTAAGACAAAGTAGTAAAAGTGGGTGGAACTCGGCTTTAAACTCAGTGTCTTGTGCTTACAATATGACATTTCCACAGCATACACTTCTGCTTCTAGTTGTCCTTTAAACACCTTTGCCTGTAAGCCACCGTGATTCCCATATGCTTATTCTAAGAGAAAAATTAAAGCATAAAGGACAATAAGAAAAGGTGGAAATGCTCAATGAAGAATCTTATAATAGAGGTTTGCAGTACTATGAGAGCAGAAGTAAAATGACTTCAGGGCTACAGCTTCCACATTCAGCTGTGCTAAGAGAATTACAGAAGCAACCACTGGTGACCTCTTATAAGGATGCAAGTGAGAAGGCTATTTCTAGCTTTATTATTCTGTGTGACATTGTGGTGTGTTTACTAACAGCAAGTAGGCTGTTCATTTTTCAAATTAAGTTGCACTCCGCAAGGGAATTTTCCCCAAAACTTAAAGCGATATTTAAAAAAAAATAAAACAAAGGCTTCAATAACAAACATGTTATAGAACAGGAAAGGACATTGGGGTTAACAAAACCCCGGGACTTTTAAGGTGCTGGGTAATATATGATTGATTAGGATCACAAAATAAATAATATACTAAAAAAATGATTTTTATTTAGAGACAATAAAAACATTGGTAACACCATTTGAATAATGGGTACAATAAATAAATCCCACCGAGGTGGTAAAACACAAAACAAGTAATCATTCCATAATATACCACTCTACATGTTTCGCTCGTTGAGCTTCTTCGGGAATGTTACGGTATATAAATGAACTAGAAAATAAATATATGAGAAAAATCAATCAGAAAACACATATTTGAGTCACAATGCACAAAAACATGTATATAGTATATCAATAAATACATGAATTATGCTGTTTAAAGATTATTATACTATTGTGCCTGATTTATAAGAAAAAAGAAAAAAACAATATATGGTATCCTCATCCTAATATATAGTCTACAAAAAGAAATTTATGGGGAAAAGATCAAAGGGATTCGTACATGGAACATCATAACCATGATTTGCCTTTAGGTCACCCCACAGAATGATGGACTGTCTTGATACCAGGTTTATATAAAAATTACAAATATTTATTGTTGAGTATAAAAAACTTTTTTAGAAAAAGAGAAAGTTTGTACATACATAGAAGAATACATATTATGGCTATAACATAGACAACATTTGTTACGACAGTATTTTGTGTCCAATACGGTCTTTGGTTTCTCTACTAGTTTCGCGACTATTCTGTCGCTTCTTCAGGAGACCTTGTTTGTCTACAACGAGATTTATCACAAATTACTTAACAAGAAACAGCAACGATTATTTAGAGATATTAGATGTATTTTTTACAATCAGTTAGAAAAAGAAGTAATATAAACACGAAGCATGCAGCTCACCACCATGCAACTATCGAGAGGCATATGAAGTTCGGGTAGTCCCTACCAGGTCGGGTATTGACCACCCTTTGGGGCGGGCACGGGAGGTTCAGCTACAAAACAGTAACAAAGGATTTCAAGTGATGAATGTGCAAAATGTAAGCAGCTTACATAACTTGAACATAGATATTTTTCTCGTAATGTAGCTATAAAAATCACATACCGGTATAGCCAGAAATTTTAAAGAAAGCAGCATAAGTAAGGGTGCAGCAATATAACAATTCCGATGGACGTTGAGGCTTCAGTACAAGTATCGTTATGCCGGGAGAACCCGGACGAATAGATCTAGTACAGAATGGACATTGTGCCTAATTCAGGAGGGAGATCCAAGTTGCTGTTCAGTTTGGTGTGAGTGTATCGTGCTGACCTAGTGAAGATATCATTTAGTCAGCTCGGTACACTTTTGCTATAACGAAATAGTTTCAAAATGTAAGGCATATAAGGGATCTATTACCAAAAAGCAGCATACCTCCTGAAGCTTCTCAGTCCAAGCAGCGGTTTTAATGTGGAGACTTCCCGTCCTGTGTTTTGTCTGCTGTGAAGGAACGCCATGCCGGCGCACCTTTAACCCCCAACCCGGCGGCGTCACAAGCGCGGCGCGGGTGCCGAGCTATGACGTCGCCGGGTCCGCCGCTCCTACTGCGCATGTGCCACGACGTGGCAATGCACATCAGCCCTAATCACCGAGGAAACCCTCGGCGAATGATTGCTGAAGCGGACCCGATGCTGCCCATAATATGGGGGCCTATCAGGGCCGCCGGAGAGGCGCATGCCCGCCCCTGGGAGTCTCCTCCCATACTCCATAGAGTGCCTCGCAACAGCACGGCCCCGAGCATCACATACTTCGCTTCACAATACAATTCTAAGTTAATAAAGGAAAATAAAACATAAACAAATTTATATAACAGTTACATTGGCAGCATTTTATTGCATATTGTTTAAACATGCATTATCTCACCAATACGTTCACTTAGTCTGCAAAAAAAAGGGATACAAAATCATGATTAGATAAATGACTAAATAGGTTAAGATGCTAGGACAACGCAAACCGCTTGTCACTATAGTACATTAATAGCTAGCACCAGAAGTTTGTGGCGATGTCAGAGAAGAAGGTGATGGTTGGAATTCTCAAGGTGCCAAGTGAACCAGGAGATTGGACAGTCTGGGGAATAAAAAATGACAGAACGCTATAATGGAAGAAAAGAAAAGTTTTTTTCTTTTCTTTTCATTTAAGAAAATACTTGTATGTTTTTGTTTCGTTCAGGCCTGGCGGAACCAGAGCATCTAAACGTTCGATCCACAAGGTTTCACGTTTTAAAATCTCTCTATCCCAGTCCCCACCTCGAGTATCTTTACGGATTACTTCAAGGACAAGAAATTTAACCACTTGGGGCTGATACCGATGATGAATGCCTATATGGCGACCCACTGCAGTGAGCTTTTTTTTGCAGACTAAGTGAACGTATTGGTGAGATAATGCATGTTTAAACAATATGCAATAAAATGCTGCCAATGTAACTGTTATATAAATTTGTTTATGTTTTATTTTCCTTTATTAACTTAGAATTGTATTGTGAAGCGAAGTATGTGATGCTCGGGGCCGTGCTGTTGCGAGGCACTCTATGGAGTATGGGAGGAGACTCCCAGGGGCGGGCATGCGCCTCTCCGGCGGCCCTGATAGGCCCCCATATTATGGGCGGCATCGGGTCCGCTTCAGCAATCATTCGCCGAGGGTTTCCTCGGTGATTAGGGCTGATGTGCATTGCCACGTCGTGGCACATGCGCAGTAGGAGCGGCGGACCCGGCGACGTCATAGCTCGGCACCCGCGCCGCGCTTGTGACGCCGCCGGGTTGGGGGTTAAAGGTGCGCCGGCATGGCGTTCCTTCACAGCAGACAAAACACAGGACGGGAAGTCTCCACATTAAAACCGCTGCTTGGACTGAGAAGCTTCAGGAGGTATGCTGCTTTTTGGTAATAGATCCCTTATATGCCTTACATTTTGAAACTATTTCGTTATAGCAAAAGTGTACCGAGCTGACTAAATGATATCTTCACTAGGTCAGCACGATACACTCACACCAAACTGAACAGCAACTTGGATCTCCCTCCTGAATTAGGCACAATGTCCATTCTGTACTAGATCTATTCGTCCGGGTTCTCCCGGCATAACGATACTTGTACTGAAGCCTCAACGTCCATCGGAATTGTTATATTGCTGCACCCTTACTTATGCTGCTTTCTTTAAAATTTCTGGCTATACCGGTATGTGATTTTTATAGCTACATTACGAGAAAAATATCTATGTTCAAGTTATGTAAGCTGCTTACATTTTGCACATTCATCACTTGAAATCCTTTGTTACTGTTTTGTAGCTGAACCTCCCGTGCCCGCCCCAAAGGGTGGTCAATACCCGACCTGGTAGGGACTACCCGAACTTCATATGCCTCTCGATAGTTGCATGGTGGTGAGCTGCATGCTTCGTGTTTATATTACTTCTTTTTCTAACTGATTGTAAAAAATACATCTAATATCTCTAAATAATCGTTGCTGTTTCTTGTTAAGTAATTTGTGATAAATCTCGTTGTAGACAAACAAGGTCTCCTGAAGAAGCGACAGAATAGTCGCGAAACTAGTAGAGAAACCAAAGACCGTATTGGACACAAAATACTGTCGTAACAAATGTTGTCTATGTTATAGCCATAATATGTATTCTTCTATGTATGTACAAACTTTCTCTTTTTCTAAAAAAGTTTTTTATACTCAACAATAAATATTTGTAATTTTTATATAAACCTGGTATCAAGACAGTCCATCATTCTGTGGGGTGACCTAAAGGCAAATCATGGTTATGATGTTCCATGTACGAATCCCTTTGATCTTTTCCCCATAAATTTCTTTTTGTAGACTATATATTAGGATGAGGATACCATATATTGTTTTTTTCTTTTTTCTTATAAATCAGGCACAATAGTATAATTATCTTCGCAGGGTGGATAACACACCCAGGACATTTTTTTGTCCAAAAAAATTTTCTTGTCCGGTCTCTCCGGCATTTTTGGTGCCTTTTATCTGTAACTATATAAATCAATTGGCAATTTATGAGTTATAAAATCCTCATATATGTTTAAAACTCACCAATACGTGATTCTGCTAAATTGATATTTTTCTGCACCTTTTCCCAAAATTTCCCTTCCCTTTTCTTCCCCTTTTCCAAAACCCTCCCCCCTCCTCTCCCCCCTTCTTTTTTTCTCCCCCCCCCCCCCTCAAAAAAATCCCTCTTCCTTTCTTTGTGGTGGTGTCAGGGCCTAAGGTTCTTTTTTGAGGTCATAGAACCAGCAGAGTGATGGACATGTTGGGGTCTGACTGGTCCGATTTCATGTTATCCATTAAAACAGGCTGCTTAACCAACTACAAATTTGAGGATGAAACTAAGATATTCCTAGATAGGATGTTTGGTCTGCTCAAGAAGAAGTCACATCTGCATTGGCATACACAATATTTCGAACAATATATTAGGGAAGAAATTTGCCCATTGGGCCTTCGAATTCAAATTTTTCCAACTATTAAAGACCCCTCTCTAGAATTTAAAAAGGATTGGGAGAACATATTAACCAAATGTAGTTTGGAATTAATGACTAAACTAACAATACAATACCATGCAGATATGGCCTCTCTAGATGGGGAGATCGAACGCCTTAATGAACAATTCTCTAAGACTATGGAATCTCCTATCTTTAGAGAAAAATGGAAAGAGGTCAGGGAACGCATAGAAATACTAAACAAAGAGATTATTGTTAAAAAGCAAGGCAAATTTGTCCAGGACAAGCTTGCCTTTTCCGAAGGCTATGCCTATAAATGGGGTAACAAAATGATAAAAAGAAAATTTCCACGGACACGAGCACCTAAAGAAACACTTGTCACTACAGACTGTACCGAATCAGATTCCTCAATCTCATCTTTTTCTTCACAGGTCATCAATATGAATTCACGCGCACTGGGTCCCCCCCGTAAGAGATCACTCACTGGTGGAGATCACTCAGCGAAGGACTCTAAAAAAGGCAAGAAAACGGGTAAAACCGTCAAAACTACCCCACCAGCGCACCCAGACTCACAAGGCCAAAGCACTAGCACACAAATATCAACCTTGCACAACATTATCCCGAAAATACTGCACACCACACAGGCCTCACTCCCAAATCCGAGTGGTTTTTTTCCACCGGCCACACCCGATCCACACCGACGAGGGAGTCTAGATGCATTCATGCTAAGAACCCCGTTACCCCATTAAATGAAAACCATGTTGAAATTAATCCTCAGATGGAGAATTTAAATATTGTTAATCTTACTCCCTACCCTCTGACCTATGATGAAAAATCAGTTCTTCAACTGGGACTGGGTTTCAGTCCTTCTGAACCCATAAATGTTTACGAAACTATCAAAGATCTATATCTCTTTGCCCGTAATTTAACTTATAAGTTTATGTATGACAAGGACAGACGAAATTTAAACTTAGAAAAAGAACTGGCAGAGAAAACTAAGGACTATTCCATGCAAGAATTTAGGGCCCTACGTGACCTCATGTTATTATACGATGAGGGACAGACTGAAGGTGAGGAAACCTTGGAGGTTCCATCAACCTCTGTACCCAAGTCCCAATCCCCAATGAAAAGCACCCAGTTACAACAACAAAATACCTTTAAACTAAGTTCACGAGCATTCCCAGATCTTATGACATGTCCCACAATTTGGGCCTTCTTGACTGTAGTAATTAAATCATTGAAAAAACAGGATTGGCCTAATATTTATGCCAATCTAAACTACAAACAAAAACGGGCACTAATCAAGCTACAAAAAAACCCCGATATCATTATTAAAAAATCAGACAAAGGGGGTAATATAGTCATAATGACCCACCAGCAATACCAACTAATGTGTCAAAAAATCCTAAGGAATCGGGCTTGGTACACTCCACTAGATCCTTCAAATGTCGAAATTTTCACAATTGAATTCAGATCCCTAGTTATAGGTGCCTATGAAAAAGGGCTGATAGATGGTGAAACCCTGAAATATATAAATACAGCAAAACCTCGTATGCCGACCTTTTATGCACTCCCAAAAATACATAAGGATGGAAAAAACCCTCCGGGGCGTCCAATAGTCTCAGGAATGGGTTCTTTAACAGAGAACGCAAGTAGGCTAGTGGATTCATATTTGATCCCTCACGTTACAAGTCTACCTTCATATATTAAAGACACTACTGATCTCCTGCGACACCTTGAGGATGTGCAGGTCCCTCCGGACGCCCTCCTCGTGGCTTTAGATGTTGAGGCTTTGTACTCTAGCATCCCCCACGAGCAGGGCGTCCGGATGGCCAACACATTTCTCAAAAAACAAAATCATACAACCTGGCCTCTAAATGACTTTATATTGCAACTTTTAGATTTTATCCTGAGCAAAAACTTTTTCATGTTTATGGACCAAATCTATTTGCAAACTCAGGGCGTGGCGATGGTGACAGCGTGCGCACCTTCCTATGCAAACCTATACCTGGGGGGTTGGGAGCAATCTGTATTTACCAATGAATCTTTACAGATCTACCTTGATTGCGTTCTCCTTTGGTATAGGTTCATAGATGACCTCCTGATAGTATGGACAGGTACTCCCCAAGCCTTAGAAGAATTCGTTAAAATATTAAATGTAAATACATTCAATCTAAAATTTACGTATACGTACCATTCGACCCAAATTGCCTTTCTGGATCTTAATATCATTAAAGACAATTCTGGAAAATTAATCACTGAACTTTATCGTAAGCCATCTTCGGGAAACACCTTATTACACGCTAAAAGCTCGCATCCCCGCCCCCTGATACGGAGCATACCTTACGCCCAATATCTACGTACAAGAAGAAATTGCACCACAGATCAAAAATTCTTGGTTCAAGCAAAGAACCTACAGGAGCGTCTCCTTAATAGGGGCTACTCACGATCAAATCTAAGAAAGGCATTCAACAAAGCCTACGGGCGCACACGAGAATCTTTACTTTATGGCCCCTCCAGGCCAGCCCATCCTCCTACAGTGAAGATCATTACAAAATATTCTGCACACCAAAATATCTTTAGAGATATTTTATCACAGCATTGGCATCTTTTAACAGATCATCATACCCTGAATAAATATGTCAGACAAACGCCCGAATTGGTTTTCAAACGAGCGGCCACCCTTGGGGACAAACTTACCAGAAGTCACTACCAAATCCCCATACCAAATCGGCAAGGCCCTCGTGGTACTCACCCCTGTGGTAGTTGCCCTCGATGTCCATGGATATCAGAGGGAACGACCTATAATCTCCCAAATGGTGAAATTTTTATTCCATCTTTTCATGCCAGCTGTGATACAAAAGGTGTTGTCTATTTAATGGTATGTGCCTGCGGAGCGTTTTACGTAGGTAAAACCATTAGGGAGCTTCGCCAACGCATAGGAGATCATCTGTATTATTCATCAGGCGGCAAGCTCACTGCAGTGGGTCGCCATATAGGCATTCATCATCGGTATCAGCCCCAAGTGGTTAAATTTCTTGTCCTTGAAGTAATCCGTAAAGATACTCGAGGTGGGGACTGGGATAGAGAGATTTTAAAACGTGAAACCTTGTGGATCGAACGTTTAGATGCTCTGGTTCCGCCAGGCCTGAACGAAACAAAAACATACAAGTATTTTCTTAAATGAAAAGAAAAGAAAAAAACTTTTCTTTTCTTCCATTATAGTGTTCTGTCATTTTTTATTCCCCAGACTGTCCAATCTCCTGGTTCACTTGGCACCTTGAGAATTCCAACCATCACCTTCTTCTCTGACATCGCCACAAACTTCTGGTGCTAGCTATTAATGTACTATAGTGACAAGCGGTTCGCGTTGTCCTAGCATCTTAACCTATTTAGTCATTTATCTAATCATGATTTTGTATTCCTTTTTTTTGCAGACTAAGTGAACGTATTGGTGAGATAATGCATGTTTAAACAATATGCAATAAAATGCTGCCAATGTAACTGTTATATAAATTTGTTTATGTTTTATTTTCCTTTATTAACTTAGAATTGTATTGTGAAGCGAAGTATGTGATGCTCGGGGCCGTGCTGTTGCGAGGCACTCTATGGAGTATGGGAGGAGACTCCCAGGGGCGGGCATGCGCCTCTCCGGCGGCCCCGATAGGCCCCCATATTATGGGCGGCATCGGGTCCGCTTCAGCAATCATCGGTGATTAGGGCTGATGTGCATTGCCACGTCGTGGCACATGCGCAGTAGGAGCGGCGGACCCGGCGACGTCATAGCTCGGCACCTGCGCCGCGCTTGTGACGCCGCCGGGTTGGGGGTTAAAGGTGCGCCGGCATGGCGTTCCTTCACAGCAGACAAAACACAGGACGGGAAGTCTCCACATTAAAACCGCTGCTTGGACTGAGAAGCTTCAGGAGGTATGCTGCTTTTTGGTAATAGATCCCTTATATGCCTTACATTTTGAAACTATTTCGTTATAGCAAAAGTGTACCGAGCTGACTAAATGATATCTTCACTAGGTCAGCACGATACACTCACACCAAACTGAACAGCAACTTGGATCTCCCTCCTGAATTAGGCACAATGTCCATTCTGTACTAGATCTATTCGTCCGGGTTCTCCCGGCATAACGATACTTGTACTGAAGCCTCAACGTCCATCGGAATTGTTATATTGCTGCACCCTTACTTATGCTGCTTTCTTTAAAATTTCTGGCTATACCGGTATGTGATTTTTATAGCTACATTACGAGAAAAATATCTATGTTCAAGTTATGTAAGCTGCTTACATTTTGCACATTCATCACTTGAAATCCTTTGTTACTGTTTTGTAGCTGAACCTCCCGTGCCCGCCCCAAAGGGTGGTCAATACCCGACCTGGTAGGGACTACCCGAACTTCATATGCCTCTCGATAGTTGCATGGTGGTGAGCTGCATGCTTCGTGTTTATATTACTTCTTTTTCTAACTGATTGTAAAAAATACATCTAATATCTCTAAATAATCGTTGCTGTTTCTTGTTAAGTAATTTGTGATAAATCTCGTTGTAGACAAACAAGGTCTCCTGAAGAAGCGACAGAATAGTCGCGAAACTAGTAGAGAAACCAAAGACCGTATTGGACACAAAATACTGTCGTAACAAATGTTGTCTGTGTTATAGCCATAATATGTATTCTTCTATGTATGTACAAACTTTCTCTTTTTCTAAAAAAGTTTTTTATACTCAACAATAAATATTTGTAATTTTTATATAAACCTGGTATCAAGACAGTCCATCATTCTGTGGGGTGACCTAAAGGCAAATCATGGTTATGATGTTCTATGTACGAATCCCTTTGATCTTTTCCCCATAAATTTCTGTTTAAAGATTAGTTAATAAACTGTGATTGAACCAAACTCAATCACTGATTACATGCAAAATATATGACAGGATCGAAATACAATTCATAATTGATAGATAAACTACAAAATAATGAGCCAAGAATATAATGAAGTGGGTCTGCAAGGAGCCTTACCAAGATGTGCCGCTATGTAGCCTAATCATATATCTGAACCAATAACAATATTGCCCAGCAGAAGGAGCCTTAGGCCGCGTACACACGCGGGGACTGTTCGCCCAACTTTGTCCGTCAAACAGTTTCGGCAAACAGTCCGCTCAAAATTAGCATGGACGGACATGGCCACACACGACGGACGAACAGTTTGCTGAAACCGTGCGCGATGACGTGAACGGCACGTACGACGGGACGAAAAATACGACGTCCTATACACTGCATTATAACTTTCGGCGTGAAAATCCTTTCTGAGCATGCGCGCAACTTTGTTTGACGAACAAGCCTACACACGCGGGGACTGTCCGCTGAAACAAGGTTTCAGCGGACAGTTTTTCGGAATTTCCGAAAAACCTTGTTCAGCAGACTGTTCGCTGAAACTGTCCGCTGAAAGCCCACACACGAGCGGACTGTCCGCTGAAACTTGGTTTCAGCGGACAGTTTCAGCGAACAGTCCCCGCGTGTGTACGCGGCCTAAGTGTCAGAATCCCCGGGTAGGAATGCAAACTCATATGAATGGACCACAGGAGGGCTACTAATATATGTAAATGAACCTGGCAAAATAAATAATAGATCAATACAAAATTGGGTATATCTAAATAAAGAAAAGGAAAAGAAATGTTTTTATTGTCTGTAAATAAAAATAATTTTTTTAGTATATTATTTCATTTGTGATTCTAATCAATCATATATTATCCAGCACCTTAAAAGTCCCGGGGTTTTGTTAACCCCAATGTCCTTTCCTGTTCTTTTTCGTATTTTCTGGGATGTGGTGCTATTTTTTCTGGGTTTACCTCTATTGTTTGTTTAACAAACATGTTATATTTACCTGCTCTGTGCAGTGGTTTTGCATAGAGCAACACGGATCCTCCTCTTCTTGCTGTGGGGGCACCCAAGCAGACGCACTCCCGAGCTGGGGATCTGTGTGTCCATTCACAGAGCCATTGCTCGGCCCCACCCCCCTCCGTCTCTGGAGTGGCTCACTGGGTGTGATTGACAGCAACGGGAGCCATGCCTAAAGCCAATCAGGAGTCCCTAGAGAGACAAGGTGCTCATGGACATTGCTGGATCAAGAAGGGACTCAGGTAAGTATTAGGGGGGCTGCTGCACTCCAATGCATGATGGAAAAAAAAAAAACCTTGTGCCTTTACAACCACTTTAAATGAAAGCGATGAAACTTCACTTTGCAAGGAACATCCAATCACTTGCAAGGAAAAGAATAATGGAATTTTGCTTGCACAATTGGATAATGGTCAAGCAGAGCTGAGCTAGACTTGGATTAAAATCAGCAGAGCTTCACCTCAATCACTTCAAGTTCTGAGGAAAATTCCCCTGCACTTGCAAAGTGAATAGCATATTTGCCAGGGGCAGCCTGTCCATCAAGGGCACACAGCCATCCCCATTCATGCGTCTGGCACCTTTCACATGCCGGGCGCACTAATTACAGCGGCAGTTTTTTTTGTTTTTTTTAAGCACCCAATTAGAGCCATGGCACTAATAGGCTTCAAAAAAAGGTGGGCACCGGTTTGCAGAGCACTGCATTCGGAGCCCACCCAGGTGTGTTAGAATAGTGAATTAATATTCGCTATGCTAACACCGAATCGCCTCTCCGCCAATCCGGAAGCACTGGTCTGATACCCATTTCCTGATTGGCTGAAAGGATAGGCGATCCTACTGGATGCCTAGGAGGAGGAGGAGAGAGATGCAAGGCAGAAGCTGCCGTGATCCACAGAAAGGAGGAGGAAGAAAGAAAGCCGCCGCCTGCTGGACACGCTGCCCGCCTGCCCGCTTCCTAGAGGATGTCAGTGAGGGGCTTTGGTGTCCCGACTGTCCTCCCGGGGGGTTTGGTTGTTTGCTGCCCCCCTCCCCCCAAAAGAAAAACACCAGCTGCCACTGATGTTTTCCATAAGTAGATCATCACCATTGACTCAGAAAAATCATGCAGATCAAAAAAGGTTCCTGCAGCATTTGTGTGAATGCAATGCGAATTCAGCCATACAAACTGGCTGAATTTGCATCATACAGACATCACATGTGATCTGCACAGCAATGTGTTGCGAATCACATGCAGTGTCTGTGTTCGCAATAGTGTGGACCCAGGCTAAAAAAAACAAAACAAAAAAAAAAAACATTCAAAATGTTCCATGAATGTTAATACATATCCTTAATATCCTATGGACTCTCAATTTACCAAAAAAAAAATTGCTCTAATCCAGATGCAAAGATGTATATATAGTGTATAGTGCTGAGAAAGAGACTAGAGCCATTTTGCCAGAATTTCAGCAACATGGTAGTTTATGGCTTGACACTTGGATTTCTGAAATCCTTCTAGACCTATTAGCCATACAAAATACTTTTTCAGTGTTACTTGCCATATTGAGGATGTCTTATCCCTCTGAATGGAGAGAGAGCGAGACACACAATGTGCCTCACACTATTTGGAAGACCCCAGGCGGGAAAGAATAATCTGCCCAGGTCTTTCAGAATTGATTTGCCAAGATTTGCAACAGCTACTGGATCCCAGAGAGTGGACACGACCGAGCCTCATCTATCCTTTAATGCCATCTCTAGGCTTACTTGCATGCAATTCAATCCTTACAGAGGGGAACAGAGGATTCCATCCTTTAAATTCTGCAGTTTCTTATGATCTAATGTACTTGAAGTTTGGAGTAGGCGCCCTGACCTCCATAGGATTTCAAACATTAAAAGGTGAGCCTTCACTTCTTGGTCTCCAGCATCTAGATATAACTTGTCTGGATTTTGAAGATACCATTGGCCACGCTGTATGAGGTGTTGGATCTCAGGAAGGAGTAGAATAGGAGGTTCTCAGATCTGAGACTGTATCCGCGGATATCATGGCCTGCAGGCCACCGGGCAATTATTGTCCTCATCACCACTGAACGATTGTGGATCCTGGAGACTATTAGGTTTGTTCAATATACATATTGGCCAATCTGCAGACCCAGATGGATGTCAATAGTTTCACTGCTTCCACCTCTGGAAAGCCACCAAGGTTACTCTCAGATCAATATCTTTATGGCCTTTGTTGCTGATCCCTTGAACAGCTTGTTGGTTTGGAGACCATCCCTTGGCATCCAATGGCTTTGTACCTTAGGCCATCTGGCAGGAAGTTCTAGTAAACTCAAACTTAAAGGGTTGGCAGACCTGGCTGGGAGATACCTTTGACAGAAGTTGACTAGTCTTTCATTCCTTCTCAACAGCAAAGATAGGACTTCCCCCCATTTTGTCTTTGTAGGATAGCTGAGGCTCTCTGTTGCATTTTCGTAAGGACTCCAGTCTGTGACCACTGCAAATCTGACTTTGGACACCTTGGCCTCCATTGGCATGAATACCCAACAAGTAAGAGATTGCAATGATTGGTATGCCTAGTACTAGTAACTGATAAGCTGAAAGATTAGCTAGCTTAGCTACTTCCCAAAAAGGGACTTCTCTCCTCTGTGGAGTCACTGTTCCTGGTGCACGAAGCAAGTCTTCCCTTACTACAAAACCAGTCAATACAGTTGCTAACCTTCCATTGGGGTTCCATAGGTTACTACAGGCTATTTAACCTTTTGCGACCGTGGGATGCAACCAATGGGAAAGAGCTATAATTTGTTCAAGTGAAATACTTACACTTTTGCTCTCTCTCTTAGGGTAACTCTACTGTATTCTTCAGAGATTCAGAACTGCTTCCAGGCAGGTCATTGCTGTAATGAGACTAGTTGGTCTGAACTAGAACTTTTTTACAGGACCTGGAAGATATTGCGCCAGGCTGTTGCCCAAACAATGCTCACCAGAAGTCCTTGCTCCCGCAAGGCGGCCACGGCTGCACCTAATATCCTGGTAAATGTCCAGAGGTTTGTGGAAACACCAAAGTCTGCCAGATGAACTGGTAGTGAACTCTTGAATGGCCAAGCGAAGATACAGGTGTCTTGAAGTGTGTATACACACACACACCTGCTAGGTCTAAAGATAATCTACAATCTTAGGCCGCGTACACACGGGCGGATTGTCTGTCCAACTTAGTCCGCTGAACCGTGTTTCAGCGGACAATCCGCTCGTGTGTGGGCTTCAGCGGACTTTTTCAGCGGACAATCTGACGAACAAAGTCTTACGGAATTTCCGTAAGACAGTCCGTTCAAACTTGGTTTTGTCCGTCCAAACTTGGTTTCAGCGGACAGTCCGCTCGTGTGTAGGCAAGTTGGACGGACTAAGTATGGCGCATGCTCAGAAAGGATTTACACGGCCGAAGGTTGCATTGCAGTGTATAGGACGTCGTTTTTCTAGTCCCGTCGTACGTGCTGTACACGTCATCGCGCACGCTTTCAGCGGACTGTCTGCTCATCGTGTGTGGTCAAGTCCGTTCATGCAAATTTTGAACGGACTGTCTGTCGGATTGTCTGACGAACTTAGTTGGCCAGACAATCCGCCCGTGTGTACGCGGCCTCAGTCTAGGTTTCTACTATTGCGACCTAAAAGTTGTGCATTTTCGCTGTGACTTCAGACAATGCCTGTGTATTCTTGAGGTCCATGGCCCAAGCCGCATCAAAGTGGGATCAAAGTAGTGCAGGGACTACCTTGACGTTGCTGTGATTTGAAGTCGCACCGCTATGAACGGTACTCCTTAGAAATCATGGGGTACAAGTTGAGGAAGCCAAGCCTTTACTGATGGCTGGACAGATTGATTGCAACAATGCCATATGTAGTTTTGGATCCCAATCCTTCTGCTTGTTGACCAAGTCTTACTTTTGACTAAAGAACATGACGTTATAACCCTTCTGCTCTAATGCATCACGGAGGGAATGCAATTAGTTGAGGAGAGGAATGAAAATTCCAATGGCTTCCTTAATGCACAGGACCCACGGATCCTAAAGCTCAAATTTACATATAATTCTGTCAGCTGACCCTACTGGGCGACTTGGGTTCAGACAGACAAATAAAGATGATTATTGATTCTTTATTCTCCTATAGAGTTTTCCCAGGTTTAACCTGTCATTCAATATTTGTTACTTTGCCTTTTAACTATCCTCTGGTCATTGGCGATTAACATTAAGTCAACACTCTGACTTAAAAGCGGTATGTGTTACTTGTGGGATGAGCCATAAGGCTTAACTGTACACAACAGACTATTAGAGAAACAGCATACAGTCTTGTATCCACAGTGGCTGAACTGCATCGCTGGCTGGCTACTTCATTTTCACTCTACGATCAGCTATCAAAGAGAGTTTATCACTGACTAGAGCTCTGCTTTCATCTTGTGTGAGATCCTGAGAGTCTGGCTACCTGAGCTAAGGTAGCTCAACTGCAGGTCACAAAACACTACTTAACCACTTAACAACCGGCCCATAGCCGAATGACGGCTACAGGGCGGTTGTTTAACTCTGGGAGGCCGTCATATGACGTCCTCCCAGAATTCTGCTCTCGCGCGCCCCCCTGGGGCGCGCACTCGAGAGCACCCGTGACGCTCGTCGCGGCCGTTTACCACGTGATCGCTCCATCAAATGACGGAGTTATCACTTGTAAACAAACCGGCTTCATGTTATGACGCCGGTTCCTCCCTCCCCCTCTCTGTACCGATTGGTACAGCGGAGGGGGAAGAGATCAGTGTCAGCAGTGCTGTGGGCTGCATCTGCAGTGCCCACATCGCTGCTCACCAAAATTTAACCCCTCAATTCCCTGCCAATACTCTGCAATACCAGCCAATACTCTGCAATAACTGCCAATACTCTGCAATACCCGCCAATACTCTGCAATACCACCTAAACTCTGCAATACCACCTAAACTCTGCAATACCACCTAAACTCTGCAATACCCGTTAATACTCTGCAGTACCGGCCAATACTCTGCAGTACCCGTCAATACTCTGCAGTACAATTCCAGCCAATACTCTGCAATACCCTGCCATAAATTGCCATACCCGGAGATACCCAGCCATAACCGGAGATATCCTGCCATACCCAGCCATAACCGGAGATATCCTGCCATACCCAGCCATAGACATTCCCCCCCTCCTGCCGCCCGCTGGTGCTTCTACCGACTCACCAATACGATCAAAGCCAGAATCTCTATTTTTTTATTTTATTTTATTTTTTATTTCAGGCTTCCCAGGTTAGAGGTGAGATGTGGGGTCTTATTTACCCCATATCTCACTGTAAAGAGGACCTGTCATGCCATATTCCTATTACAAGGGATGTTTACATCCCTCGTAATAGGAATAAAAGTTTTATTTTTGGGGAAAAAAATATCAAACTAAAATAAATAAAGTAAAATGAACAATAAAAAAAATAAAATACATTTTAAAGCGCCCCTGTCCCCATGTGCTCGCATACAGAAGCGAACGCATACGTAAGTCCCACCCACATATGAAAACGGTGTTCAAACCACATATGTGAGGTATCGCTGCGATACTGAAAATTGGTCTGGTTATTAAGGGTGTTTAAGTGCCCAGTTGTCAAGTGGTTAATAGTAGTATGAACCTTCTTCATCTCCAGATCCATTCGCTGTCCCAGGGCCTCTGCAAAGGATATTGCTTTTCTGCTGGCAGAATCGCACTTCCCGCTAATCTGATAAAGCCTGTTTGGCCAGCTGCTTTTGAAGCAGAGGTACCCTTTAAACAACTTTGATTAGCTTAGTACCTGAGCATTATTGAATAGAGATCCACAAAGACAGTTTGGACAGAGTTAAAACATCCACTTTTTGCTTCGGATATGCCAACTTGCCATAGCAACTTCCTAGAAGCAAGCTAAGGCTGACCCATCTGACCAGTCTGATACAGACTCCCTGGCCAGCTGCTTCTGAGGTAGAGGTTGCCTTTAAACAAAGCTGTTTGATTAGGCTTGGTATGGAACCATTAGTCCATAATGTGCACTCTTAGCCCTTGTACACACGGTCAGAGAATCTGTGGGAATGAGTCTTATCGGACCGTGTCCTCAGATAATCCGACTGTGTGTGGTATGCATCAGACTGATTCCGTCCGAATCTCCGTCCGACCCAATTTTCCAACATGTTGGAAATATTTCCCGACCAACTGGGCCGGACGGACCTAATCCGACCATGTGTAGAGCATTTTCATCGGACCAAGTGCCACGCATGCTCAGATGAAATTCCTACATCAAAGCTGTTGGCTACTAGCCTGAATGTAGTCCCATCGTAAAAAAATTACGTCATCACATTCTGAAAGATTGGATTTTTCGCCAACTTGGCCCGTCCGTGTGTATGCAACAGTTTCAGACACAATCCGTCGGACTAAATCCGACGGGCAAAATCCGACGGATTTGGTTGGCAAAATCTCCAACCGTGTGTACGTGGGCTGAGGATATAGAATATACCTACCTGCCCCACCTTAATAAACGTTGCTGGTCTCTAGGAAGGCTGATTACTACTGGTCTTCGGATGAACTGACAGACCACAACCTGTAAAGCATTAGTAAACAGAGTGGCATTATGGACATCCAGTTTCACATGTATGATATATGCTTTCAGTGGTGCAAGCTAACAGTATACCTGCAGACAATAAGTCAAGCCTGTAGGGCCAGGCCTTGCAGAGTTAATAGGAAGGCTTCAGCCCAAACCAGCACACTTGCTATCAGCATTAGCAGTATTGCAGACACAAACCACAACCTGTGAGGCAATAGTAAACAGACTGAAGCTATGGACAAGCCAGAAAAATTCACATGTGACATATGCTTTCAGTGGTGCAAGTTAACAACATACTTGCAGCAGTAACTGAATACTATGGATTTGTGCACCATGTGGTGAATACCTCCCAACATTTTGAGATGGGAACGAGGGACACCTACTAACAAATGTATGTAGACATTGGACACGCCCCCTGCCACACCCTCTTAAAGGAGAATTAACCAAAAAAAAAAGGTTTTTTACCACTACTATTCTTTTATACTGGCTTTTAAAATGTACAAATGCAGCAATTTACAAATTAAATGAAAGGTTTAGCACTGGTAAACACTTTTTGAAAGATAAATAGTGCATTTTATATACAACTATATGGATCAGACCAAAATGAGGGGGACAGAGGGACATTGCTGGAAATCAGGGACAGTTGGGAGCTATGTGTGGTGCCTTACTCCCTGCACGCTTCATGATCAAACAGGAAGTCCAATGAATGTCCATCCATGGAGTCATGATGAAGGAGCAATCCCTAGAGACCAGTTGCCATCACCCACCTCATTCTGGATCCTGAGGGTGGAAGGTCTCATCCATATAGGGGATTTACAGTCTGTACAGCGGGGAGCTTCATCACAGGAGAGGCTTGAACCAATAGAAGGAGCAGCAGCTCAGAACGCGTAGCCTGCCTATCCAACCTTCTCATTCTGTTGAGTCCGCCCCCGGAAGTGATCCCATGACCTCAGCCCCAGCTTCTTCCTGATGGCCACAGGATCTGCTCCAGGCTGAGCAGCAACAACGGCTGCAGCTTCCCATCTCTGCATAGTAAAACAGATCTGGATCTGAGCCTTCCCCACAGACCAGTGACACACAGATGAGCCTTTGTATTTCCTGTAAGTGTCACTTTATCTGTGCCATTAAAAGCTGTCTCTAATACTACACTGAGGTTGCGCTTCCTTTTCTACCCTCTTCTAACCTGTGTGGCTTGGCCAGATGAATCTGGCAAGGTTAGGGAAAAAAAAATTCTGCTTTCAGTCGCAGCATAACCAGCTGTAGCAGTGAGGAAAAAAAAAAGAGAATGCTGCCTGCAGGGAGGAGACTTACTTATATAGTATAACCGGTCCTGGAATAGGGCAGGGGGTGGAGCCTACTCATACATATATGCTGTCAAGCTGTCAGGAAAGCATGGATCCATCCTGCCTTGTATCAACTGTTCAGAATTGTGGTGGTGGTGGCGGCGGCGGCGGAGGCGGCAGCAGCAGCAGCGATGTAATGGTGTGGAGGATATTTTCTTGGCACACTTTGGGCCCCTTAGTAGCAATTGAGCATTGTTTAACCACTTCAGCCCCGGACGATTTTACCCCCTTCCTTACCAGAGCACTTTTTGCGATTCGGCACGGTGTTGCTTTAACTGACAATTGCGCGGACTTGCTTTGTTGCACCCAAACAAAATTAACGTAATTTTTTTTCCCCACAAATAGAGCTTTCTTTTGGTGGTATTTGATCACCTCTGCGTTTTTATTTTTTTTGCGCTATAAACAAAAGAAGAGTGACAATTTTGAAAAAAACACAATATTTTTTACTTTTTGCTATAATAAGTATCCCATTTAAAAAATATATATATATATTTCCCTCAGTTTAGGCCGATACGTATTGCAATAAGCGTATATAGATTGGTTTGCGCAAAAGTTATATCGTCTACAAAATAGGGGATAGATTTATGGCATTCTTTTTTTTTGTTTGTTTAGTAGTAATGGCAGCGATCTGCAATTTTTTTCATGACTGCGACATTGTGACGGACATATCGGACACTTTTGACACATTTTTGGGAGCATTCACATTTACACAGCGATCGGTGCTATAAAATTGCACCGATTACTGTGTACATGTGACTGGCAGGGAAGGGGTTAACACCAGGGGGCGCTGCAGGGGTTAATTATGTTCCCTGGGAGTGATTCTAACTGTGGGGGGAGGGGACTCAAAAGGGGAGGTGGCCGATTGGTGTTCCTCTGTACTGGGAACACACCATCGGTCTCCTCTCCTCTGACAGGACCGTGGATCTGTGTGTTTACATACACAGATCCATGGTCCTGCTGTGTTCCTGGGCAATCGCGGGTGGCCAGCGGACATCGCGGCCGGGCACGTGCACTGGGTCCCGAGCGACGCCGCCGGCGCGCCCCCTAGGCGGCCAGGAATGGGAGGACTTCATATGACGCCCGCCCAGGATGGGAGATCCCATCTGCCGGTGTCATATTACTATGGGTGGGTAGGGAAGTGGTTAAACGCCATTGCCTACCCGAGTATGGTTACTGACCATGTCCATCCCTTTATGACTACAATGTACCAATCTTCTGATAGCTCCTTACAGCAGGATAATGCACCATGTCACAAAGCTCAAATCATCTCACCACTGGTTTCTTAAAGAGGAGTTCCACCAAAAAAATTGAATTTCCGCTTTAATGCCCTGTACACACGGTCAGACTTTCTGACGGAAAATGTGCAAACAGATCATGTTGTCAGAAAATCCGATCGTGTGTGGGCTCCATCAGACTTTTCCCGTAGGAATTTCCGACACAAAGTTTGAGAGCTGGATCTAAAATATTCCGACAACAAAATCCAATCGTGTAAATTCTGATCGTGTGTAGACAATTCCGATGGACAAAGTGCCACACATGCTCAGAATAAATTACAAGGTGAAAGCTATTGGCTACTGCCCTCTTTATAGTCCTGTCATACGTGATTTACGTCACCTCGTTCTGAACGAACAGATTTTCCTGACAACTTTGTGCGACCGTGTGTATACAAGACAAGTTTGGGCCAAAATCCGTCGGAAAAAAATCAGACAGATTTTGTGATCCGACCGTGTGTGCAGGGCATAACTTTTGGTGACCCCCTGACATGCCATATTTGGCATGTCATCTTTTTTTTAAGGGGGGGGGGGGGTGGGTACCCTGCTTTCCCAGAAGATTGGCCGGGCACCCACAGTTAGAATGTTGGCGCCATGGGGCTTCGTATGCCCGCATCGCTGGACCATGGGACAGGCAAGTGTCCGATTATTAAAAGTTAGCAGCTACACTTTTTGTGGCTGCTGACTTTTAAATGGGTAGAACTCCATTTTAAACATGACAATGAGTTCACTGTACTCCAATGGCCTCCACAGTCACCAGATCTCAATCCAACAGAGCTCCTTTGGGATGTAGTGGAACGGGAGATTCGCATCACGGATGTGCAGCAGACAAAGCAACTGTCGGATGCTATCATGTCACTATTTACCAAAATCTCTGAGGAATGTTTCCAACATCTTGTTAAATCTATGCCACGAAGAATTAAAACCGTTCTGAAGGCAAAAGTGGGTTCAACCCCCTACTAGGAAGCTGTACATAATAAAGTGGCCGGTGAGTATATAATGTGGACTTACCTTTAATATGTACAATACATTTGATAAGTACACTGTTTTGTGTATTTATGTTACTGATTTATGTTACTGTGTATTCCATTACTTAACCTCCCTGGCAGTTTTCCCGAGTGTGGCTCGGGGTTAAATTTCAGTATCATTAGCGGTAACCCCGAGCCACACTCAGGATTACATTGCAGGATCCTGGTGCAGTGTACTTACCTTGTCCCCAGGATCCTGCGATGTCCCCCTGCTGCGTCTTACGCCCCAATGTCCCATGTGCTGGGCTCTGTTCCCTGCAAGTGACCCGACACACGGAGGCAGAGCCCAGCAGCAAATTCAAAAAATTTAAAATTCATAACACATACAGTACTTACAGATTACATTACTGTATGAAATAATTTCACATCCCTTTTGTCCTATGCACTTTTATATTATATACAGTATCTCACAAAAGTGAGGACACCCCTCACATTTTTGTAAATATTTTATTCTATTTTTTTATGTGACATAAAATGAAGAAATGACACTTTGCTACAATGTAAAGGAGTGACTGTACAGCTTGTATAACAATGTAAATTTGCTGTCCCCTCAAAATAACTCAAATCACAGTCATTAATGTCTAAACTGCTGGAAACACAAGTGAGTACACCCCCAAGTAAAAATGTCCAAATTGAGCCCAATCAGCCATTTTCCTTCCCCAATGTCATGTGACTCGTTAGTGTTACAAGGTCTCAGGTGTGAATGGGGTGCAGGTGTGTTAAATTTGGTGTTATCGCTCTCTCTTTCTCATATTGGTCACTGGCAACCTCCAACATGGCACCTCATGGCAAAGAACTCTCTGAGGATCTGAAAAAAATAATTGTTGCTCTATATAAATAAGGCCTAGGCTATAAGACGATTGCCAAGACCCTGAAACTGAGCTGCAGCTTGGTGGCCAAGACCATACAGTGGTTAACAGGACAGGTTACACTCAGAACAGGTCTCGCCATGGTCGACCAAAGAAGTTGAGTGCACGTGCTCTGCGTCATATCCAGAGGTTGTCTTTGAGAAATACATATGAGTGCTGCCAGCATTGCTGCAGATGTTGAAGGGGTGGGGGAGTCAGCCTGTCAGTGCTCAGACCATATGCCACACACTGCATCAAATTAATATGCATGGCTGTTGTCCCAGAAGGAAGCCTCTTCTAAAGATAATGCACAAGAAAGCCCGCAAAGTTTGCTGAAGACAAGCAGACTAAGGACATGGATTACTGAAATAATGTCCTGTGGTCTGATGAGAACAAGATAAACTTATTTGGTTCAGATGATGTCAAGCGTGTGTGGTGGCAACCAGGTGAGGAGTACAGAGACAAGTGTGTCTTGCCTACAGTCAAGCATGGTGGTGGGAGTGTCATAGTCTGGGGCTGCATGAGTGCTGCCAGCACTGGAGAGCTACAGTTCATTGAAGGAACCAGGAATGCCAACGTGTACTGTGACATACTGAAGCAGATCATGATCCGCTCCCTTCAGAGACTGGGCCACAGGGCAGTATTCCAACTTGATAATGACCCCAAACACACCTCCAAGTCTACCACCTCTTTGCTAAAGATGGTGAGGGTAAAAGGTGATGGACTGGCCAAGCATGTCTCCAGACCTAAACCCTAATGAGCATCTCTGGGGCATCCTCAAATGAAAGGTGGAGGCCTACACTATAAAATGCCAAATTTCTGTGCAAAACAATTGTACTGCTTTGAGACGTAAAAATCTGACATAATCATACCGCCAGGGAGGTTAAGAAGAGACACTTGTAACTAGC
>NW_027507718.1:81046369-81123869 GCF_037356315.1 Lithobates pipiens
AATAAATATGAATAATTAAATGTGTTAAACGTTTCATAAAAAATGTTGTTCATAATTTAAAAAAAATAAAAATAGTTATTTCAATCATATAAAATACTGTACAAAAGTGAATTGTAAAAAAACAAAAAAATGCTCAAATATGGTATTAACAAAACACAATTAGAAAGTTGATCTTTTATATCAGTGCTGTTTTAAAAAAGGCAATAATCTATAGTTTTGGAAGCTCCTTCATGTATGCTGAAGTCCAATCTGTAAGAGATGAGTAGTCTTTGATGGGATAGAAAGACCCATTCATATAGCTGTAAGTCTGATGACTGGTTGATAAGTCTGGCTCAGGCTCTAGTGGTAGAAAATCTGTCACAGTTCCGTTTTGAGAAGATTCTGTTGAGCGCATCGTCATACTGGCACTGAGCTTCTCCTGTCACAAAGCATAAAAACAAGGCTATAATTGTGCATTTTATCCTCCACACCTCCACTACCAACAGAATGCAGTGAGTATGGCAGGGTAAATCTAAGCCCTTGTGCACACGGTCGGACATTCCGACAACCAAATCCATCGGATTTTGTCCGAAACTGTTGTATACACACGGTCAGACGAAGTTGTCAGAAAATCCGATCGTTCAGAACGTGATGACGTTATTTCGTTACAACGGGACTATGTTCAGGCTAGTAGCCAATAGCTTTGATGTAGCAATTTGATCTGAGCATGCGTGGCACTTTGTCCCTTGGAGTAGGCTACACATGATCGGAGCATTTTGTCTGAAAATTTTACGGACAAGTTGGAAAACTTGGTCCGTTAGATACTCCGACGGAAACAGTCCGATGGAGACCACACACAGTCGGAATATCCGACAAAACGGTCCGATAGGACACATTCCGTCAGAATCTCTCGACCGTGTGTACAAGGGCCAAGATGTTCTGACTAAAGTCACAACCTCACTGGTCAATCACACATCGTTCACGATATGTCCTAAACAGTGATGGCAAACCTTGGCACCCCAGATGTTTTGGAACTACATTTCCCATGATGCTCATGCACTCTGCAGTGTAGATGAGTATCCTGGGAATTGTAGTTCCAAAACATCTGGAGTGCCAAGGTTCGCCATCACTGTCCTAAGCCATGCAGGTTTAGGACATATCCGGGGCAGCTACAGGTAAGCCTCATTACAGGTTTACCTGCAGTAAAATGTGGTCTGGAAGAGTTTACAACTCCTTTAAGGCAATAGGGGGTGAATCGCTCCCCACCTGTGTCCTGTAATGTGCGTCAAGAAAAGTATTTCCCATCACTATGGCCACACACACAGCCTGCCCCTCGAAGTGCACACCCCTGGGTGCCTCCTTAGCACCCCAGCTTGTTACAGGAGGAACTCTGATGAGGGAAAAGCTTAAATCACACCAGGGGACTGCCAGTAGAGGAGGAAAGTGACCTTTCTGTGGAATAGTGTTATAGGTTAAAAAAAAAAAAAAAGAAAAAAGAAAAAAAAAAAAAGTGGCAGCCTTAAGTATCACTGTAATGCCCCATACACACGATTGGAAATTCCGATGGAAAAAGTCAGATCGGATTATGTTTTTGGAAAATCCGATTGTGTGTTTGGGGTCTAACGGATTTTTTCTGTCGAAATCTCCGATGGAAAAAATTTGAGAGCTGGATCTAAAATTTTCCGACAACAAAATCCGATTGGACTTTTTCCGATCGTGTGTAGAGAATTCCGATGCAAAGTGCCACGCATGCTCAGAAAAAATTTGGAGACGAAAGCTATTGGCTACTGGCCTCTACGTAGTCCCGTCGTACGTTTTGTACGTCACCTCGTTCCGAATGATCTGATTTTCCGACAACTTTGTGCGACGGTGTGTATGCAAGACAAGTTTCGGCCAAAAATCCGTCGGAAAAAATCTGACTGATTTTGTGGTCGGAACGTCCGACCATGTGTATGGGACATAAGGCTTCTGTGACCAGTCACTGTAGGCAATGGGAGCCCAGAAATGACCCAAGATCTCTATGCTGTACATAGAGGTGAGGCAGAGAGCAGAGACCAGCCGGCTGTGTGCGTGTGTGGGGAACATGGAGAGTACATGCACAGTATGAGCAATAAAAAGCTTCTATGAATGCAGACTGAAAAGGTCCACCTCCTACATACATAAAGCACTTTTCAGTGATGGAAGCTATAATACAGATTCTACAAATGAAGGGGGACGGAAAGGGCAGGCATAGCAAGCGAGCACTCTTGATAAATGCCTGCGACAAGTCCAGGGACTGTATTAACCACCGCAGCACCAGAAGTTTGTGGGGGTGGGGAGACAGAGCACTAAAGATTTCAACTAAGACGGAGGCCACCAGCACAAGGGACATTTCTCATTGAATGTAAGTACTATCCCTTGTGGTGATTTAAAAAAAAAAAAAAAAAAAGACTAAATTTGGCCTTTAAAGCAACAAAGCCTAATATAATGACAGATGACAGTTACCGGAAATCGGTCTTTTTTCTCTCGCAAGCATGCAGATTGTAGCTCTGACTTGAGAGTTGATATGTGCTTCTCGTTTAAAGTTATTTCTCTTTCAAGTGCTGCTGCTTTGGTGCGTGCAATTTTGTAGACATCTAGGAAACTTTTTATCATAACCTGTGGGGAGGAAAAACAATAGTAAGATAAGGTAATACATAACATACCACTCTGGAGCCTGAAACGGACCAAAAGACGCACAGGTCGCCTGTGCAATTCGGACCGGAGCCACTGCGGAGATGTGTGAACCGGCTCTATAGAGAGCCAGGGCACAATCTGCTGCTGTGCGAATTGGATGCAGGGAAAACCCACATCCAATTTGTATAGGTGTGAACCCAGCCTCAGTATCATTTGAATTAGTGTTGGGTAGAGTGGGTAAGGATTGGAACTTCTATCGTATTTTACCGATGTCATCATTTAATAGTTTTCCTGTACTGTGTGTCATGTGTCACTGGTTCGTGAAGTCAGAGGAAATCTTCGTAAAGAAACACAAGCAACAATATAAATCTCAGAGATAAATAAATAAATAACTAGAGCTATACTTTAACCCACTTGCTGACCCTCTCAAATTAATTCACTACAGTAAACTCGCCATGCCCCTTACTGTCTGTCTGCTTTCTAAAAAAGGGGGACATTTGGGGGATATTTGTACCGTCCTGTCATTTTAGGGTCCCAAGAAATGATAGGCTGTCAGTACATTGGGACTGATACATTTTCAGATATATACCATAGTTTGTGGACTCCAACTTTCACACAGGCTAAATATACATTGAATTGGGTTATTTTTACCATAGAAATGTAGCAGAATACATTATGGTCTAAATTTATGGAGAAACAGATCTGTTTGCAAAATTTTATAACAGAAACTAAGAAAAATGTGTGTATGGTCAACATTTTTGGTATTATATTTCTCATTTATATAACAAAAAATAAAAAACCCAGTAGTGAACAAATACAAGAGCAAAGAAAGCTCTTTGTGTGAAAAAAATTATGTAAAATGTCATTAGCGTACATGACCGAGCAATTGCCAATTAACCACTTTCAGACCGGACCATTTTGCTGGCTTAAGACCAGACCACTTTTTGCAATTCGGCACCGCATCGCTTTAACTGACAATTGCGCGGTCGTGCGACGTGGCTCAACAAAATTTACGTCCTTTTTTTCCCACAAATAGAGCTTTCTTTTGGTGGTATTTGATCACCCCTGCGGTTTTTATTTTTTGGGCTATAAACAAAAATAGAGCGACAATTTTGAAAAAAACACATTATTTTTTACTTTTTGTTATAATAAATATCCCCCAAAAATATATATAAAAAAAAATTATTTTACCCTCAGTTTAGGCCGATACGTATTCTTCTACATATTTTTGGTAAAAAAACAAAACAAAAAACGCAATAAGCGATTATTGATTGGTTTGCGCAAAAGTTATAGCGTTTACAAAATAGGGGATAGTTTTATGGCATTTTTATTAATAATTTGTTTTTTTACTAGTAATGGCAGCGATCAGCGATTTTTATTGTGACTGCGACATTATGGCGGACACATCGGACATTTTTGACACATTTTTGGGACCACTGTCATTTATACAGCAATCGGTGTTATACAAATGCACTGATTCCTGTGTAAATGACACTGGCAGTGAAGGGGTTAACCAGGGGGTGGCAGTGTAGGGGTTAAGTGTTCCTAGGGGCGTGTTACTAACTGTGGGGGGCTGGGCTTTGTGTTAGTGAACACTGATATCTGCTCCAATCACATGGAGCAGAGATCAGTGTCACTTGTTGCTAGGCAGAACAGGGAGATGCTGTTTATAACGGCATCTCCCCGTTCAGCCTCCCCGTGAGACGATCGCGGGTATCCCCGCGGCGATCCAGTCCACGGGACCCGCAACCGGACTCACAGGAGGCCCGACCGGCATGCGATTGCGCCGCCGGTGGAGCGCACGCGATGGTAGGGCGGCATATAGAAATGGACGTACCTGTACGCCATTCTGCCGACGTACATCGGCGTGCGCCGGTCGGGAAGTGGTTAAAGTAGCACAGTGTGTGTGGTGAAGGAATCTGTTTGTTCTTTTTTTGTTTTTTTTATTTAGCCAGTTGGGCAACCAAAAAAAAAAAAAACCCTAACAGTGTATGGCCAGCATTAGATTTCAGCTGTATTACATTATATATATATATATATATATATATATATATATATATATATATATATATATATATATATTTTTTTTTTTTTATTGATATATATACGAAAAGGACCTGGCATATTTTAAACTCTGTTCCTCCAGCGCTTTCTTGCATTTCAAACATATTAAGGGTTAACTTTGGAAGCTGGACTGGTGCCTGATGCTGTCTGGATGTCGCCTGGGAAATTGATGCCTCATCTCTGATCTAAATAAAGAATATACAGAAAACAAACAATAGTATAAGTCATTAACAACAAATATGCTCAAGATCAGTTGTTTTAAAAAAACAAATGCAAAAACACACACATAGGCACTAAAACAGAACTCAATGCACATTCTTTATTGGATTCTTATATCACAACATATCTCATTCCAAACCCATGATAATTAATATGGACTTGCCAACATCCCTCCACCCAACTTGGACCAATGTAAAGTATACATTTCTCATACCTAATGGGCTGCTGAGGAAGCAGACAATCACGGTCAGTAGTTGGCGCTACTGCAGTGATCTTTTTTCAAACAGCTTCTCCTGGGGATGCTCACTTGGTGCTGAAACCATTCGCAAAATGCCTTGTATTTTTTTTCCATTGATACAAAGTGTTCTCTGATTGGATGAGGTGGAGATCATGATGTCACTGTACATCTCTACCTCATTTAATCAGAGAACACACACACTGTTTGCATTGGAGGCTGCTCACCTGTCAAATTAGGATGATGTCCATGCAGCTCCTGATTAGGATGTGTCCATGCAGCCCCTGTGTCCCCAAAGATTTACGTGGGCGGTCTGCACGGAGCACCTGTTGACTCCATCAGCATAAATAAATGGTCAATTCATGGTTTATGGCTTTCTTTCAACAATGGCTTTCTTCTTGACACTCTTCCATACAGGCCAGATTTGTGGAGAGCACGACTAATAGTTGTCCTGTGGACAGATTCTCCCATCTGAGCTGTGGATCTCTGCAGCTACTCCAGAGTTACCATGGGCCTCTTGGCTGCTTCTCTGATTAATGCTCTCCTTACCCAGCTTGTCAGTTTGGGTAGACATCCATGTCTTAGTAGGTTTGCAATTGTGCCATACTCATTTTCGGATGACAGATTGAATAGTGCCACACAATATGTTCAAAGCTTGGGATCATTTTTTAAAAATTTTTAAAATCTAACCCTGCTTTAAACTTCTCCACAACTTTATCCCTGACCTGTCCGGTGTGTTCCTTGGCCTTTATGTTGTTGTCTGTTCACTAAGGTTCTCCAACAAACCTCCGACAGCTTCACAGAACAGCTGTATTTATGCTGAGATTCAATTACACACAGGTGGACTCTATTTACTAATTAAGGGACTTCTGAAGGCAATTGGTTCCACTAGATTTTAGTTAGGGGTATCAGAGTAAAGGGGGCGGAATACAAATGCACACCACACTTTTCAGATCTTTATTTGTAAAAAAATTGGGAAAACCATTTATAATTTCCCTCCCAATTCACAATTATGTGCCACTTTGTGTTGGTCTATCACATAAAATACATTTATATTTTCGGTTGTTGCATGACAAAATGTGGAAAATTTCAAGGGGTGTGAATACTTTTTCAAGGCACTGTATACACACTCCTTGTATAATATATTTATATATATATATATATATATATATATATATATATATATATATATATATATATATATATATATATACACACACACATACATTTTATATATATATATATATATACACACACACACACACATACACATATATGGCTACATGTCAGGTAATGCCCGGGCCACAGATGATTGGCCCAGTACAGATCACAGCTTCCTGGCGGCCTCGCTCAGGAGGATTGGGACCAGAATTCAAATATGCTCATGCTTAGCCCTAATCCACATCTTGAAAGCCCAGGTCTGAGGGATTTACAGAAATAGAGAGACTGAGGTACAGATCACTATGTTTTCGAATTGCCCTCCTCTGTATGATTTGTGCATGCTCTAGGTCCTTGAAAACACTTGAATTAGAGTTTTCAAAATGATGGTCTAGGGCAGTGATGGCGAACCTTGGCACCCCAGATGTTTTGGAACTACATTTCCCATGATGCTCCACTACACTGCAGAGTGCATGAGCATCATGGGAAATGTAGTTCCAAAACATCTGGGGTGCCAAGGTTCGCCATCACACTGGTCTAGGGAATCATTTAGAATCTATCTTCTGCACATGTGGTAAATGCATCTCCACCATCCAGCATGCATGCCCATATTTTTTTTGAAGTTGCAAAAACTGTTGTATAGACATAACGTTCTGGTCTATTTGGTAAGCTAAACTAAAACAAGAATTTCCTTATGGTTAAAATAAAACAAGTTAAATCTTGGCATAATAGCAAAAGCTATTGCAAACATTGATACCTTTTGAAAGGCAGCTGAAACGGACTTCATGTAGTTCACCAAGATTTCTTTATCCCTGGAAAATCACATATAAACGTATTATTATTACCACAGCCAAGCAAGAATTTGACTGCAACTTAAAAACTGTTTCACACTTGCAGACTGCAGCTTTTTTTTTTCACTGAGCTAAAACGTAGCCCATTATTTACAATGTGCCTGTGCAAACAGCCATGCAAACAAGTGCAGAGTTTTCCTCGCTAATTAAATAAATAGGAAAATCTGTGTTTCCGGTCAGTATTTTGCTCCAATGGGCTCAAATACACGCATATGAGCATAAATATGAATGAATTTTCCCCAGACGTGTATTCTGTGCATGATACACAATGCAAATGTGTGCAAATTAGCGCATAACAAACACCTGAAATTATGTCCAAAAAATTAGAAGCTCAAACATCAATAACATGTGCAAGAGGCCTTATTGTTTCTGACCAAAATCAGCTGAACTGATTTTATGCTAATAATTGAATTCAGAATAATTCAAAGAGTCAAGAGAGTGCAGAAATGTTTACAGATCATAGGAAAGCTAGAGGGTTATAGGAGTTAATCAGTAAAGTTTTTACTGTGAATTTTCCAAGGGCTTTGTACTTTCCCAGGCTTGGAATAAAAGCATAGATTGAGCTCTAGTTTGTTATAAGAAAGTGGCACCCACCTCGCTGCTGCACGTAGTGCACCTTCTGCATTGGCAATGCTCTCTTCCAGTTGACGTTTGCCCTGCTCCAACTTCGCAAACCATGAGCTTTGCTGACATAAATATTGAACTTTTCTCCCTAGTTCCTTCTTGGCCTCATTGAGACTCTGCAAGGATCATGGAAAATGCAAAGGATGTGTTGTTACTTTTCAACATACCAGCATGACTTCCATATATGCCATTAACCTTTGCCAAGAGAATTATGGAGGTTGCCACTGCCGACCTCTCTTGAAAATGCTTTTACCTGGCTGTCATGGTAATCAAATGGCTTAAATAATAACATTTTCTGATGTTCTATTATGTGCTTACTGATCTGGAATCTATTATCAACCTTTTCCACATATTGTATTAAGACTGTGACTATTCACATCCTGTCAGTCTTTGTAATTCATATAACATTTGCTAAAGAAATTATAAAATGACTTCAATAACTTGAGCCAATGACCAGGAACAAGTATGCTGAGAAATTCAAACACTTGCTCATTACTTTTGTGGGTCAATAACTCCAAGACCCCTTTCACACTGAAGGCATTTTTCAGGCGCTTTAGCGCCTGTAAAGCACCTGAATAAAGCCTCATCTGCAATCCCAGTGTGAAAGCCAGAGTGCTTTCCCACTGGGACGCTGCACTGGCAGTACGTAAAAAAAAAAAAAAGTCCCGCAAGCAGCTTCTTTGAGGCGCTTTAGGAGCGGTGCATACACTGCCCCTGCCCATTGAAATCAATGGGCAGCGTTGCCGAAGCGCCTGCAGAGCGCCTCTGCACCCTTTATTCATCTACTAGAGGGGGTTAAAAGCGCCCAAAAAGCGCCGCAAAAATGATGGTAAGGTGCTGCTATAACTAGCGACGCTTTACTGCTGACGCCCCCCGTGCTGGCATTGTAAATGGGCTCTTATAGTATTGACGCTATTGGATCATAATGACAACCAGGAGACTAGGATTTCCAGAAGTAGGTCAAAAATAGCAGCCTACACATTTCTCAGAGTATAGGTTTCTTTAAAAGTGGACCTGTCAGGAGATATATCTGCATATATAAGATAGATATATATATATATATATACATATATATATATATATATATATATATATATATATATATATACACACACCGTGTATATATAGATATATAACCTGGGTTCCGGGTTATATAAAGGTATAGGCAAGTTTCCTTGTAGATATCCTGATCCACTATCTTCATTATGACTGGTTAATAGCAGCAGCTTTCAAGCTTTTTCATGATAGGTTTACTTTAAGAGCACACCGAGATATTTTCTTCATATGAATATTATTATTATTAAAAGGTACTTGTATAGCGCTGTCAATTTATGCAGCGCTTTACATATACATTCACATCAGTCCCTACCCTCAAGGAGCTTACAATCACGTTCGTATACTAGGGCCAATTTAGACAGAAGCAAATTTAGCTACCAGCATGTCTTTGGAGTGTGGGAGGAAACCAGCGTGCACGAAGGAAACCCACACAGGCACAGGGAGAAAATGCAAACTCCAGACAGGTTGTTTCAAGGTTGGGATTCAAACCAGTGACCGTTTTTACTGCTAGGCGAGAGTGCTACCCACTGCACCACTGTGCCTCCCACAAGCAATACTTGGGTTACAAATTCTCAATCTTTCTAAAAGCTAATATAGTAGTAGTAGTAGTAGTAGTAGTAGTAGTAATAGTAGTAGTAGTATTAGACTTACTTTATATATAGAAAAAAAATCGGTTTACATAAAGTGCTAAAAGAATGGAAAAGTTACCTCGATTGCCTCTGACAGGGTTTGATCTTTTTCTGCACCTTCCTTTGAGAGCAGTTGTATTTTAGATTTAAGATCTAGTAATTGCTGAGACTGTTCATGCAGAAGCATCCGAGCTTCATCCTCTCGCAGAAGAGCATTACCTATCTCTTTAAAGACAAATTTCATCTGTTCATGTGGGTCCACCTTCAGAAGAAATACAAACAAATTTGAGCAAGAAATTATTATTATGCCATATTATGTGTGAATAGGAGTGAAAAGCATTGCCATTTCAAACAAATTGTCTTACTCTAAGCACTAAGCACTGAAACCAAAACACTCACAGGTTTATACAGCAAGGCAAATTATAATGGGGTTGATTTACTAAAACTAGAAAGTGCAAAATCTGGTGCAACTGTACATGGTACCCAATAGGCATCAAACTTCAACTTGTTCAATTAAAGGGATTGTAAAGCAGAAAGTTTTTTATCTTAATGCTGAGCCCCATCTCAGTCCAGCAATGTGCACAAGTGCCTTGACCGTCCGGGACTCTCCCTCCTGATTGGCTAAGACATGAAGCGGTGCAATTGGCTCCTCTTGCTGTCAAAGTCAATTAGCTAATTCAAAAACTAGGAAGGGAGATAGGGATTTTGACGGTGCAGGCGTTAACTAAATCATAATAAACATTATTGAACTGATTACAAACATGTATTTAGTTCAAAATTAAAATTCATTAACAATTACATTAATGAGATATAAAAACAAACGGTGGACAGTACAATACAGTGGTTGTTCTCATTAAACACACATTATCCCAACATTGTTGGGATAATGTGTGTTTAATGAGAACAACCACTGTTGGGATAATGTGTGTTTAATGAGAACAACCACTGTATTGTACTGTCCACCATTTGTTTTTATATCTCATTAATGTAATTGTTAATGAATTTTAATTTTGAACTAAATAAATATTTGTAATACAATTTTGTAATCAGTGCAATAATGTTTATTATGATTTAGTTAATGCCTGCATCGTCAAAATCCCTATCTCCCTTCCTAGTTTTTGAATTATGCTTCAATTTTCAGGGATGTGGTGCCTTACTCATTGGGTGTTTGCGATGTTGAACCACTAAAATGTTTTATTCAATTAGCTAATGTTGAGAGAGGGGGGCCAAACCGCAGCTCCATGTCTGAATGGACACATGGAGCTGCGGCTCGGGTGCCTCCCATAGCAAGCCGCTGTGGGGGCATGTAAAAGGAGGAAGGGACCAGGAGTTTTGACGAGGAATGCGATAAGAGGAGGATTCAGGCTGCTCTGTGCAAAACCACTGCACAGACCAGGTAAGTTTGACATATTTGTTATTTTTAAAGGAAAAAAAAAAACCACAAGACTTTAGAATCACTTTGACATAAAAACCTAGAAGCGGTTGGTTTCTATACAGAGCTTTATGCTTCAGTTTTAGTAAATCAACCCCAGTACACACACAGCAATCAATTCCAATATGTCTTTCCATTATCTGTTATGATTTCTGCTTCTAAAAGCACGGTTATGGCCATCATATAATAAGATTGTATATTGTGCATACAGTATAATACACTTAAATAGTGTTTAATGTATAGGAGGTTTTACAAGCATTTAAAGCCAAGTAAAAAAAAAAAAAAAAATGGCATGCTCGTGGAAATTTGAAAAAACTCCAACTTGAATTTTTTTTTAAATACATCGTCTACCACAGAAAATAACAAAATACAAATCTGGAGTTGCCCTGGCAGAAAGTACATTCCCCCATTGAAGCGCTCCATTTTTAGGTTGAAAGGCAACCAATCGTTATTCAACCCACTTTCTGCAAGCCAAGAGACCATGATGAAGGTCATCACATCGACTTGGGCTCAAACTACTGCTTCATTAAAAACAGTGCTCAAACAGCATTATGCGAGAGCTGTTCAATAAGGTTTACCGCCACTGGACAAGAAGAGGAAGGACTGCATCATTGCATTGGCCAGAAGATTGCTAGGATGTAGAGCCCATTCCTGTGGCTTGCTGTAAATTGTATTGCAGTAAAGAATTCATTTTGAATACATTGCACCAAGAAAATAGACATACAACATTTAGTTCTGACACAGTGCACCACAAAACACAGTAGTGTCATACCACGTGTTGCAGTGTTCTTCAATTCCTGTGCACCAGACCTGTATTGCCTTAGTTCATTGGGGTGCCATTCAAAATGAATATCATTGCAATGCGCTTGACCTGTGTTGAGGTAGCAAGTGGGTTACTGCAAAGCACTGAACTGGGTGTCAAGGTATAAGTAAAGGTTTAAGTGCAGATGGGCTTTGATTTCATCTGGCCATAAAGTGATTTTGATTTTCAGGCTTCCATACTCTTAGGAGAAACCTCTAGATGCAAATTCTGATTACTGAAATCTCAGGACAGTTCAGTCAAATTAGGATCAGACTGGCAAAAGCAGCAGGAGCCTGTTTTCTTGTGAGATGGCATCGTCATGGTGGCGGAGCTTTAATCTGTGCTTTGGCAAAACATTAAAAATTACAATAACATTAAAGTGTATCTTTGGTTTTGTATAAAGTAACGGTTAGAAGCCATGTCTCCATAAAACTATTGCTTATGCCTCCACTTACACTTTCAGATTGTTCGCAATGCTGGTCATCCTCTTCAAGCTTCTGTGCTTTGTCAGCATTTTTGCCACATTCCCTGAATTTCTCCTTCATATCTGACAACTGCCGGCGCATGGATAGTCTTTCTACTTCTGCTGTATGCAGACGTGCAGTAAACCCAAGTATCTGGTTTCTTAAGGCAGCTATGCATGCCTATCATAAAAAGAGAAAACAAACTCAGACACATGCAAGCTTCTTACATGAAAGAAAGCGCAGTGATCCATGAAAAACAACAAACTACATTGTATTAGTCCACCTTCTAAGGGCTCATGCACACTGCAGTTAAAGAGAAAGAAAAAGGGGGGGGGGGGGCTGCCTTTACAGGCATTTGAGCTTTTATTTCTCTACCTAAAAGCTTAACGTGATTGTAAAGTCTTGTTTTTTTCCATCTATAAAAAACATTTACTTTATACTTATCTGCTCTATTGCAGTGGATTTGCACAGAGCGCATAGAATGCATTAAGATTTAAAAAAAAAACCTTCCGACTTTAAAGCCATTTTAAAGAAGTTTGTCCTTTTTGTGCTCATTTGTGTGTTTTTATTGAGCTTCAAGCTTCCTGGAGCTTTTTTGAGCATAAGCATTTTTTTCACAAACCCTCCCCTCAACTCATTTTATCATTTTTTTGTGTGCATTTTCAAGCTTCTTTGAGCTTTTTTGTGCGTTTTTGGGCACTTGGGGGTCTTTTCTGCTTGTAGGCTTTTTTTCTGGCTGTAAGAGCATATGCCTGTAAACTCCAGAAAAAGCCAGTGTGCATGGACACATTGACTAACTTGGAGGGGAGTTTTAATCACAATCAAATGTGTTTGCATTTGGGATGGGTTTAGTTTGATTTATGATTTACTGCTGGGGCTTTAGGCTTCAACATATTGGCAGTCTCCAGCAAGAAGGAACAGTGATGTAAAAGTTCACCACTCCAGGATAATTACCTCTCCCAAAATCAGCTGTCTCCACAATTAAGCAGGGTGCTGGCTCTGTTTGCAACAGAGATGAAATGGAAAAAAAAAAAAGAGGAACAGTGGCAATGCTGGAGGCAATTTACAGCACACAGTTTTGGTAGCATTATTATTAATGTGGAATGTATGCTCCTTGCTAAAGAACATACATTTTTTATCAAGTTGTTATGGGTCCACTTTAAACTGTAATTATTGCTAGATGTCAACTGGCAGTTCCAACCTGCACCCCTAACAAGATCCAGTGAGGCCGAGTGCCATTTTAACCACTTCCCCCCGGGACGGCATCATACGACGTCTGGGACTTAAAGTCGTGATATCTGAGTGATGCCTGTAGCTGCAGGCATCACCCAGATATCTTTGTTTTCAGCAGGCGATTCCCTGCACGTAAAAACAATCATAGCGGCTGCTTCCCCGCTTGACTGCTTTTACAGCATGTCCCTCCCGGGCATCTCTATGATCACCATCTATGACGTCACTTCCAGTGTCGGCAGTGTAAACGCTGCCGTATTCTTTTTGTTGGAAAGCCTGAACAAGTTTTTTTTTTATTACTCTCAGGTATTCTAGCATAGAGGAGAGATGTAGGAACTTATAGACCCCATATCTCTCCATAAAGCCATATTCCTATTACAAGGTATGTTTACATTCCTTGTAATAGGAATAAATGTGATCAAAAAGTAAAAAATGAAAAGAGAAAGTGTAAAAGGTAAATAAAACAAACAAAAAAAATATAGAAAAAATGTTTCAAGCGCCCCCGTACGCAGAAGCGAATGCACACATAGGACACACCCGCATATGTAAACGACATTCAAACCATATGCCACGAACGTTAACGTGAGAGCAATATTTCTAGCACTAGACCTCCTCTGTAACTCTAAACTGGTAACCTGTAAAACATTTTAAAGCGTAGCCTATTGATATTTTAAAGTACCGAAGTTTGGCACCATTCCACGAGTGTGCGCAATTTTAAAGCATGACATGTTAGGTAACTATTTACTTTGCGCTACATCATCTTTCACATTATACAAAAAAAATTTGGGTAAATATTGTGATTTTTTTTTTGTTTTACCAAATCGTGAAAGCATCCCCCCCAAAAAATTGCACTGAAAAATAACTGTGACATAAAAAGTTGCAACAGCCGCCATTTTATTCCCCAGGGTCTCTGCTAAAAAAAAATACATATAATGTTTGGGGGTCCTGAGTAATTTTCTAGCAAAAAAAAATTATGATTTTTACACGTAGAAGAGAAAAGTGTCAGAATTGGCTAGGGTGGCAAGTAGTTAAAATGGCACTGGGATGAATAGAGGATATCCCAGTGATGTTTTAAAAGGGAATGACTCAAGTGTTTAATATTTACAAGCAACAGTAACCCAGCAGTCTAAGACTTCTAAGAAATTACGTGTCTCTCAATATACCATATAAAAATTCACTGTAATTCCTACTGACCACTAAGTACACAGGATGTAATGCCATACCTTAACTGGAGTGGTATTTGTAATGCCCACGTTTGGCGTCTGGCCAATGATCTTGTGAAGACCACAAGCAAGTCTGTAAGCTAGGGAATCAGAGTCTATGTAAATTGAATGCCTGTCAAAGGCCACAGTCCTATATTCCATTTCTACATTCAGTTTCTTAATCAGCTTTGAGAAACAATTTCTGGCCGCATTAATTATCTGTGCTTCAGAGGTACAATTCAGATCTAAAAGAGAAATAAAAAAGGATTAATACTACTTCATCGACTTAGTAAGAGATATGATTTGTACTAAGAGGTTAAACTGAAATGAACTATTCCTTTACAGTATTACAAATTAAAGGGCCCAATATTGCAAAAGTGTCATATTCTGGCAACTGTATATGGTCATGGACCAGTGGCAAACAGGCCGCACAAGGAAAATTAATGTAAAGATATTTTAAATCAATAACATATGAATATTTACCATATATAATGATTATCAAAAGATAAGTTAATGTGTATGTAGCTTAAAGATCTAGGAACTATGCAACCCAGTCTCTGACATGGCTCCACTCTGACAAGGGCGACTTCAGGTGTGGTTCTTGTGATTGTCTACGTTATCCTCACATGCTATGTGGCGACAATACATTTTACGGTTGATGACAAAGTATATAGTATTGCTAAATTTTATAACTGTAACACAAGTATTGTGGTATATGTCATCACCGGTGGAGCAGGCTCCATCTAGTATGTGGGGATGACTACACGCAGGCTCAGGGACAGGTTTTCGGGTGCATTTGGTGGACATAAGAGGATGCAAATCTACTAATGTCGCCCGCCACTTTAATTCTATGCACAAAGGGGACATGTCTCAGGTACAGGTGCAAGTGATTGAAAGGGTCACAGTTCCTCCAAGAGGAGGAGATGTGTTTTGCTACCGCTGAGGTATTTTGGATCTTTAGGTTGCAGAGTAGGATACCGTGGGGGGGGTTTGAACTATGAGCGAGATGTCACACATTATTATGAAGGTTGAGGTGACAAGATACCACTTGTCGGGACTCCCCTCTGTGTCGTGCACAGCAACTATTTTACTCTATTATACCTAGGTCCTCATGTACTTGCATGTGCTTCTTTTGTTTGTTTTTTGTCGTTTATTTTTCATTTTTAACATATTTCAAGAAGTTACATACACAGTAACTTATCTTTTGATAATATTCATTATATAAAATATTCATATGTCTTATTGATTTGAACTATCTTCACGTGAATTTTTCTTGTGCGACTGTTATACCTGTTTGCCACTGGTCCATGACCATATTTGTATACAATTTTATTATGATTTATTGGTTGTTATATATTGGTTTCAATTAATGTATGGTCCATACACCAGTGGCAAATTTACAGAAATGGAAAGAACGTTTTTCTTCTTTTTTCTTATTGTATACTGTTTTTAAAATATAACGTATTATATGTCTTCTTTGGTTTTTGCATGGTTTACTGCAGGAACCCTAGAGGAGGGTTATTCAGCATAATCAAGCACCTACTGGGTTCAGCTGATTATATACTATTTTAGTGTTTAGTGGTGCAATTTGGATTATGATTAAGCAAACTTGATTCATGAAATGCGTCAATCTCTGCTTTGTCCATGTCTGTATTATTGTTACCTTGGATGTTTTAACTTGGAATAAAGCTACATCATCATCATCTACACTTTGGAGAGCAGTCAACATGTTGTTTTCTTGGCTATACAATGCAAGGAGCCCAGCCTTTACACCTTGAACCCTTTGTTAGGACAGATAGTGTTCAAATCTAGCTAATAATGAAGATTTTCCTGCACAGTACAGACAGGTCAATTATGGCAAGCACAGCTGCCCAGTAACCTTAAAAAAAGAGAATGTTTCCTTGCTGGAGGATCTAGACTAGAGCGTCTAAAAAAGTGAAGGTGTGATTTTTAAATATTTTTTAAGTTGTTCTAATGCGAAAAGGGACATGTAACAAATTTAAAGTAGCTGGTTATCCCAATTTGACTGCAAAATTAAAAATAAGCTTTACTGGTATCTGTGTCTTTAAGCATAAGGGTGCTGATTATTTTTGCAACCCACCGACCTAAAATACCCCCATCTCCTACCCCACCTCAATAATAGCTAGACTTCAGCAGGTCAAATCACACACTATAATATATTTTAAAAAATGTCCAACAGAGAATGCAAGATCAACTTGTAATGGCTGCCTCAGATGGATGGATTTTGATACAAACAAAAAATGTACATTACCCCTGTTGTTTAATAACCCAAACAATTCAGACATAGAAGTAACTACTGCTGACAGGAGATCAGTATTTGTAAGCCACTTTACAGCTTCATTGCAGTACATTGGCTCATCATGTGATCCTGGAGAGAGAGAGAGAAAAAAAAAAAAAAGTCAAAATACACCTACTACAATTTCCATTTTCCTTACTATGACATATTGGGCTGTTAAGCTGTTGTCAGACTGCAGAATATGAACCCAATAGTGCCAGTCGTAGAGTTATCTGTTCATTGTGGGTCATTGTGCCCTCAATAAAGTAAAAAAAGAAAAACCATCTGTAGTGATTCAATTTAGGATACAAGTGCAAAGTAATCTTCTCGAAAATATTACTCATCCCTCTGTTAACAAAAAACTGCACCGGTCCAGAATTGATATAAAGTGATCAGCGCAACCTATTAACAGCTGTGTATATCTTAAAATGAATGTGTTATCTGTTAATAAGTTGCGCTGATCACTCTTTATATCATACCCACTTTAAGTGCACTGTATACACTTTTCAGGTCTAGCAGCAATTCAATATTAAGCCGGAGGGCTTTCACACTGGAGCGGTGCGCTAGCAGGACAGTAAAAAAAGTCCTGCTAGCAGCATCTTTGGAGCGGTGAAGGAGCGGTGTATTCACCGCTCCTACCCATTGAAATAAATGGGGCAGCGCGGCTATACCGCCAGCAAACGCGCCGCTGCAGTGCCACTTTGCGGGCGTTTTTAACCCTTTTTCGTCCTCCAGCGGTGGTTAAAAATAGCACCGCTGACGCCCACACCACCCCAGTGTGAAAGGGGCCTTACTGTAAACATACTCACTCATCGTTCACTTTAATAGCGCAAGGGATTCCCCCCTTAATTTTACACCAGTCCTGAATTAATGGATTCGTTTTTTTTTAATGGCTATAGTTTCGTGAGCATGCACTGTAGTTCAGTGTCCTATATTAAAAAAAAACATACACACCACCCCTAACCCCAATGCAGTTTTGTCCAACAGCATACCTGCATAGGAAAGGCAAGGGAAGCGCATTACCTAAGTGCTTCTGTGACAAGACCGGGGTGGGTGTGTTGCGTGCTAGGAGTCAATACCACACACATGTGACTTGCTCACGTCTTGTTTTAGCTAATCAACAATCCATCTTTCCAGCTCCAGAGACCAAGCTGACACATGGATTGGCAGCAAGGGGTCCATGTGCGAGAGGAACCCAAGGAGACTGGGAAAGATGCATTCATCTGAGCAGTAGCACTGGGAGGAAAGGAGGGAGCAGCTGTAATGGGTTTCAGTGGCAAACGATTAGCCTGTGAGTCTAAAGGGCTGCTATCTGTACTACGTCAGTGCCCTCAGAGTGTACAGAATAGATGCCCCCAGAACCATTAGGAGAGTATAGTTGAGCTTTGGACCCATAAAGCTCTCAGTGGCTAACTTTTCCTAACATACAATGGGGTTGATTTACTAAACCTGGGAGAGTGCATAATCTGGTGAAGCTCTGCATAGAATCCAATCAGCTTCCAGGTTTTATTGTCAAAGCTTAATTGAACAAGCCGACGTTAGAAGCGGATTGGCTACCATACACAGCTGCACCAGAATCTGGAGTGCTCCAGTTTTAGTAAATATCCCCCAATGTCTGGAAAGAGTGACAGACTAGCCCCACAATGTCCGGTCCAGTATTCTGTATGTAGGAGCATCTAAATTCTGTGTCCAAAAAAAGGAGAAAGAAAAATTAACTTGAAATATCTCACTCAGTATTAAGCCAGTTGGAAATATTCAGTCCATTATGCACTGTAGTCCTTGTCAGTACAAACAATACCAAGATTCTGGGTAACAGCAATCAACGCATACAGGCACACAGATATATGTGTGTAACAGAGGAAATGTGCCTGGTTATTAGGCTTTCTGTATGTGGTGCGCAATATTCTGCCTACTTACTGTACATAGGATTCTTGTGTCACCCTGCGGCAACAGTCATGCACTATCACCTATTATTTCTTAATATTTACTAGAAAAAATTGGATTTTTTTTTTTCCAACTATAAACTATACCTTACCCCTTTTGAAAGAGAAATTTTAAGAGATGCGGTAAGGCAAAAAAGAAGTAGGGAATCCAACCAAATGTCATGAAGAAATCAGTTTAGGTTTTGGGCTATAAATGCAAATACAGTTGGGGAAGGAGGGATTCCTCTCTATGTACCAAATGCAGTAGGGAGGAAGGATCCTTAATCCATTTAATCTGGCGCTGTCCCAAATTACACTGCTACTGGGGTGTAATAACCAAGGTCATCTCTACAGTATATCAGGTTATAGTCCCATTGGACCCTTCAATATGCATCTTAGGAGCTGTGGATGAAGAAATATACGTCCCCTATCAACATAGCAGTGCTCAGACTACTGTATATAGCACGTAAATTGGTGGCTAGATTCTGGTTTTCCTCACGTGTTCCCACTAGGAAACAATGGGTAGAACAGGTCAACTATCTTCTAGTTAGGGAGCAGTTAACATATCAGCGTAGAAACGCAAATCGTGAATTCCATTTTATTTGGCAGGTCTGGTTGGAAACTCCAGGGTTAGCGCCCTCACAGCTGGTTTTGCACCAGCTGTTACAAGTGTAAAGGGTATGCATGCTTGTATAAGAGGATAACACTGATTCTTGGGGTTGGAACGAGGGCAGGTCATAATGCTATTGCTACTTTTTTTTTATCTAAATCCAATCCCTTCCCATACTCCCTGTTCATAGGGGGAAAGTTCTTTCAGGAGAGGGTAGGAAGAAGGCGACCATAATATTCAAATTCTGGCCCATTGGCCATCTGTTCTTCTGTGTTGGTTGGACGGGTTGACCCCCACCTATGTATCTTGGATGTTTGCTACTGTTTTTGATTTACTAGTTTGTTTTTTTAAGTTTATGATTCTAATATACCACTTAGTGCCCATTTGTCAATCTTATAATCCTGAACCTAGTAGGTCTTATGTAATTGGTTATATGTTGGCATAATCTTTATATCAGGATATTTTCCCGTTCCTTACATGGTATGTTTTTGAATTTAGTGTTGTGCAGCTGATATCTGGTTTTGCTTTTTCTTTTCACATACCCGCTGTTATATTCATTGTAATCTGTGATGTATGGTAATTGGCACAATAAAAACTTTTTCTGATTTAAAAATTAAATAAAATAAATCAATAAAAAATGTGAATTCAGGGTGGTAACTTTTTAGATTTTTTGGTAATGCCGGTTTCATTTTGATCTTAACGTCTGCCTAGCTTTTTATTGTCCATCTAATATTCGGCATCATCAATTTTGAAAATATAAATCTTACTTGTTTTCTGTGCAGTCTGGACTTCTCTAATACACACTAAAATCCCAGGTCTCCTCTTGGCTTTTTCCACCCATGTAAAAACAGATTTTCTAGATTCACCAAGCCGCTGCAGCCGTTTGGCAGCCAAAACCACGATGACACCTTTCCGAAACAAAAGCTTCATGGGTTTTGCTTTCTTCCAAGAATCGTCCTTTTTCTTATCTCCATTTTCAGACAAAGCTTGGACTAGATTTCGGATCTCTTTCTGAATGTCTACACAAGACTTCAATTCCTCTTGAAGGAGGGTTTTCTGTGCAGCCAACAAACAGCTTCTGGTGTATAAGGGGCACAGGGCACCAGCCATAAGGGCACAGGCTGCAAGGAGAGACTTGTGGTCTCGCTCTGTGTTGATTATTGCATTTTTAATGCGCACATTTTCCATGGCCATCTGATCCTTTGTTTTTTCAGAGATTGAAGCTTTGTCTTTTAATTTTTCAGCAATCTTCTGATATTTCTAAAAATGGAAAATAAAAACCTAGTGTAATCATTTTATGTATCGCACATTCAATATCAAAAGTGATCTATTTAGAGCTTGCTGGAAATTAGTACTATGTACTTTTTTAAATTACTGTTGTTCACCTTCTCTATTCCTTTGATTGTAGTTTATTCAATTCTTTTATGAAAAGGGTTCCACAGAAAATTGCCTTTTGCAGTCATAGAAAATGGACTCTGCTTTTAATTTTGTAATCTGAATACTTAAAGCATGGAAAGGATATCAACTCTGCAAGTCAAGATTAAAGCCAGCCATACATTAAGCAATTTTCAGCCTGTGGTTGAAGGAAAAAAAATTGCTCGATTCCCCCATCAACACAGTCAGTGTTGATAGGGGAATTACTCTCACTGCTACTGTATTCTGACAGTGGGAGGTTTACTCATCAGAATATTATGGTTATTGCTACCAGCTATAGCTGATTTAATTGGCTATTAATGTATTCTGGCCGCTGGAATGCATTAGAGCTCAAACACGCCTAAAACACACCTAAGGTTTACACAAATTTAGGCACGTTCAGCGTTTTTACTGCTCTTCGGTTTTTCTCCTGAATGTGCTTTACATAGTTTAGTTGGTGAGGTGAAAAAAAAAAAAAAGACACAAGTCCATCAAGTCCAACCTATGTGTGTGATTATTTGTCAGTATTACATTTTATATCCCTGTATGTTGCGGTCATTCAGGTGCTCATCTAATAGTTTCTTGAAACTATCAATGCCCCCCCATCCCGCTGAAACCACCGCATGTAGAATGGAATTCCACATCCTTGCTGCTCTTACAGTAAAGAACCCTCTACATAGTTTAAGGTTATACCTCTTTTCTAATTTTAATAAGTGGCCACGAGTCTTGTTAAACTCCCTTCCGCAAAAAAGTTTTATCCCTATTGTGGGGTCAACATTACGGTATTTGTATATTGAAATCATATCCCCACTCAAGCGTCTCTTCTCCAGAGAGAATAAGTTCAGTGCTCGCAAACTTTTCTCATACTAATATCCTCCAGACCCTTTATGAGCTTTGTTGCCCTTCTTTGTACTCGCACCATTTCCAGTACATCCAGCCTGATTGAGGACTGGTGCCTAGAACTGGGCGCCAGTCCTCAGTCAGAAAGAATGCAGCCAGACCAGAGTCTTGTAGAGCGGGAGAATTATAATTTTATCTCTGGAATTAAGCCCCTTTTTAATGCATGCAAATATTCTGTTTGCTTTGTTAGTAGCAGCTTGGCATGCCATTGCTGAGCCTATCATCTACTAGGACCCCCAGGTCCCCCAGAGGTTCTCTTCCAGTGTATAGATTGCATTCATATTTTTGCCACCCACATGCATTATTTTACATTTTTCATTGAACCTCATTTGGCCATGTTGCCCACCCCATTAATTTGTTCAGATCTTTTTGCAAGGTTTCCACATCCTGTGGAGAAGTTATTGCCCTGCTTAGCTTTTTATCGTCCGCAAATACAGAGATTGAACTGTTTACCCCATCTTCCAGGTCCTTTATGAACAAATTAAACAGGATTGGTCCCAGCACAGGACCCTGGGGGACCCCACTACCCACCCTGACCATTCCGAGTACTCCCCATTTATCACCACCCTCTGAACTCGCCCTTGTAGCCAGTTTTCAATCCATGTACTCACCCTATGGTCCATGCCAAGGGACCTTATTTTGTACAGTAAACATTTATGGGGAACTGTGTCAAATGCTTTGGCAAAATCCAGATACACCATGTCTACGGGCCTTCCTTTATCTAGACGGCAACTCGCCTCCTCATAGAAGGTTAATAGATTCTTGAAAAAACAATGATTCTTCATAAATCCATGCTGATTACTGCTAATGATACCGTTCTCATTACTAAAATCTTGTATATAGTCCCTTATCATCCCCACCAAAAGTTTACATACTATTGATGTTAGGCTAACTGGTCTGTAATTCCCAGGGATGTATTTTGGGCCCTTTTTAAATATTGGTGCTACATTGGCTTTTCTCCAATCAGCTGGTACCATTCCAGTCAGTAGACTGTCAACTTTAGATGTTTTTTTTTCAGCCTGTAAATGCCTTTGTGTGGCTGGACACATAGGCTAACCTATAGGTGCTGGCTGGAAAGAAAAAGAAAGGCCTTACTTGAGTTTGTTACATGGAAGCTGGGTAGACATTTTAAAATATGGTGTTATTTTACATAAAGCTGGCCACACAACATACCATCCGATTGTAAAGTAACCTATCAAATTGTACAATCTGGTTGTAAAATCTGTGGCCAGAATTAGAATGCAGGAGCAGTGTATGTAAAGCAATATCTTGTACCTGAGCCTTCACACGAGTTTCTCCAAGGAGAGCAGAGTAATGTTGTTCCAAATCTTTGGTCTTTGTCTGCCAGGTACAATGTTGTTCTTTCATTTGTTCAGCCAGCTTGTCTAGAGAGGTTTCATGGTTTCGCTGTAGATCCACGATCAAAACAGCCTTGTTTTTGCATACTTGTTCCAGATGTGACACCTATTGTAAAAGAAAAGTTAATGGTAAATTTTCAAGTAGCAGACAGTGATACAAACTTTTTTTATGGCAAGTACTGTACCTTCTCATTAGCTTTGTTGAGGTCAGAGATCAGGGTATCAACATTTTCTTGCAAAACAACACATAGCTCTGGCCATGTGAAATTACCCAGTATGCATTTTTCCTGTTTTATAAGAACACATCCTGCCACTAGGCGTTGGTATAAACTGTGCAAGAAAGTCAACGTCTCCTTAAAAGAAAAAGAAATTAGGATATAATAAAAAATTCTAAAAGGAAACTAAAAAAAAAAAAAAAAGCAAATGCATATAAATACTTGGGAGAGTATTTTAAATGAAAATAATCATGATAGATATAGACTCTTCCATCTAAACCCCAGAGGTATGTGAAACTGTAATTCAATAGAAATACTGCATTGGTTCTGCTTGGATTAATGCAAGTATGTATATGTCATGCCTGTTGAACTGCTGCGGAAGTGGAGAATCACTGTACTAGTCCCTGCTACTACAGTGATTGCTGCTGTCTTCGGGGTCCCATTCATGGGATGCCTTGCATTTTTCTCAATGAATGCAAAGTATTCTCCAATTGGATGAGGTGAAGAGGCAGAGTGCTGATGTCACAATCTACACTTTGTCCAATCAGAGAACAATTTGCACTATTTGAGAAAAACGTCTCTTTCCTTTATTTTCACCTGGTGAGCTGGCCAGTAAGTTTGTTGTTTTTCAACAACCCAAACTGTTCTGCGGGTGTAGCAGTTCAAGGGTTGAGACAAACCACTGACAGGGCATTAGAGCTTGGGTGTAATGTTATTTTTCAACACCGCCAAACCCAGAAGTGATGTAATATAAACTGCTTCTGGGTTCTTGCTAGGTAGGGGAAATCAGTAAATGTACGCTCATTGGTCTTCCAACTCAATTACCTTGTGGTACCTGCATTGCTGGTCCCGGGTCTGCAGGTAGGTGGACATACCAAGAGTGTGTGTAAGTAACCCCCCCCCCCCCCCCCCCACTGCTGTAGATTTAAGCTGTTGTGGCAACAAAAGGGTTAAAGCCCCCATAACACTCCCCCAACCAAGTTTCACAATCTTTAAAGCATTCTAAACTAAACCAATGTCCACTCTCTTAAACCCTTTAGTTGCAGGAACACTTCTTGCATTTTTTTTAAAAATGAAAAAAAAGCACATTTTAGGCCTAAAGATTAGTTAAAACTAATTCTAGTTTTATACAAATAAATGCATTATATTATCTAATTTATTGTAATCTGCTTTGGGAGGCTGTACAGCTGCAGGATCACTTCCATCAGAAAGCCAACAGTCAGCTTGAGAACTTTTTAAAACCCTGTTTCTTCAACATAAGCCTTATGTCTGTGAAAGCGAAGAGTTAAAGGGTTTGTAAACCCATTTTAAAAGTCTATGCCAGCCCCTCTATTAGAGGCTGGCATAGCACACCGTGTTAAGCATTTTTTTTTTTTAACAAGTGTTGTAAATAACGATTTTTAGTGGTCTTCAAGCTGGTCACATGACTTGCTGATAGTGGTAGGTTTAGCTTTTTTTGTTTTGTTTTTTTACAGTTTAGCAGATCCATAGCACAAACCTACTTTGTTCTATGTAGTCTGCTTCAAGGGACCAGGATATGCATTTTATTTTTTGGGGTTTACAATCACTTTAAAATCTTCTAAGCTAAAGCTCCTAATGATAAACTCTTTAAATCTCTGGAACCTTAGGTCTTCCAAAACAAGAGACAGATAACCAAATGAATGAAGCTCATTTGTCTGTATGTAATTGAACCCCCATGAGTACAAGGCCACTGAAGTGGGTTTAAGAAAGCTGGATCAAAACAATGCAGTGCATAAAGCTGAACACCACAGCCAAAGCATTTCTTGACCCAGCTTTATATTCACTTGAGTCATAGGTACTTGAAACTGGGACATTAGCCATTTGTCCCATAACTGTTTTAAAGGGGCATCAGGATTCAAAAGGTCCTGTTTGTCCCAGGGCTTTTAATGACCGTCAGCAACAACGTCACATATTACGTTATAAGTTTACTTTTCACATAAAAAGTCAAATAGTATCTACATTCATACCTCTTTATTCTTTTGGAAAGTCTTGCTGATCTTTTGGATGTCGCTCTCAGCTTCTAATACCCTTCGGGCTTCTTTCTCCCAGGCATCCTGTGCTTTTCCAAATTCCTTTTGCAGTCTAGCAATTTCAGACTCCTTTTCAGCACATTTAGTGCTCAAATAATGCAGTTCCTTTTCAGCAATGGTCTGTTCAGATCGAGCATTCTGAACAACAGCGAGATCATATTAACAAGAGTTCCTGGACAGTACTAAGAAAGGGGTCTATTTATAAACGTTTTTACTCAATATTCACAAGCTTTCACCTAGACTTCATACCAATTAGGTTGAATTTAAAAATGTGCAAATCCTGAGTGAAAATTGTATGAATCTAATCTAAAAAAAACATCAATAGACTCCAAACTGTTATGTACATAATAAAAATGATGTGATTTAAACACTTTAAAATTGTATAATAGAATTGTAAAAACAGGTTTAAAATGGCATTTAAGAAAGTAAACAAAAGATTAACTCATTTTTACATTGTTTAATCCTTTTGTAAGCAAAGTAATTGGATTTTTGTTCATTGAAGGACGCAGCAAACTTTCATCCCGGATGGTTTTGATGGCCCCACCTTCAGGAGCAGGACGCTAGGTGCAACTTAAAAAAAAAAAAAAATCAAAGCATGCATAAGGGGCGGCCCTCTAGTGCCGACCAAACCCCCCACCTGCAAGATGGAATTCAGTTAGTAGCCAGCACTATCAAGACAATAACACAGAGACAGCCAAAATGACTAAATGAGTACTGTGTCGTTCAATTAACTCAGAGAACTGGATTTTTGTACTCGCCGTACAATCCTTTTCTCTATCGTTCATTGAAAGACACAGTAAAACTTCATAACAGATAGAACTTCCCAAAGCAGTGTCGGGAAGACATATATTGAGGGCTGAGCCCAGAAACAAACAAAGCAGAGGTTGCACCTAGTGTCCTGCGTCTAAAGGTGGTGCCAGCAAAACCATTCATGACAAAGTTTTGCTGTGTCCTTTAATGAATGATAGGGAAAAAATGTGTTTCTAGATTTAAATCTGAAAAAAAAAAAAAAAAAAAAAAAAAAAACCTCTGAAAATAATACGTCATAAAGGATATTCAAGAAAAAATGTAAAATGAGATTATACTTTGCTTGGTGATTTACTGGTTAATTTTATGTATAAAGAGCATTTCTTCAAAGTAAAGACAGAAGGAGCAGAACGGTTACTGTGGGTAATTAATTTATAATAATTTGATTCAAGTGAAAAAAATGGAATAATGTATACCTGAAGGTTATTATGCAAAGATTGCATTATCTGATTGGATGCATTTAGCTTCTCTTTTAACTCTTCACAGACATGTTTTGTGTTTTCCAGCTGAAAAAGACAGTACATCAGTAGAAATAGTAAATTCTTTACAATCCTACATTATATTGCAATGGATAAATACCTTCAGTGCCTTTAAGCCAATTAATGGCAGTGCGAACATCCAAAACTCCTAAAACAGCCATACTAAGTTTAATTTTGTCATCTTTGTTCTGCCACATATAGGCTACTCTACAAAGCACTTTGATATTATACTCATAATTCACTTTCCACTTTCAGACAAAGTGTGCTTATTCTTTTTGCCTGTGCCCCCAGCTAACAGATTCCACCCCCCCCCCATCCCCCCTTAGCAGATTCACGCTTGCCCAAATCTGACACTTGTAGCCTACAGGGATCGTTTACACCCTGCGCTGTAATGCTCTGTCTAAACAGCAGAGGCCAATAGAAGCCTATAGAGCACGACTCCCCATCATTCCAGCTGGGAGATGGGGGGTAGGCGAGCCCCACAGGCTTCTATGGAGCTTTACTGAGTAGCCAAGGGCAGGAGACAGGGGACTTGCGGCACAGATGTAGGTCAGCCCTGGAAAACATTTCCCACCCCCAGATTTAGCAGACTTTGAGCGCCAGGGCTTGTGGGTGGGGGAGCCAAGCTTGAAGGGGTCTTGACATGGAGGTTGAGGAAAAGAGAGAAATGAAAGCGTCCGCTCCTCTTCTGAGTACTCCCATAGCAAGTGTGTACAGGGAAACCCGGAATAGGAGAGAACTATAGCATGTTTTTCAAAAAAAATATATATGCTTTTACAACTGCTTTAGTTTCCAGCTGAAACGGCACTCCTTTCTGTACACTTGTACATAACTGTGGTAAGGACAGTAAGACCAAGCCCTTGTACACACGGTCGGAGAATCCGTCGGAATGTGTCCTATCAGACCGTTTTGTCGGATATTCCGACTGTGTGTGGTATGCATCGGACTGTTTCCGTCGGAATATCCTTCGGACCAAATTTTCCAACTTGCTGGAAATATTTTCCGACAAACTGCTCCGATCGGACATACTCCGATCATGTGTAGAGAATTCCGATCGGACAAAGTGCCACGCATGCTCAGATCAAAGCTATTGGCTACTAGCCTGAACGTAGTCCCATCGTAACGAAATTATGTCATCACGTTCTGAAAGATCGGATTTTCCGAAAACTTTGTTGTGTATGCAACAGTTTTGGACAAGATCTGTCGGACAAAATCCGACGGATTTGGTTGTCGAAATCGCCGACCGTGTGTACAAGGGCTATAAGTTAATTCAGGGCCAGACTAATAGGCGTGTACTCTGTAAAATGCTTTTAACAGTGCATGCATACATATGAAAAGGTTTTTCTAAGGGCATCAAGTTGTTGTATTTGGGTAGCTTATAAGAAACTACAGTAAGGAAGTGTGGAGGCATCTATTGCTGACCTCTCCTAAAAATCTTAGTTCCATGGTTGTTATGCTGACACAATAGGCTCAGTATTTTCATTGACACAGTACAAAGAGTTCTGACTGACTATCCTGAAATGCACAATTGTTCTGGGTCAGTGTCTCGGGAAAAACTGAAGACAGAAACAGTAACTACAATTTGTCTTTTCAGAAAAAGGTAAGCAATAGCCCTGTTCATTTTTCTGATAGCACTAGTTTAGTTTAATACATTAGTTTGCTACAAAACATAAAAGCTCTTCATAACTGGACTATTTACTTCTTAAAACAGATAGAAAGAAAATATCAGTGATAAGCTACTCTGTATAAAAATTTTGAAATCAGCTGCACAAATATATTGAATATTTATACCTAAATCAAAATTTAAACTGCAGAACATACAGCATGATCAAAATGTTGACTAAACCTATAAATTAAATCTTGTAATTTATCAATTTTGGCCATGTCCGAAGTAAAATCGAGGGCAGGAATGATTTGGGTTACAAAAAAACCTATTCTCTCAATTGCCTCACTCCAACCCTTTAAATTGAGCCAGGAAGAAGAACTACAGTGGGCCAGAGGCCATGTGTTTGGAGCCAAAGCGTGGCAGAGTTACCTCATTAGATGTGCTTTGCAGCTTGTTCTGGTAATCTGTCAAGGTATGTCTTAAAGCCTCAAGGACAGCAGGCCTGGCAGGTTTAATGTCATCATTGTAGGTCGCTGAAGAATATAAGGATAATAATAAAATACAAGCAAGAAACTGCAAATCGTGACAAAACACAGTTTAAAAATGTAATTATAAGCATAAAATTGAAATGCGGTGACAAAGTGCTTATGATTTTTTTTTCTTTTTATAGCTGCTAAATATACTTATTTTTGTTTGTTTGGTCATATTAAACAAAAAAAAAAAAAAAAAAAAAAAAAACACAATTACAAGGCTTTCCATTTCTTTTCAGGTCTTAGATTTCCATTTTAAAGTATAACTAAAGGCAAATCTTTTTCTTTAGTCTTAGATAAAGTGCCGAGGGATTAGCTGTGTCAGTTTTTATTGCGGTCTGTGTCCCCTCTCTATATGTCCCGTTTACCATTATCGTTGAAAAGTAAAAGTAAAAGAAAATCCCAAATTTTGGGTTATCCCCAGAAAAGTAATTGATGGTCTTCCAATGGGAACACTAGTTCTGATGACCTGGGAGTCCCCAAGGAATTCTCTTTGCAGGAATTTCCTTTCACTTCCTGTTTTGGCTATGGGATAGGAAGTGAAGGGAAATCTCTGCAATATATATATATATATATATATATATATATATATATATATATATATATATATATTATATTATATATAGTTATATTTATATATTTATATTAAGAAAAGAAAGCCCAGAGGATGAAGAGGAGGAAAAGGGAAAAAGAAAGCAAGAGACTTGATGCAAGGGATCTTCAACCTTAGCAATGCCACATTTACAGTAGACTAATTAAACGTATTGAAACTGGGCCTTAATTATGCCCTAGTTAAAAACCTCAATAAATTTGATGTTTTTATCGATTTTCAAAAATTCACGAGAAACTTAAAATATTAAAAAACATTTCAACAAGTTCAGCTCTCCTCTAGAACAGGAACCTTCTTTCTATGGCCATACCAATTTGAGGAACAATTCAGTTTTCAATCCCAAAAGCATTAATAATCATTTTGCAGAATTCTTCAAAACCCAGACTATATAGCGGAGTTAAACAGACTAGTGGATGATGTGGAAACATGCGAAAAATTTAAAAGGTAATCCAACAATCAAATACAAAGACCAAGTTAAAACGATTGGTAAAAAAGACACAAGACGAAGGTATTGTTAATAAAAGGGAAGCCAGATATCTAGTGCCTGATGCTCTCAGGGTCCCTGTCATTTACCAATTACCCAAGGTTCACAAGAACCCTCTCAACCCTCCCCGGCAGATCCATTGTCAGTGGAGTTGACTCTCTTTTTGCCAGAATGGGGGAGTACTTGGATCGGTTCTTGCAGCCTTTGGTAAAAGAAATGTCCAGCATATCTAAAAGACAGTGGGAATCTTAAGGAATTACTGCAGGAAGTTGAGGTTAATGACGAACACTTATTGGCCAGTATTGATGTCAATTCTCTATACACCAACATCAAACAGCAAAATGCAATTGAAGCAGTAGTATGGGCCCTTAATAGTACTAATACTAAGAAGAAACAAAAAGATTTTCAGGTCCAGGCTTTGGATTTGGCCACGAGCCACAGCTTCTTCTGGCGTGACAAACAGTACTTTAGACAGAGGAAAGGCATGGCCATGGGAGCCAAGTATGCCCCCTCAGTGGCTAACTTGTTCATGAGCCACTGGGAGAAAGAAGCAATGTCATAGCTCAATTAAAATTCTATAAACATTATATAGATGACATTATTATTTGGGCAGGCGCACAGGATTCATTCCTACAATTTCTTGACGAAATTTGGAACAGAGATTTCCTTCACAGCAACGTTCGATCGACAATACATTCATTTCTTGGATCTTGTCATATTTAAAAGAGAATCATCAATTGTTTGCTAAAACTTATTTTAAGGAATTGCACAGGAATGGCTACATCCCATTGGGAAGTTGCCACCATCCAAGTGCAATTCCCAAAAGTCAATTTGCATCAAAATGCAATTGCGTCAGGAAAGAGGATTACGATATACAGGCCCATATTCTATTACATAGATTAGAAGAAAAAGCTTACAACTCCAAAGATCTAGTAAAAACAAGTTAGCAGTTTGAGAAATGAAGATAGAGGATTTGTTTAAGAGGAAAGAGGTCAACAAAAGGGACTTTGGAGTTGCTTTTAGGACTAGCTTCACACATCAATATAAACAGATAGAAAAAAATTGGCCTTTACTATTGAAAGATGTTGATTTAAATAAAATTCTACCTGTAAGACCACAGTTCATCTATACCAAGACCCCCACCTTATGTTTAAAGCTAGCACCCAATGTGATAGACCCACCCAAGGTTTGTACCTTCTTGGACCAAGTGGGTTTTTACAGCTGTGGAAGGTGTGTCATGTGTAAAACTTCCAGACACAGGGCAAGAAAGACTACAAATTTCACCTCTCATACCTCTGGTGAGTGCCACAAAATTAGGAAGTTCATCACTTGTGGGACCACGCATGTCACCTATCTTTCAACATGTCCATGTGGGATGTAATATGTTGGCAGATCCACCACAAAATTAGGAGTTAGACTTTGTGAACAGAATTAGGAAGGGTTACAAACACCACAGTTTTTCTAACCACTTTAGACTCCACCATGGGAGGGATCCGAGTAGATTGACATTCTGTGGCATACACAAAATTGAGGATAATTGGAGAGGAGAGGTAACGTCAAGAGGACCATCTCCCAGAATAAGACCTAGTGGATCCATCGTCTAAACCCTTGTACACACGGTCGGAGATTCCGACAACCAAATCCGTCGGAGTAATTCCGATGGATTAATTCCGGAAGAGGTCCAGAAGTGATGTTGCATACACACGGTCGGACTAAGTTGTCGGAAAATCCGATTGTACATAACGTGATGACGTTATTTCGTTACGACGGGACTACGTTCAGGCTAGTAGCCAATAGCTTTGGTCTAGGAATTTGATCTGAGCATGTGTGGCACTTTGTCCGTCAGAGTAGGCTACACATGATCGGAGTATGTCCGATCGGAGCATTTTGTCAGAAAATTTTACCAGCAAGTTGGAAAAATTGGTCCGTCGGATATTCCGATGGAAACAGTCCGATGCAGACCACACACAGTCGGAATATCCGACAAAACGGTCCGATAGGAAACATTCCGACGGAATCTCCGACCGTGTGTACAAGGGCTAAGAATGATGAGTCCATCGAATTGGACCTTAATTGTTTCCTGTCAAATTGGTAATAAATTTTCATCTAGACACCTATTCCAAACGTTTTAATTTATTTTTTTGTGTGTATTTCTTCTCCTTCATTTATATTTATATTTTGTCTTATTCTATTTAATTTTGTTACTTTTTATCCTATTTTATTTACATAAGTTTTTATTTCTATTCTTTTTTCTATTTATTTTATGTTTAATTTAATTTAATTTTTAATTTAATTTTCATTATATTCATTTATTTTAATATTTCATTGTGCTGAGCTAACCTAATCATAACTGCATTTTTAATACTAAGGTACTTTTAGATACTACACATATTTATCTAATATTTTAAATATGTTTTGATAACAATGTTAATTATGTAATGTTCCACATGGATTGACGTCCTTTGGATTGATTATTGTTTACTTATGGGAACCAGCCTCATTATGTGAGGAACGGACATCCAACCAATATATGGGAATCAGTCATATGGTGGAGGAGACATTTTTTGTCTAACCGACAAAATGACCACCATCTCTCTATATTTAAAGGCGGCTCTTCTAAGCGGAAATTAGGTCCTTGATGACGCCCTGTGGAAGGGCAAAACACGTTGATGCGATTTTTGGTTTAGAGTCCAAACAACGTCACTTCCGGTTGTCGGTGAAACGCACGCCAGGAGCGGTGCTTCCCACTGTAATTTCTTGCTATTACATGCTTGATTTTAACCTACATTTTGTAAGTATCCATTTTTAATCTGAGCAATAAATATCTTGCCAAGCAGTACTTCACTATTAGTCCCCTTCTTTTATCTAATTTTGGGCATTATGACCTAAGAAAAGGTAGATCCTTACTTAAAAAGGAGATCTAAAGGTTTGGTAAAAATAAATAAATAAAATGAATTATGTTATACTTGCCTCCTCTTTGTAGTTGGTTTTGCACAGAGTGGCCCCCGATCTTCCTCTTCTGGGGTCCTACAGCAGCGCTCCTGGCTCCTCCTCTTCTCGGGTGCCCTGTGTGAGAGTCGCTCTCCTCGGGGCACTCATGTGGGCGCGCTCCCATGTCCTGCTGCTGCGTCTATTGACACAGACAGCAGGACTCGACCCCACCCCCCACGTCATTGGATTAGATTGGCAGCAGTGGGACCCAATAGGTGCGCTGCTATGTATCCAATCAGGACCTGAGACACCGGCTGGAGCTGTTGTGCTTATCCCCATCGCTGGAAAGACCAGGTTCAGGGGGGCTGCTGCATCACAGGAGGTTTTTCAACCCCTTTAACCAAAATTTTTGATACAGTTCATGTACTTTTTTTACTTTTCTAATCAATAGTTCAATTTTAATAAATTCCTTTGCTTATTTAACCTGTACTTTTATAGATTTTTTTTAATAGGTATATGATTCTATTCGCAGTAACTTTATAAATCTGTGTTAACGTTAAAAAATGTTTTTCTTTATAGTCTCTTGTTATATGTATACGCTTCTTATGCTTGCAATAAACGCAGTGACTCTCATTCGTTAGAATTCATAAATTTATAGATAAAAAATAATGTGAATCCTATCAAGTGAAAAAAGGTAAAAAATAAAAACCTTGCATCTTTGCATAGTCTATAGGTATATATGTAAATGGGGCACCTCCAGTATCTACGAGTAATAAAATTAAACACATTTTGATGAACAGCCATTTAATTAGGACAAAGATATCTACAAATGATAGAAAAAAAATGTATTTTTTTCTATGTTAAAACATAGAAAAAATAACCCAGAATGCCTCGTTAGGTACTACATAGGCTTTGCGAATATGTGACCTTATAGGGGCTAAGGCTTTGGCTCAGTCCCATGAAAGCATCTGCTCCCTTTGCAGGTAAACGGATGAGACCCCTCTCTCTGCTGGAATCAAGGTACACCCCAGCATGCCCTTCCCAACATCCTAAATAATCCAACTTGTAAATCAACTTAAGAACCAGCAACAGAAGGTTCTCTTGCCCTGACCCTCAACCAGGCTTACAGGCCACAGCACTGCTGTGAAGACTTCAATCACATCAAACAAGAACATGTAGGGAGGGGGCATCTGTATAATTCCCACTTAGGCCCCATGTACACTGCTGCTGCTAAACGGGCGTTCAGAGGCAGTTGGACATGTTTTTCACCTGCCCATGAACTCATTCAATGTTGTTCATGTACACAGGTATGTTTACTGTCATTTTTAGGATGTTGCGTTTATAGGCCTTTTTTTGAAGGCAAAAAAAAATTAGTTCAGACACCGAAGTTTCCGCCGTTTCAGACGTCAAGCGTGTCTAAACGCGGTAACCCGCATTAAGCCTTGTTTCGTTTTTTGGCCTTAAAAAAAATATATATATATACATTTTTTTTTGTAGAAACGCTTCTAAAAATGCAAATGTGGCAAAACGGACGTTTTAAACGTGGGTTAATATCTGTCAAGTTAAATCGTTCAGAAGAGGTTGTAAAAAAGTCCCTTGTACATGAAGCCTAATGCCGCGCACACACGACCGTTTTTTCCATCAGAATAAACTCTGACGGCCTTTCCGACAGAGTTCTGCTGAAACGGACTTGCCTACACACGATCACACCAAAGTCCATTAGTTTAGAATGTGATGATGTACGACAGGACTAGAAAAGGGAAGTTCAATAGCCAGTAGGCAATAGCTGCCCTTGCGCCGTTTTTGGGCCGTCGGAATAGCATACAGATAAACAGTTTTCCCGATAGGAATTGATTCCGTCGGAAAAATTTAAAACATGTTCTATTTCTAGGCCTATCAGAATTTTTGAAAAAAAGTCAGATGAAGCCCACACATGATCGGAATATCTGATGAAATGATTCCGTCTGACCTTTTCTACTGGAAAGTCCGACCGTGTGTACGCTGCATTAGAAGTCACTTCAAAACACTGAGAGATGCATCTGTCATATTGCACCTTCAACTAACCTGACATAGGGAGGCTTGACAGACTGCGATTGTCTACCAATCCCTGTAGTTCTTTCACAATAGATCCATGAGCATCTTCTATAGAAAGCTGCTGTTTCTTAGTCTGTGAGATATTTAGAAAGGTATTACATTTTATAGGCAATACAAGGTACTGTGCATTAGAATTAATATTATACATCGTATACATTTACAGATGATTTTTGATTTATCTTTAAAATATTTTTCTTGGACTACAGTAACAGGATGCAGGCTCCTTTAAATCTTAACAATGGGTTATATGCAGCCATCTACAGGTGACTGGACACTGGCAAACAGAATTGTGGAACAGCCCATAAAACCTCTCCCACTCCCAAGCAAGCCTCAGTTTTGTAGCAAGCCATAAGAGGAAAATGCAAGAGCAGGTAGGGGGTTCTGGTCCTGTACTGGTCCATGTTCAGGACCAACATCCCCTCTTTGGACTGGTTCAGGTCCAAAAGTACCTAATTGAACCCTGATTTATCATGGCCCTGTGCACAGTGTACAAGCCTGCACACCTGTCCCCTTTTCCCTGTGCCTGACACCTGCCATATAGGTAAGGGAATCCTCTGAGGGGTACTCACAACCTGTGCCACAGAAGTGCAGCCACTCTGTCTCTCATGACTGAAAGCTTTTAAACTTTTGGATAAACCGATGAAGGCGTACACAGAGACCTGGGCCTCAAATAGAGCTTAAGAGGTGTCTGACGCAGTAGAATGCTTGTCCTGTAGCAGAGCATGTGCAAAAAAGAAAGACTGGGCTAAGATACCGCCACAAGATACCTCCTCGAGGAGTAGGACTTTGCACACAGCGTGGGTTACAGCCTGTCTGAATTGTTCTAAGAGGATGTAAAACAAAATTACCACAGCTGCTGGAGCAGAAAAAGCATTGCCATGCATGGCCATGACACATTTGCAGTGTTGCAGCTGCCCAAGAACTCATGCTGCCCACCCTTTTATGCATAAAGGCAGAGGCAGGGGATCCAGGGACTACACCTACAAATAGAGCAGGGGAGCTATTGGGGGGTTTAGAACCCCATAAGAATTAGCATAACCTTCAGGGACTAGATCAGATCAGTGCAGATTGGTGCTGCCCTGGACCTTTAGGGAACCCTATGGATAACTGCACCTAGCTGTATAATAACATTAAGGGTGAGCATCAACTGCAGGGTCCAGTGCCAGAAGCAACATTAAAGTGGTTGTAAACCCTTACAACCAACTTTGACCTACAGGTAAGCCTACATTAAGGCTTACCTGTAGGTCCAAGAAATATCTCCTAAACCTACACGGTTTAGGAGATATTTGCCGAAAGACAGGCACTGCTGTCTACGGCGCATGCGCCGTAGACAGCGGCGTGCCGCGGTCAACGCCGATATGTCGCGAGTGGCGGCTCCCATGCGTGGGAGTGACATCATCGCGGCTTCGCCGAATGACAGTGGCAGAGCAGCGAGACCCACCGAGAAGATGGATGCGCCAGACTACAGGGAACAGCGGTGACTTTGCTGGCTCCTGTGTCAGGTAAGTGACACATAATGGACTACTATGCGATGCATAGTAGTCCATTATGCTTTACCTTTGCAGGGAATGAAAGAGGAAGTAAACCCATCAGGGTTTACTTCCTCTTTAAAGTACAACTAAAGGCTTTTTTTTTTTAGTTTTGGACAGAGTGGAGATAGATTAGAACACCGGTCAGTTTTTATCCCAAATTTTGGGTTGTCCCCGAATAAGTAATAGAGGGAAAAAAAAAATCTTCCAATGGGTTCTGGTGACCTGAGTGTCTCCAAGAAAGTCCCTTAATATGCAGTGGTTTCCTCTTACTTCCTGTTTTGGCTATGGAACAGGGAAATCTCCACAATGGGACACAGATGGCAAAAAAATTATAAATAAATCTATCTATCTATATTTATATTATATATATATATATATATATATATTATACATTATAGAGAGAGATAGATAGATATATCTCTATCTATAATGTATAATATATATATAAAAAATGTAAAAAAAAGAAAAAAGTTTTGCCTATAGTTCTTCTTAAAAAGGCTGGCCTAACATCTTCATAAGGCAAAGGAGGGGTACAATCTCAAAGTCTGGGTCACAAAAGCTGCAGGAGTTAGCTACAGTTACAGTTAGCTGCGAGCACAGCTTTTTGAGTGTGAAGATAAGCAAGGAATCTTCTTAATTTTTCCAAGTACAATCATAAGCCAGAAACCTGCTTTCAGTAGACAGAGGTCGTCCTTCAGCTAAGGACACTAGCAAAAAAAAAAATGAGGATTGCTGTGAGTGGGAGCAGGTCAGATGTGCTGTCCCAGAATTCTGCTTGCCTAATCTCTTGAAGGAGGTTGCATATAGCCCATGGTTAAAAAAATTTAAAGGAGCCTGTGCCCTGTACTATACAATTCAGAAAAGGGGTATTATTACAATCCTTACCATAGCAAGGTTCTGTTCCATTAAAGCAACATTTTCTTCATAGTTATTTATTTTTGCAGAAAGCTCTGTAATTAGCTTGTTTTTCTTCTCAACCTCAGCTTTTAACTCATTTATCGTGAAAGAATATTCTTTTTCCAATCTAAACCAAAAACAGAAACATGAATTCAAAATAAAATAAAGGCCTTAAAAAAAAAAAAAAAAAAAAAAAAAAACACAACAGCATTATTAATTTACAGAGTATTTTTATTAAAAAAGGAAATGCTCAATAGCATTCAAATTTCAATAGTATAAAGAGACTAATGCCACGTACAAACGATCAAACAATCCGATGGACTCAAGTCCGCCGGACAATCCCCCCGTGTGTGGGCTCCGGCAGACTTTTTTTTTTTTTTACCCAAAAGTCCGGCGGACTAAGAAAGTAGTTTTGCACCAAAATATGTCCGGTGGACAATACGGCCGTGTGTGTGCTAGTCCGCTGTACTTTTAAAATGAGCAGACTTTTCCCGCACGGAGGAAAGTCCGTTCATTTTGAGCGAGGCTCCAGGTAGCCGGGAACAGCGAATGAAGCGTCACTGGCCCCGTCACCTCGTATGAAGTTAAAGGGGAAACCCTACGCCGAAAAAAACAGCGTGGGGGTCCCTCCCCCAGGTCCATATCAGACCCTTATCCGAGCACACAACCCAGCCGGTCAGGAAAGGGGGTGGGGACGAGCGAGCGCCCTTCCCCCCCCCACCTGAGCCGTACCAGGCCTCGTGCCCTCAACATGGGAGTGTGCTTTGGGGAAGGGTGGGCCGCGCGGCCCCCCACCCCAAAGCACCTTGTCCCCATGTTGATGAGGACAAGGGCCTCTTCCCGACAACCTTGGCCGTTGGTTGTCGGGGTCTGTGGGCGGGGAGCTTATCTGAATCCGGGAGCCCCCTTTAATAAGCGGGCCCCCGGATACCGGCCCCCCACCCTATGTGAATGAGTATGGAGTACAATGTACCCCTACCCATTCACCGGTGAAAAAAAAAAAAATGTAAAAAAAAAATACACACTGGGGTTAAAATAGTTTATTGCACAGCTCCGGGGCTCTTTTGCTAGCGGAAGAGCCCGGCTTTCTTCTTCGTCGCCGCCCTCTTCTTCCGACTTTGGGGGTCTTGTCCCCCTCTTCAGTTCTTCTTGCCGGGCCTCCGTGCCTTCTTCTAGCTCTTTTACAAGCGGTGGCCCAGTCTTCTGTCGCCGCCTTCTGTTCTTCTCTTGAGCTGTTGTCTCTGGCCACAATGACAGGCACGCGGCGTGATGATGTCCCCGCCCATTATGATGCCACAGTCCCAGAGGATCCCCGAAGTCGGAAGAAGAGGGTGGCGACGAAGAAGAAGACCCCCGAAGATGGAAGAAGACCCCCGGAGCTGTGCAATAAACTATTTTAAACCCTTGTGTGTTGTGTTTTTTTTACATTTTTTTCACAGGTGAATGGGTAGGGGTACATTGTACCCTATACTCATTCACATAGGGTGGGGGGCCGGTATCCGGGGGCCACCTTATTAAAGGGGGCTCCCGGATTCCGATAAGCCCCCCGCCCGCAGACCCCGACAACCAACGACCAGGGTTGTCGGGAAGAGGCCCTTGTCCTCATCAACATGGGGACAAGGTGCTTTGGAGTGGGGGGGTGCGCCCCCCCCTTCCCCAAAGCACCCCCCCATGTTGAGGGCACGCGGCCTCCTGACCTTTCCTGACCGGCCGGGTTGCGTGCTCAGATAAGGGTCAGACATGGACCCGGGGGGGGGGGGGGGGTCCCCCATGCCGTTTTTTCAGCGTAGGGCTTCCCCTTTAACTCCATACCAGGTGACGGGGCCAGCGATGCTTCATTCGCTGGTCCCAGCTACCTGGAGCCGCGCTCAAAATGAACGGACTTTCCTCCATGTCTGTGGGCAAGTCCGTTCATTTCAAAAGTACGGCGGATAATAGTCACGTGTGTGGGCAGGTATGCTCGCTCGGACTTTAGGGCGGTTTGTCCACCAGACTAAGTCCGCCAGATAGTCTGATCGTGTGTACGTGGCATTACTGTGAAATAACCATAAAGGAAAACAAATAAAAAATAAATAAAAAAAACACACTGTATTGTACTGTACTGTGACACTTACTGCTTAAGCTTGTCTGTCAGATCTTCGGCAATGGATTTCTCTCTATTATAAGCCATTTCAACTTGCTCAAAATTTTTTTTAAATTGCTCCAGCTCTGTAGCAGTTTGTGCTTGGTTGGCCTTTTCTGCTTGTAAAGACACCTCAAGATCCTGAATCCGCAACTAATAGAAAATAAAATAAAAATAATTGTAAAGGCTGCCTTGCTCATCAGCAATACACTTCTAAATCCAAAATGTTGGATTTAATAATAATTTAAATATTGGTCATCACTCTGGAAATACAGACATATATGGATATTTTTAGCCTAACGTTAACAAATCTTGTGGTCCTATTCATTTTAAATAGCACCCCGGCACAACTATGTTGCAACACACCACACTGTGTGGTGTGTTACCAACAATGCAGCATATGCAATTTTTGGGTTGTCTTGACATAACGCACATCAACCTGCAGGCACTTTCTGCAGCATGTCAGAAAGTGGATTCGTTTTCAGACTAAACCAGATAATAATTTATTATATTTTATGCACTCTAATAGTCATGTAAAACAATAAAAAAAAAAATTAGCACCATAATTAAAAAAAATATGTCTTTTCATGTTGGAATAGAGGAATAAATAGTTCATTCTCAGTGTTTGCTGACAATACAAAGCTATGAAGGGTGATAACCTCACAACAGGATATAGCAAACTTACAGGAAGACCTCAATAAAATTGAGGTGTGAACAACTTCAGGGTAAATGAGGTTTAATATTAATACATGTAAAAGTAATGCACTTGAGGATTAAAAATATGAATGCGGGTTACACTAGTGGGACAACCTCTGGGGGAATCTAGGATGGAAAAGGATCTGTGGGTCCTAGTAACCAACAACCTAAGCAATAGTATTTAATGCCAAGCTGCAGCAAGCAAAGCTAGCAGACTATTAGCATGAATCAAAAGGGGTATTTACTCCAGACATAAGACTATAATTCTACCACTGTACAACAATCTGTTTCAGCCACATTTTGAGTATGCCATCCAGTTTTGGTCTATAGTCCTCAGGAAGGATGTGCTGGAACTGGAAAAAGAGAAGCTTTCTTGCCCTTCCAAAGAAGGGCAAGAAAGCCGATAAAAAGGTACTTGAGGAACTCAGTTATGACTGAGACTATTAGACTGATTACATACATAAAATGTATTCTCCCTGGAGAAGAGATGCTTAAAAAGGAGATTTGATTTCAATGTACAGAAAGTCCCCTACTTACAAAACAGTTCCGTTCAGGAAAGGCTGCCAGAGCTGATCTGTGTTATCTGGAGGGAAGTTCCCCTGTCAGAACACAAAGGCACAGCGGGTGGTTTAGATTGCTGCACCAACATTGCTTGTGTTGGTACGGCAAACTGTCGGGTTTTTTTTCGTTCAACGCGCTGGGTTAAATTAAAACAGGATTGGACATGCGAACACATGTTCTCATCTTTGAAAGGTTGCAAGTTAAATGTTCATATGTAGGGGACTTACTGTACATATATCTAAATGGGGATTGTAGCATAGGGAAAAACAATTCTGTCTCAAATCGCTTAAGACATGTGGCCACTCAATGAAGTTGGGCGAGAAGCGGTTTAACCACAAAGTACACAGATGGTTCTTTAATGTTAGAGCGGGAAATATGTGGAACTCCCTTCCACAAGTGATGGTATCAGCAGGGAGTGTCTATTTAATAAAAAAAATAAAAATAAAAAAAACCTTCTTAGATGGTGCATCTTAGTAAACGCAATATACAGGGATATGGGAAATGGTAGAATCATAAATACACACATACTCATACACCCACACCCATACAGGTTGAACTAGATGCACTGATGTCTTTATTCAACCTTACCATCTATGTAACTAGGTTACCTGGATAACTTCAGAATTAAACTTGGACTCAAAGTGTGCTGCTCTTTCTGCCTCTATGTTCTCTATTAATTTGTTGACCCTCTGACTTGCTGCCTGCAAAGACAAAAATTACATTGCAATACTGTGATTGTAACTTATAGTGTGTTATAGAGTGTGTGTGTGTGTGTATGTGTGTGTGTTTTTACATGGTGACCTATTTCCCTATTTGGAAAGCAGAAGAATTCTAGTTATTTGCATGATAGAATCCTTTTTAAGTGTAAGTCAAGCAAATGACTTTGTTATAGGTATTGTTAGTGTTTCCTTATGTTTATACTGTTCAAATATTCACGGTGTTAGTTTTCAATGGGATTTCTGTAATTTCTCAGGTTGCCAGTAAAAAAAAAAAAAAGTGCTCTGCCGGTAAATTTTCCATGTTTTGTCAGTAAAAAATGCTGCGGGAGGTTGGCAACCCTGCCTCAAAGGCTTAAATAAAGTTACAAAAGCATAATGATACTTAAAGAGGAGTTCCCCTTATAGAAAAAAAATTCAGCAGCTACAAATACTGCAGCTGCTGACTTTTAATAAATCGGACACTTACCTGTCCCAGGGTCCAGCAATGCAGGGGAACGAAGCCCCGCTCGTTCCCCCCTCCGCTCGGCGGCGCCGGCATTCTAACTGTGGGCACCTGGCTGTGGCTTCACAGCCAGGCACCCACTGTGCATGCGCGAGCGGTGCCGCGCGCCTTGATTGGCCGCGCAGTCATCTGGGACCTGTCACGTGTCCCAGATGACTGACAGGAGGGAGGGGGCAGAGCTGAGCCCTTCCTGCGCCGAGGGGAAGGGACGTCAAAAGCCCAGGCACTGAAGGAGGCAGACTACAAGGGACCCCCTAGCAACAGGCATTTAGAGGCGAGTTAAAAAAAAAAAAATTTTTTTTATTCCATAGAATGTAAAGTCAAATCAAAAATCGCACCAAAAGTGGCATCAAAGTCGCACTGGAAATTGTTCGACTTTGGAGATGCGCTAATGTAAAAAGGAGCGTGAACCGTGTTTACAAACCCTGCTCAGGTGCTCCATAAATGACAGCAGCCACTAAAGTTAATGCTATATTACTTAGAAAGTCCTATCTGCCATTTGCACAACTAAAAATTGCTCAGAGGAAGCAGCAACACTGAACAAGGAACAGGGCATACTGCATATACCATTGTGTACTTTTGATAACGTTTATGTGGGTGTACATAGCACGGCCAAATTCCAGACTGGTTAATGTTACACCAGTGTTACTACCAAGGGCTAAAAAGGAAACCTCCAGCATATTTGGAATAGTTAGCCCTATTTGGCTTTCCGAAAGCAAAAAAAAAGGGGAGTACATAAAATGGACAACTAATGAAGGAAGTGAAAAATCTGCATTAGTGGAGCATGATAATCTTGATTAGTATTTTGGCTGCTGTAACAACAACCGTGATAAGCAGTGCACATCTCTATTTGGGAGGCCTATGTGATGCCATGATATATATACACCCGTGGCAGCCTGCAATTCCAATAGCATAGTGGAGGAATTGCAGACTGTTACAATAATGTATTAGCGCCTCTGCATGCTTGTAATTTATACCGGCTTGTAGCTTATTTTCAGTTATTTTTTTAATGACATTTTAAAGAAAAAGTCAGTAAACACGTAAATTAAAAGCCAACTATTATGTTTAATAAATTAAATTGCCTTAAAGACCCACTTATATATGTCTTTCAGTTGACTAATGGCTAGCAAATGAAGGGGCACATAGTTGGCATACAGTACATAGCTGGCGACCCTCAAATTTTGGACCATGGTAGAATTATCTGGCACAATGACAATCTACATTATGGTGCAACATTTACCTCAAGGTCATTTCTCAGTCTCTCTTCTCTTTCACGGCTCGATTCCAGCTCACTTTTATGTTTTCTCACAGTATCCACATGTGTATTGTTTTTTAAGTTCAATTGATGCAAGTTTTGTTGTAGCTCTTGAATGGTCTCATTTTGTTTCTAGATCAGAGCACAACAAATTGACAATATTAAAATATGCTTTTTTTCTTTCTTACATTCAACACTGCAAAACAAATTGCTTTACGCTCACGCTTTAGACAGATCACCCAAATAGACACACAGGGGTTGATTTACTAAACTGGAGTGTGCAAAATCTGGTGATCCGAGGGCTTTCACACTGGAGCGGTGCGCTGGCAGGACGGTGAAAAAACTCCTGCAAGTAGCATCTTTGGAGCGGTGAAGAAGCGGTGTATACACTGCTGGCCCATTGAAATCAATGGGGCCGCGTGGCTATACCGTCGGCATAGCGCTGCTACAGTGGTTTTAACCCTCTCTCGGCCGCTAGCAGGGGGGGGGGGGGTAAAAGTGCCCCACTAGCAGCCAAATAGCGCAGAAAAATTGGCGGTAAAGCGCCGCTAAAATTAGCATAGTTTTACCGGCGACACCGCCCCGGTGTGAAAGGGGTCTAATTGAAGAAGCTGACGTTAGAAGCTGATTGAATGCCATGCACGCGCTCCAGTTTTAGTAAATCAACACCATACTTACCTGAATAACAGATTCCATCTTATTCTTGTCCAGCATCTGCGACTCCAGTTCTTTCCTGTAGTTTTCAATGGCTTGGTTTTGAGTTTGCAAATCCATTTCAAGAACTTTCCGTGTATCCTGCCAATTGAACTCTGTGGTCTGGAAATGCCTCTGTAAAGTTTGCATTTTTCTGTGCAGTTCTTCAATTTGTTCTGTAGAAGGAAAATTAAATAGGAATCAATATTTGAAATCATGCTGAGTACAGTGTATGCAATTAATAGGGAACACGCGGTGAAAAGGGAGTCAGCCAAAAGGGATACAAAATGGAGCTTTACAAGCAATCGTACGTCTGTTAATTCCCCCCCAATGTGTGTTAGCAAATCCACAGAGTGGTACAGACAAAATGTAAACTGAGAAATCAGTACAAATGCTGTTTCTAAAGCCAGTTTGTTAATTAGGAGCAATCTGTCCCATTTTATATGCATCAGACACAGCATAAAGAGCAGAAGAGCTGAAGTTTAGGCTCACTCCGCCTGCCCCTGCTTAGTTGAAAGGAAAGAGGAAAGCTTTACCCTGTGTTTGTCGGGGTTAATAGTTGGGCAAATAGGCAGGAGAAATCTTTCTGCGCCTATATGCAGGCTCTGCCCATGTAGTATGTTCACTGCACAGGCAGAGAGATGAGGCATGTGAGCCATCTCCTAGGATAACAGCAGACAGTTCCTCTCATGTATGCCAGGTCCAATCTCATGGGGTTTTGCCACAGTTTTCTATGCAAATCTCTTTGTTAATTATGAGTAAAACTTGTGTTAGTTTTCATTTCACTTCAAACTAGGAAATAGAGCAGAAGAAACACAGGCTGCTTTGTTAATGCAGTGTACGCTACTCACACCAGTTTCCTGCGCCAATATAATGGCACAGAAAGCTTTGCTAACTCGATCCATTATGCTTAAATTTAGCTCCATCTATTATGCTGAAATGTAGAAGAGTAGCACAGTCCTTTTTAAATCTCACTTCTCAAAATTCTGTGGAAGTGTTATTAAAGTAAACCCGCCTTAAATCTTGGAAAATCAGAATGGGTGTAATAAAAAAATAAAATAAAAAAAAAGGACAAGGACCTAGCTATATTTCTTAAAAGCAATGGAGAAAAGTCAGGTTACCAGCCAAGCTGTGCTGCTTAGCATGGTTGTATAAATGTCAAGTCTAGATAGGAACGCAAATCCTTTGGCAGGCATACCACCTCCCATATACAGTATATGCACTTTACCTGTGGTTTAACGGTGGTGTCCAGCAGTGTCTGAACCAGGACACCTGACCAGAGAAGGATATATAGGGACCCACCCGTTCCACAAATCCAGAATGCAGCACCTGACATGATCTTTTTCAATGAAGATGGGAAGTAAGGTCCTTGTTGGGCCTCTGAAGTGAAAGTTGAGTGATCACGCCAGGAAGTACCTAATCTTGAGAGGCAGATACTCTCAGGAACTAGCCTTGCAATAAAAGACTAAAGACTAAGGTCGGCTGAGAGGAGAAAGGGAGGGGTGCCTCAGAGAAGGGCCCTCGCTATATGATGCTCCTGCAAAAGAAGCGAGGCGGGTAACTTCCTGACTGAAGAAAAGGAATCTGAGGGCAACCATGCCGTGGACCCTTCCACCATAGCACTCTGCTGGTAAACTTGAATGCCACGTACACACGATCAGAGTCCGCCGGACTTTTTCTTTCCAAAAGTCCGGCGGACTTAGAAAGGAGTTTTGACTCAAAATTGTCCACCGGACTCGGGCAGTCCGGCGGACAATCTGCCCGTCTGTGTGCTAGTCCACCGGACTTTTGAAATTAACAGACTTGCCCACACACGGAGAAAAGTCCATTCATTTTGAACGCGACTTCAGGCAGACGGGACTAGCGCAGGAAGACAATGTCGCTGCCTCCATCGGCGAGATTGACACCTCGCTGGCCCCGTTACCTGGTATGGACTTAAAGGGGAAGCCCTACGCCGAAAAAACAGCGTGGGGGTCCCCCCAAAGTCCATATCAGACCCTTATCTGCGCACGCAGCCTGGCCATGTACCAAAGGGTAGGGTAGAACCCACCAGTGAAAACTGGATGTTAAGGGGGGATATCAACTGCTCCTCTGTAGAATCCCTAGAGGTAAGCACACCCTCTACTGGCTAGTGATTTTACCGTTAAGGTGGGCCCCTGGCCAATCTACACACTCAGGTAGGGTCCAGGAAGGTTCAGGGTTCTTCCAGGCCGCAAACTGCAATTAGCGGGTATAGTTGAAATATGTTAGCAACTACAGAGGCTTTGAAAGACACAAGGTTGGAGAAAGCAGGTTGATCCTCCAGATGCAGAATAGTGTGTACTGTACTGCATAAATAAGGGCTGAAATAGTCTCTTGCACATTTGAAGTAAAAAAGAAGACTGTGGCCAGTGAACCAGCCTTGTTAAGGGCAGCAAGGAAAATCAAGGATTTACTCTGCAGAGCGGGATGCAGGAATATGCTTAGAACCTCTGCAGTAAGCATTTGCTAAGAGTTAGATGATTTTGGGTACAAACTCTTGTGTGACTGCAGTAGATGCCCCTGATGACAAGGTAAGGAATTTAGGATTCACCTATCTGAATTAAGAGGTACTCTATAGAGGCAGACCCTATAAACTATAGGTTAACAGGGTTCCAGGTTGCAAATGTCATTGCCCTCAGAGAGAACAGAATAAAGGTCCCTGGAACCATTAGGAGAGTTTAGGCTGGGGGTTACCTGTTGCAGTGGGAATGCCCTCTCCAGAAGAGTTACGATACCCTGAAGACACGCTGAGGCAACATGTCGGCTCCCTCGGCTTGGATCATGTGAGTTACCAAAGCCTCATTCTAAAGGTAAGTATTTCATAATGAGCTAGTATGCGGTGCATACTAGCTCATTATGCCTTTTGCCTTGCAAGTGTGTAAAAACAAAAAAACAAACACAGGGTATACAACCGCTTTAATCTATCCCCTTAAACTCATAAGCAGTAAAGTGCAAAAGTGTAATCTACGCTACTAAAGTGTCAATAAGCCCAAATCATCAAAAATTGTCAATACATGCTATATTGTGTTTATACTCACATATCTATTACAGAGTTTATCTTCTGTAGACTGCAAAATTACTGGTGGATCCTGCTGTTCACTGTCCAACCCTCCTGGTCTGTGTCCCCACTGCAGCCTGAAATTGTGTAGACCAGCTGCTGACATCTACTGAGCATGTTCCAGTTTCAGTTCCCTTCTAAGCTGTTTATTTGCTCCTTTTTCTGATCTGTGCAGCCCATATGACTATAGAATCATACATGTGGGCATATACACATTGGTAAATGATTCTCCCTTCATCCTCCTCAGTGTGCTCATATTGATAAAACACTATGAGGGCAGGATTTAAAAAAAAAAAATTCAAAAATGGTGATCGAGGGAGGCTTCACCTTCCTGTTAGTCCCAGCCCATACACACACAGTGTGAACAAAGTGAAACCTTTTGTCAGTCAACTTAGACTCCACCTACACCATGTTATTGCAAAAAAACATATGCTTTTAAATATTGATTTGTATGAAGCTCTAAATAAAACACTTTGTTGCTATTAATTATTTATTTAAATTCTCTATTCTGAAAGCTTTTTTAGGTCTTGTGATCGTCAAAGCACCAATGCTCTGCAGACACATATTCATACATCAGCAGAGTAACAAAAGCTGCTCTCTCAGAACTTTCCCTGAGCACAGGAAAACTGAAAACGTTTTTTATCTTAATGTAAGCAATGCATTAAGGTTAAAAAAAAAACGTTTTTAGGTTTAGTATCACTTTTAAGTGGTTGTAAACCTAGTTACACCACTTTTACCTACAGGTAAGCCTATAATAAGGCTTACCTGTACGTACTGGAAATATCTCCTAAACCTACACGGTTTAGGTGATATTTACCATATATACTTGCGTCGACATCTGCGCATGAGCACTGAAGAAAGGGCACAATCGATGCTTACTAGCCCATTATACCTTTACTTTAAGGGCATTTGATTCATGTACAAGTTACTTCCTCTGATTGGTTAAGTTAGAGAGGCCAGCTGATGATGTTACAATCTCTAACGACTTCATTCATAGAATACAAACCTGCCTATAAATGGCTGAGAGCAGTTCAGATAGAAGCTATTTTGTTCCGGTTGTGGGACAGGAAGGTCATGTCTCCCACCTGGAACACAGTGCTGTATACTGTATGTAGCCTCAGCTACATACAGTTTATCCAATTGACGTCCAGCCTATTGTGATCAGCGTCCTAGTAGTTCATTCATTCACAGAACCCTGTGAATGAACGACATGGATGTGTAGATAGAGCCCTGCACTCTTTTTGAATTGTGACAGCGGATGCAGGAAGAAGAACCCCATCCTGCTGTCACAGGGAGGGGGAAATCGGGCAGATGCTGAACATGTTGCGTCCTAAATGGGTGTAGCATGTAACATGTTCACAAAGGTGAACTTATCCTTTAATCCTGTGGAGCCGCATATGCATACTATTCTTAATTTAGAATTTGTTTTACCCTCCGTCATGAAGGGGTTAACTATCTTTACAGTAAGAGTCATAGTTGTGTTTGGAATAGTGTCAAACAAGACTCACAACACAGATACTGTAGATATACTGCATGCATCCCTGCAGGGAGAGCAGGAAGACAGGCCCACTATTTGGTGGCACTATGAGCCACAGCAAAGATTTCTAACACTGTAGACAGTGGGAGTTATTTACTAAAGGAAAATCCACTTTGCACTGCAAGTGCACTTGGAAGTAAAGTTGCTGTAGATCCGAGGGGGACATGCAATGAAAATAAAAAACAGCATTTTAGCTTGCACATGATTGGATGATAAAATCAGCAGAGCTTCCCCTCATTTCAGATCTGCCCCTCAGATTTAGAGCAACTGCACTGCCAAGTGCACTTGCAATGCAAAGTGGATTTGCCTTTCGTAAAATAACCCCCAATGTTATTTAGATATAATACTAATTTAAAGGCTAGGTTCACCTTTTGAACCAGGTTACATGTTACACCCTAAATACAAGTGTAACATGTTGCACATTCTTCCCCTTCGCCCTCAAACTGCCTCCCCGTGACAGCAGGCAAGGAATCTTCTCCCCTGCAGCTGCCATCACATTTAAAATCGACAACAGCCCCGTCACTCATTCAGGCTGTCACTTCTGCAGAAGTGGCAGCCTCACCATCGTTATCAGGTGTGGGGTAAAGTTGAATCCATATTACAAATGGCCATGAAGTGGACTGCATGTGCAAAGATCTTTATCATTTTACCTTTAAAATGTTCTTGTATTTTGATGGCCTTTTCTTTCTCCTCTTCCAGAGCCATCCTTTCCATACCACATTGTTTTCTTGCCACTGCCAAATCATATTCTAGACCTTGACGAACTGCCTCTCCTTTCTCAACCTCACAACGAAGCCGGACAACCTGGTTTTCCCATGACCGCAACTTGCAAAATGATTCAAGAGATATAAAAATCAGCATATAAAATTACAATTATTAACTTCTGCAGCATTCAAATTAAACCAATAAATCACAGGTGCCAAGTCTTTCTTGATATTTGTATGCATTTGAATACTTGTGATGCCTGCATTATAGTCCTGCTGTTACTTTTGAAACATTCTCAGGGGGGCAACAACATAGTGTGCTCAGCAGTGTTGAATTGGGACAAATTTATAATGATATTGTATTTCATGTAATGTGTCAATATCTTACCCCATTGTTTTTATGCAGAATGCAAAAAGTGGCATATTTGCAACACTGTTGCATTATGTAAAAGTGTGGCATGTTTGCCACATACTGCAGACTTCCTGCAATTTGCCAAAAAAAATAAAAAAAAAATAATAGCACCCGGAAAATGGTTTAAGAAGTCAATTTCAGATAATTGAGCAGATTTAAAAAGTGGTCAACATCACTAGATCACCATGTTAATGCTACCACAATCTGGTACATAACGCTTACCATGTTTCTCCAAAAATTACACCGGATATTATATTCATTTTGGCTACTATTTTCAGAGGATGTCTTATTTATTTACTGTATGTACAATAACCTACATTTATTCCAATACAGTCATGTCATCATGACGATCTTAAAGTGGTTGTAACCCTATAAAAAAAAAAAAAATGAATCCTAACCCGCAGAGCCATTACTTCCCCTGCTGGAAGAACACAGTGATTATTGCTAGCGCATGTACAATCCAGCAGATTGGTTGTACCCAAGTTGATCGATCAACTTGGGGAACATTCAGCCTGCCCATACCTGGTTCGAATCTTGCCTGGTTTCTATTGAACTGGCAGAGATTTGAACTGTCTATGGCTGGCTTAATAGTTTAATGTTCCTTTAAATAGTTTGTTTGTGCCAAGCTGCCCCATATTAACCATTTACTGCACTAACAGGTGCATTGTATTAAAGCGATTGCAAAGCTTTTTTTTTTTTTTTAGTTTTTTTAAACAAGCATGTTATACTTACCTCCTCTGTGCAGTGATTTTGCACAGAGTGGCCCTTATCCTCCTTTTCAAGGGGTCCCCCCGGCAGTGCTCCTGGCTCTTCCGCTTCTCCATTGCCCCCATGGATAGCCGCTTTCCCTGGGGCCATGCTCCCGAGTCCTGCTGCTGTGTCCATCGAAATCAATAGCAGGCCCCCCCCCCCAATTCCGTGTCACTGGATTTGATTGACAGCAGCGAGAGCCAATGGCTCCTGCTGCTATCTATCCAATGAGAACCTGAGACAGTGGCTGGAGCTGCTGTGCTCATCTCTGTCACTGGAAAGATCGGGTTCAGGTATGTAAAAGGGGGGCTGCTGGATCACAAAAGGTTTTTCCCCTTAATGCACAATACATTAAGATGAAAAATCACGAGGGTTTACCCCTTTAACTATATGCAAGCTCAGGTACATAAAATAAACAGCACTGTGTTCTAGCAGTGGGACAGAAACAAAATAGAGTCAGGGTGAACACTACTCAGCCATTCACAGAAAGCTTTGTATTCTATGACTACATAGCTTTCTCTAATTGGCAGGGATGTGGATGACATTACAAGCCAGAGAAAGCTAATAATTCATAGAATACAAAGCTTCCCATGAATGGCTGAGCAGCACTAATCCTGCCTCTATTCCATTCTAGGAGTGGGACAGGAATTACCTACCCACTGCCGGAACACTGTGCTGTATACTGTATATAGCTGAAGTTACATACAACTAATGCAGCGTGTCCAGCAAGTGCACCGGTTACTGCATTAAACAGCTTGGCCCAAACAAGTTGTTTAAAAGGGGACATTAAACTTGGAGTAAGGCTTTAATGGTCAGGCATCTTGGGATGTCTTGCCTTAGCAAGACTTTTAATTGTAAAAGTTTATTTTCTAGGAAGAAAGAAATCTTTTTAAAGTATATTTCAGTAAATGTTTGATTTGGTAAACCAAACAGTTTAATCTTTTAAAACTCTTCACATCATGGGCTGGAAAGTAAAATGTGTCTTTACAATGAAGCTTAGAGCTTACTTTCTCAAACCTATTACATCACTGTCAGAGTGTTTTCTATGGCTCCTATACAAAGATCTCACTGGCTCCCAAGGTATTCCTTACAGCTCATTCAAAGATTTTCTATTTAAAAAAAAAAAAAATGAAGTATAGACATCTGTTTGGTGCCATTGACAAATCATGCATGTGTAGGGCAACAACTCAGAAACTACTGCAATGCAAAGGAAGAAAGAAATAACTGCATGTACTGTATGTGAACTGAAACAATGCCGTTTTTTTTAATGCGATGTACTAAAGCTGTTGTTTGCGAATGAGACTGGAGAGAAATCACAAAGATCAGATCCAAGCCATTTTAGGATTTGGTTAGATTTATTTAGTTTGATCTAAACCAGTCCATATACCATTGTTAAGGTTTGGATAGAGTCAAGAAGGGTTATGCCGCGTACACGCGACCGGACTTTCTGGCAAAAAAAGGTCCGATGGTCTTCCCGACTGACTTTTGGCCGAGTTCCGATGGACCTTTCCGAACGGACTAAGTCCATTTGAAAGTCCGTTCGTTTTGAACGTGATGATAGGAATTGAATCCTTCAGACAGATTTGAAACATGTTCTATTTCTAAGCCCGTCTGATTTTTTTTATGTGAAAAACAATCGGATTAGCCCACACACGATTGGATTGCCCGATGGACTGATTCCAGTCTGCCGGAAAGTCCGGTCGTGTGTACGCGGCATTAGAATCTCTTTCAGGTTTTTTATTTCTACCTGTGTCCCCGTTACAGAGATTTCCCCTCAATTCCCGTCCCAGATGAATGAAGTCAGGGGAAATCTCTCCAATGTGAGGGACAATTTGACAGCTGTCACTAAAACAGGTGTCTTCACTGGAAGTTCTTTCCTCTTGTCCTGCTCCAGAAAAGACTGTTCAGTTTTGGAATGTGACAAAGGTTCTAACCCCCCCCACTGTATCAAGTCAAAAAAAATAAATAAAAAAGATTTATAGGAAATAACTCACCTCTTCATTATGTGTTGACCCCAGTGCTATATTTTCATGTTTTAACTTATTAAGCTGCAAATGGAGTCTCCCAGTTTCATCCAACTCTGCCAATTGCTGATTTCCATGGTTAGAGGACTCTGACCTAAAAATGGATTAACAAAGAGCAATACTTGAAGCTCAGTATACCTGCATAGTGTAATACACCCTATCCCTTCAAACAAGCGTATTTCCATAACCAGTAAGCTAAAGAAGGTCCTAACTCATTCTAGCTTTGGTATAATAGTAACCAGGCAATGGGGGGCAGTAAAAACAGGCTGTGGCTTTACTGCCCACCAACCTAAAATACAGCTGGAGGGGGCTGTACACATGCCACAGCCAAGATGCTTTGTATTGTGGCAAAATGAATGTGTCTTGTAGAGCTGACAGAGGACACCACATGCAAAACTTGCCCATCAAATGAACTTGAATTGCTGTTGTGATGTGTTAGTTCCATTCAAAATCATCCCTTTGCAAAGAAAGCAAAGCAAAAACACAAAACAGGAATTAGGAAGGCACCAGGATCACCTCCCGACTCTGAATGCCTAAAAGCTTCAGCTTAGCTGCCCTCTGAAAAGCGTTAGACTGCTGAAGTGTTATCTTGGCCTTAAAGCTTCTGTTGGGGTGCAAACGCAGCTTGATTTCAGGTATATTCAGCCTATACATGAGATCAGTTTCATTTAATTTAGTGTTTATCCACAGGTGCACCTGACTTCCTTGTGACATGCATTTGACTTCCTAAGCCTCCTTTCACACCAGTGCGACTTCAGCTGCGACATGCAATTTACAAATCCTACCTGAAGTCGCGTCTAATGTCTTTCTATGGCACTGTCTTAATAGGCGCGATTTCAATTAGCACAATTCCAGCACTATTTTTTTGCAATTTCATATGTGACCTGCATTGACATCTGTGCATGAAATCACACAGACATCAGCAAGCCGCAGATGAAATCGCACTGTCCTGCGGCTTATAAATCACGCAAATTTCAAAGCCACATTCAGTGTGAACGGGGGCTATATTGCATCTACCTAAATGAGAAAAGGGTTATTCCTGCGCCTAATCAGGGAAGAATCCGATAATCGTACTGCTGCATACACTGAAATGGGGATGCTTGGGTCCCAATAGCGGAGTAAAGAGGTAAAAAAGTAGTGATGCGCGGTACTATAATAGGGAGTTGGCCTAGGAGGCTTAATAAATTCTATAGGCACTAAGATTGTGCGTGATATATATATTCCCGTATACAGTAAGAGAAAGGTATATAAAAAGTTGTGCGTATTTTTATAAGGGGGTGGTGGACAACTCTCACCACTATAGCATGATGATATTCAAGATAGGAGACAAATGTAATGAGTAAGAAAAAAAAAAAAAAAAAAAAAAAAAAAGAAAAAATTGCAATGCTTGGAATAAGTAATCCCTAATGTGATTTTATAACTGACAGAATCGCATAAAGTGCCAGTGCTAGACAATAAATAGAATCATGAAAGTATTAACTACACCATAGATTAAATAAAACAATATATATAAAGCAGTCACAAAGAATAGTGAATCGCAGTGCGATTTGTTCACGCTGACAAAATCGCATAAAGTGCCAGTGCTAAAGGTGAGAAGGTGTGTGGAATATTCTATTACACAATAAGGTAAATAGGATAATATGTATAAAACAATCACCAACTCGATAAAACGTATGTGCAAGAAATGGTGAGTTGTAGCTGCCAGAAGTCGCATAAAGTGCTAGTGTCACAGAAGTGGTAGAACAAGGTCCGTGCGGGTGTTCTCTACCATATAATCATCAAAACAATATTCCTGCGACCGTGAACAGCTCAATAGTTCAATTGTGCAAGAAAATGACAGAAAATCAAAATAAACGCATAAGTAATATTGGTGTTAAGGGAGTAAAAAGAATCCCACAAACTAATCAAAAAACTGTGTGCGATACCTACAAGAAATTATATAAAAAATAACAATAGCATATATCAGAGTGTGACCATTCTGCTTTGTGCGATAAACGGTGGCGATTATGTCAAAAGTCGCATATGTCGACAAATCGCATATAATGTCCGTGTCTGTATATAAGTGCACAGAGCAATATAATCGGTGATGGTGGTGAAAGAGGTGAATATATCCCACGTGGTCCTGTGTGGTTGGAGTATGGGTGTCCCCTTACCTTACAGCTGTAAGGTAACAGCGTGTGATATGTATATCCTCAGAACTCCTGTACTTTATCCCTCGAGGTCTTGTCCCGATATTTACAGATCCTGGTATCCACGGATCCTGGCGTCTCCTGCCTATCACGCTGTGTTGGTCCCTTTAAGTATTTGCTCAGCAGCACTCAGCGTGGGGGGGGGGTGTAGGTTTACCTCGGCAATTGGTGCATATGTAAGGGGTTAAAGAAATAAGGAGGAAGGGAGCCCCATAGTGTAGTAATTCTCAACACATATGATTTATTACAGCAAAACAGTAATGTACTCACAAGCAGACAAGTTTCAAATGCAGTGTATAAACGAGCCTCGAGCTCGATTGCGTCACTAGGGACGCTACCGGAAGTGACGCAATCGAGCTCGAGGCTCGTTTATACACTGCATTTGAAACTTGTCTGCTTGTGAGTACATTACTGTTTTGCTGTAATAAATCATATGTGTTGAGAATTACTACACTATGGGGCTCCCTTCCTCCTTATTTCTTTAACCCCTTACATATGCACCAATTGCCGAGGTAAACCTACACCCCCCCCCCACGCTGAGTGCTGCTGAGCAAATACTTAAAGGGACCAACACAGCGTGATAGGCAGGAGACGCCAGGATCCGTGGATACCAGGATCTGTAAATATCGGGACAAGACCTCGAGGGATAAAGTACAGGAGTTCTGAGGATATACATATCACACGCTGTTACCTTACAGCTGTAAGGTAAGGGGACACCCATACTCCAACCACACAGGACCACGTGGGATATATTCACCTCTTTCACCACCATCACCGATTATATTGCTCTGTGCACTTATATACAGACACGGACATTATATGCGATTTGTCGACATATGCGACTTTTGACATAATCGCCACCGTTTATCGCACAAAGCAGAATGGTCACACTCTGATATATGCTATTGTTATTTTTTATATAATTTCTTGTAGGTATCGCACACAGTTTTTTGATTAGTTTGTGGGATTCTTTTTACTCCCTTAACACCAATATTACTTATGCGTTTATTTTGATTTTCTGTCATTTTCTTGCACAATTGAACTATTGAGCTGTTCACGGTCGCAGGAATATTGTTTTGATGATTATATGGTAGAGAACACCCGCACGGACCTTGTTCTACCACTTCTGTGACACTAGCACTTTATGCGACTTCTGGCAGCTACAACTCACCATTTCTTGCACATACGTTTTATCGAGTTGGTGATTGTTTTATACATATTATCCTATTTACCTTATTGTGTAATAGAATATTCCACACACCTTCTCACCTTTAGCACTGGCACTTTATGCGATTTTGTCAGCGTGAACAAATCGCACTGCGATTCACTATTCTTTGTGACTGCTTTATATATATTGTTTTATTTAATCTATGGTGTAGTTAATACTTTCATGATTCTATTTATTGTCTAGCACTGGCACTTTATGCGATTCTGTCAGTTATAAAATCACATTAGGGATTACTTATTCCAAGCATTGCAATTTTTTCTTTTTTTTTTTTTTTTTTTTTTTTTTTTTTTTTTTCTTACTCATTACATTTGTCTCCTATCTTGAATATCATCATGCTATAGTGGTGAGAGTTGTCCACCACCCCCTTATAAAAATACGCACAACTTTTTATATACCTTTCTCTTACTGTATACGGGAATATATATATCACGCACAATCTTAGTGCCTATAGAATTTATTAAGCCTCCTAGGCCAACTCCCTATTATAGTACCGCGCATCACTACTTTTTTACCTCTATATTGCATCTACCTACTTCAGACTGCTTTTGTGTTCATACTGATTTATTTTGGATGAGAAATAATTTTAATGCACACAAAACCCAGGTGACAAAAGGCCCCATGACTGCTTACAAACAGAATAGGTTGTACACGCAGGCACAATCAGATTGCCTTTAGGGCAGCATATTACCCAAGCACTTTCCAGCATTCCATAAACTTGCAAGATCGCCTTTGCTAACCCAGCAAGTTTATGCGATTGCAGAGGGAAGGTAGAGAAGGAAAGTTAAGCCAGCATATTATTTCTGACGCCACTTCGCTCAGGAGAACAGTCAGACGGTTTCTCTATATTAGCAGTCAATGTTCCCCTATAGACCTTAAGTATGTGTCGCACTGGAGTGGGCTAATGTTCTGTAGTTTCAGTTGGTATGGTATTGAAATAACTTTTATATGAGGTTTACCAGCAATATTATTGTCCAAGTGTGAGAACAAATATTGATTGACCCGAATTGGGCGATTTCTACTTTTCCTTGTCAGCCATTCCTGACAAAGACAAATTGTAGATGGATTTCCTCATCTAACAGCGCCTGTACCCAAGAGAGAGTGGTCTCTTCCCCCGATAGTATTCCAGGTCATGCATCGTAGGTAGCGGACACTGGAATGGACCTCCTTGCCCCCAGGTTCAAACAACAAACTGTACAGGTTTGTATTCAGGTCCAGGGATATGCTGGCAGAAGCATTGGATACTCTAGTGACTCAGTAGGATCATTACACCTTAATCGAATGCCTTTTCTCCCATGGAAGCTTATTCCTGGTCTGCTCACCAGAATCAAGATGGAGGAAATTCCCGTGATCCTCAATGATCTAGGTTGGCCTAGGTGGATTTGGTACACCAACACTAGTAAGATTTCTCGTAAATGCATTGTAGGCTATGCCAGGCCATTTTGGTCTGCTGTCACAGGGACTGATTTACCACTCTGCTGTTTAGCTGCTAGCTTTAGCCCTTGTACACACGGTCAGAAATTCAGACGGAAAATGTCCGATCGGACCGCGTTGTCGGATAATACGACCCTGTGTAAGCTCCATCTGACTTTTTCCGTCAGAATGTCCGACCAACAAAGTTTGAGAGCTGGATATAAAATTTTCCGACAACATGATCCGATAGGACTTTGTCCGATCGTTTGTAGAGAATTCCGATCGGACAAAGATCAAATTACGAGACCAAAGCTATCGGCTGCTAGCCTGAACGTAGTCCCGTTGTAATGTACAAACATCATCACGTTCCGAACGATCGGATTTTCCGTCAACTTTGTCCAACCGTGTGTATGCAGCACCAGTTTCGGACAAAATCTGTCAGATTTTGTTGTCGGAATGTCCGACCGTGTGTACAAGGGCTTAATGGCATGGTTGTTAAAACCCAGGTTCTAAGGGATAGTGGCATTACTACATCTGTGAGCTGCATTCATTGTGTTTTTTAGGCTCTTTCTCCCCCCCGCCCCAGACTGACAAGGCTGCTGTCTGCTTTGCCTCCTGTGCTCATTCATGCAGAGTTGTGCCTCACTAATACATGAGGTGTGTTACTGGCCAGATCACCAGATGAAAACAAAGTGATAAAAGACAAAGAAAACAAATGCAGCCACCGCATCTATTGATTGGTAATCTGCAATATATTACATTTTGGGTTTAAGATCGCTTTAACATAATGGCATATTACTGGAACAAACAACCAACATGCTGTGCACATACAAGAAATGTCGGTACAATTAAGATCACAATTAATCCCAATCTTACATTTTAATTGAGTTATCAGTAGTGTGGTTTTGAGAAATGAACGTCATCTTTTCCATAGTGGCAACTGTTTTGGTTAACCAGAACAATGCCTGTTATTTTAAATTGCTTCCTTTCTTCCAGGCACTGTTCTCCGCGATGACATGCTGCATAGATTTATGACACACTGCAAAAGAAAAAAAAAGTAAATGAAGCACAAATAATGAAGTTAAACCTTGTTTGAAGCATGCACGGTGATCCAGGTTTGCTTCTTGTACGACACAAATTTGGCAACCTATCAGTACTATAATTTAATATATTATCCATGGAAAACAGATGACGTGATTTGTCCGTCCCCACATAAATCAACACTGACATTAAAGTGAACCAGGAGATGGAGCATTTTAGGAGGATGAAAATCGTCTCCCTTTAACTGTGATAATAGTGCAGTCTCATTTTATTTATCCAATCGCATGAAAAGCAAATTCACCTTTCACTTTAAACACCCATGTGCAGCTTTAGCCTAGGGTCACATTGATGCCATTTGACAAGTCAAATTACATGCCAAATTGGCGGCAATGGCACCGTCCGAATCGGGTTAATATAATATAGTGTGGACCCAGCCTAAGCTGGAGTTTGTGTAAGTGAATGAATGAAGTCGCGCTACGGACTACCCACCCTGTGAGTGCTAGAATTTGAAATAAAAATAAATCTAAAAATTAATTCATAAAATGGTGAAACAGAATTTTCAGGGGTTAGAGCTGCCTTTACCTGAAGCCTCCGCCCCTTAGTGTGTGGGGGGGGGTTTGGTTTGAGAGAAAAAGATAGGTTATGGCGCTAAACCCAAAATTATATACTTGGCATATATATGTGTATATGCTATTAGTGATCTGTCTGCAAACACTGTGATGCTAGAAATACTAATTAAGCCATATAAAATTAAAGTGAAAAAATGCAAATACGTGCTAACACTGCTGTGTCAAATTGATATAAAACCCATGTAATAATAACATCGAAATACTATCAGAAATTCATGTTATCAGAAATTCATACCAAGATTCATACCAGTATGGGCGGGACTGCAAGCCGAGCCGAGTACACAGTACAGACGGCTCGGTCTTTTTCGGCAGCGCTCGCTAGAGAAACAGCAGGGAGGCGGGACTACGAGCGGAGCCGAGCAATCGGCTCGGTATTTTTCGGCCGCGCTCGGTATTTTTGACTCGCAGACAGTGGGGATCGGTGTATAACACGCACCCACGACTTTCCCCCGATTTTAAGGGGGAAAAAGTGCATATTATACACCGATAAATATGGTATTTGCATTTTTTCACTTTAATTTTATATGGTTTAAATCAGTATTTCTAGCATCACAGTGTTTGCAGACAGATCACTAATAGCATATACATATATATATGCCAAGTATATAATTTTGGGTTTAGCGCCATAACCTATCTTTTAAGCTGGAGTTTGGCTTCAGTTTGTTAATGTATTTAAATCTTCTAGTACATCTAATACCCCACTGACAATACTGCTGCCTAAAGGTCCCTCTGTGCTCATTCATCCAGAGTAGGGGCTCTCTAATACAGAACGTGTGTTACTGACCAGATCACCAGGTGAAAACTGAGGGAAAGAAGAGCTAAAAAAAGAAAATGGATGCAGCCACCACAGCTAATGATTGGAAAGCTGCAATATTACATTTTTCATTTCGGTTTTAATATCGCTTTAAGTGTGGCTTTGAAAAATATATTTATAGTACTCCTCATTTGCTCCTTTGTTAAGAGCAGCCAAAAGTGTTGAATGTTGGCGATTGTAGCAGGTGCCTCTTAGGAGCCAATTTAACCACTTCAGCGCCGAACCATTTGGCTGCCCAAAGACCAGAGCGTTTTTTGCAATTTCGGCACTGCGTTGATTTGTGTTGACGTGGCTCCCAAACAAAAATGATGTCCTTTTTTCCCCACAAATAGAGCTTTCTTTTGGTGGTATTTGATCACCTCTGCGGTTTTTATTTTTTGTGCTATAAACAGAAAAAGATTGACAATTTTGAAAAAAAAGCAATATTTTTTTACTTTTTGCTCAGTTTAGGCCAACACGTATTCTTCTACATATTTTTGGTAAAAAAAAATAAAAAATATATATATAAAATCGCAATAAGTGTTTATTGATTGGTTTGCACAAAAGTTATAGCATCTACAAAATAAGGGATAGTTTTATGGCATTTTTATCAATAATTTTTTTTTTTTTACAAGTAATAGCGGCGATCAGCAAATTTTCATCGTGCCTGCGGCATTATGGCGGACAGATCGGACACTTTTGGCACTATTTTGGGACTTTGGGATTTTTGTGATTAAAAATGCACTGATTACCGTTAATGTGACTGGAACTGAATGAGGTTAACCACAAGGGGGCGCTGCAGGCATTAAGTGTGTCCTAGGGAGTGATTCTAAGGCAGGCTATACATGGGTCGAATTTAGAAAGAATTTTCTCTTTCTAAAATCTTATCTGAGAAATTTCGTTTTTATTTCGCACCATTAGTGGGCTGCAGCAACAACTGATTTTCGTGCGGCAATCAAATTGAGTAATAGAGTAATGACATGTTGGAAATTTTTTGAAAAACAAACGATTTTCTAATCGATGATGGGAGAATCGTGCAAGAAACGTAATCGAAAAAGAAATGCGCATGTGCAAGAAAAGAAAATTCCCGGAAAGAAAGGAAGATTCCCAGCCACAAAAATTCTTTTCTGCAGCACCATGAGGTGAAATTGAAGGCTTGGTCGGCCGAATTTCAAAATCAATGGTGGCATCATCGGATCACAAAACGTACAAATTTTCGGATTTTCTAAAGAAAATTCGACCATGTTTGGCCAGCCTAACTGTGGGGGGAGGGACTACGCGTGACACGACACTGATCACCGCTCCCGATCACATATTTTTTTATCAAGCTCACTTTATAAAGTCAGTAACCTAGAACAAGTATGTACATATGTGGGGGGTTATTTACTAAAGCCAAATCCACTTTGCACTACAAGTGCACTTGGAAGTGCAGTCGCTGTAGATCCGAGGAGGACATCCTAGGAAAAAAAAAAAAAAAAAAAAAAAAAAATCAGCATTTTAGCTTTCACATAATTGGATGATAAAATCAGCAGAGCTTCCACTCATTTCAGATCTACCCCTTAGATTTAGAGCGACTGCACTTCCAAGTGCACTGCAAGTGCAAAGTGGATTTGCCTTTCGTAAATAACCCCCATGGTGTTCATCACTACAGATCCCACATGACATGTCAGTTGCCCCACCTGGCCGTAGGCTCATGTCAACTCAGGAAACCTGCTAACAGCTCATCAGTGTAGTCAACAGTGCTTGGAAGATGTGCTGCCCTAAAGACTGCCAGGTGGTACCTGCATGTCAAACTACCCTCTAAAAGCACAGGTATGCAACCTCGGGCCTCCAGCTGTGGTGAAACTACAAATCCCATCATGCCTCTAGGAGTCCTGCCTGTGATTGTCAAGGTCTTGCAATGTCTCATGGGACTTGTAGTCTCACCACATCTGGAGGGCCAAGGCCGAGGTTGCATACCCCTAATCTAAAGTCTATGAACAGTCCAGCCTGGCCAGATAAGGGGAAGGGTACAGAGTTTGCAAGCTGCTTCTGATCTTCTCTGAGGGAAAGTAGATCAGCCTTTTTCCAGGCTGCTCGCTCTTGTTTTCCCCATGAGAGGCCAGTGTGACCAGAGTGCTCGGTAAGCTAAACATGGTACCAGCATGCTTGTCTATTAGAACGATCACTCAGCCCCTGGATGTCGAGTGACTCAAAAGGTCAAAACATTGCAGTTTATAGGCGGCATTATTACCTGTATGCCTAGCTGGCATACACCCCCCCCCCCCCCAACTAGAGCTAAGCTTGGGTGCCCTCAGAACTAAACTCTAGTTGAATTTCAAACTCACCCTCTTCTTTTACTCCAATCAGCTGCAGGCTGGGCAATTCCCATCCTGACATTCTTGGAAGATGACTGAAGTAAAAAGAAAAAAGCTCTCATTAGGAGAGGGCGGAGCGACTTGCACATGTGCAATGCGCATCCAGATGTGAATCCGCAAACTGTCACAGCCGGGCACCCACAGTTGTAATGGCGGCACCGTGGAGAGGAGAGAAGCAAAGCTTCAGGTGGCTGCATCGCTGGACCATGGGACAGGTGAGTGTCTGTTTATTAAAAGTCAGCAGCTTTTATAGCTGCTGACTTTTAATAAGCTGAAAAACGAGTAAAACTTCACTTTAACTGCTCTGTGCAGTGGTTTTTCACAGAACAGCCCCAATCCTCCTCTTCTCAGGTACCCCACTGGCACTCCTGGCTTCTCCTCTTCTCTGAGTGCCCTTATACAAGCTGCTTGTCATGGGGGCACTTGTGTTTGCTCACTCCTAAGCTCCATAAGAAACAAAAAACAGGGCTCAGCTGCGCCCCTGCCGCTGCTGTCTCTCAATCAATGAGAAGACACAGATCCGGGAGAGCAGCTGCTCCAGTGCACATCACTGGATCAAAATCTGGCTCAGGTAACTATTAGGGGGTGCTACAGGGGGAGCTGCATACTAAAGATTTTTTACCTTCATGCATAGAATGCAAGAAGGTAAAAAACCTTCAGCCTTTAAAACCACTTTATTTTTCATTTTGGATAACATAGTAAGGAGGTTAGAATGTTTTTTTGTTTTTTTTTAGTTCTGTGTTCTTGCTAGTGAGAGTAAACTCTGGTCTACTTTAACCACTTTCAGACCGGACCATTTTGCTGGTAAATGACCAGAGGTCTTTTTACACTTTGGCACTGCGCTGCTTTAACTGGTAATTGCGCGGTCATGCAATGTTGTACCCAAACAAAATTTGCGTCCTTTTCTTCCCACAAATAGAGCTTTCTTTTGATGGTATTTGATTGCCTCTGCGATTTTTATTTTTTGCGATATAAACGTAAAAAGACTGCAAATTTTGAAAAAAAATGATATTTTCTACTTTTTGTTATTAGAAAAATCCAATAAACTCAATTTTAGTCATACATTTAGGCCAAAATGTATTCAGCCACATGTCTTTGGTAAAAAAAAAGTCAATAATTGTATATTTATTGGTTTGCGCAAAAGTTGTCACATCTACAAACTAAGGTACGTTTTCTGGAATTTACGCAGCTTTTAGTTTACGACTGCCTATCTCATTTCTTGAGGTGCTAAAATGGCAGGGCAGTACAAAACCCCCCCAAATGACCCCATTTTGGAAAGTAGACCCCCTAAGGAAATTGATAAGAGGCATGTTGAGCCCATTGAATATTTTATTTTTTTGCCTCAAGCGATTGAATAATGACAAAAAAAAAAATTTTTTTTTTTTTTTACACAAAGTTGTCACTAAATGATATATTGCTCACACATGCTATGGGCGTATGTGAAATGACACCCCAAAATAAATTCTGCTGCTTCTCCTGAGTACGGGGATACCACATATGTGGGACTTTTTGGGAGCCTAGCCGCGTACGGGGCCCCGAAAACCAAGCACCGCCTTCAGGCTTTCTAAGAGCGTAAATTTTTGAGTTCACTTCTCACTACCTATTACAGTTTTGAAGGCCATAAAATGCCAAGATGGCACAAAACCCCCACAAATGACCCCATTTTAGAAAGTAGACACCCCAAGCTATTTGCTGAGAGGCATGTTGAGTTCATGGAATATTTTATATTTTGCCACAAGTTGCGGGAAAATTACAAACTTTTTTTTTTTTTTTTTTTTTTTAACAAAGTTGTCACTAAATGATATATTGCTCATGCATGCCATGGGCATATGTGAAATGACACCCCAAAATAAATTCTGCTGCTTCTCCTGAGTACGGGGATACCACATATGTGGGACTTTTTGGGAGCCTAGCCGCGTACGGGGCCCCGAAAACCAAGCACCGCCTTCAGGCTTTCTAAGGGCGTAAATTTTTGAGTTCACTTCTCACTACCTATTACAGTTTTGAAGGCCATAAAATGCCAAGATGGCACAAAACCCCCACAAATGACCCCATTTTAGAAAGTAGACACCCCAAGCTATTTGCTGAGAGGCATGTTGAGTCCATGGAATATTTTATATTTTGCCACAAGTTGCGGGAAAATTACAAACTTTTTTTTATTTTTTATTTTTTTCACAAAGTTGTCACTAAATGATATATTGCTCACGCATGCCATGGGCATATGTGAAATGACACCCCAAAATAAATTCTGCTGCTTCTCCTGAGTATGGGGATACCACATATGTGGGACTTTTTGGGAGCCTAGCCGCGTACGGGGCCCCGAAAACCAAGCACCGCCTTCAGGCTTTCTAAGGGCGTTACAGTTTTGAAGGCCATAAAATGCCAAGATGGCACAAACCCCCCCAAATGACCCCATTTTGGAAAGTAGACACCCCTAAATTTAGGGGTACACTAGTGAGACTAGGTAATAAATGGCGGGTGCCCTGAAACTATAAAAAATAACTAACCAACCAGCGTCACCTGTAACAGTTATATGGTGATCACTGGTGAAAGGGTTAACTAGGGGGCAATTAGGGGGCTTTATGCGGTAGTATATGGGGGTCCCTGGCGCTATAAAAAGCTGCAGCGAACCTAAATACCTACCTGCCTAACTACCGTCACCTGTGACACTAATACAGCGATCAGAAAAACGATCGCTTATTAGGCTGGGTTCACACTGGAGCGATGCGGGAACGCCACGAATGCGCGGCGGGTTCCCGCATCGCATGCCTCCCGGCGGCAGTTCACACTGCCCTATGCGAACTGCTGGGAGTGTCAGTGAAATGTTACTGACACCCCCAGATCAGTTCGCATATCGCAGTGCGATCTGCAAACTCGGATCGCATGGTGTGAACACCCATGCGATCCGATTCTGCTGCGGGCCAAAAAAAGGGTCCCGTGCGAATTTGCGGCGGGTGCGGCCGGTGCGGCGAATGGCTGAACTCGAATCGCACAGAGATCGGATGTGATTTGCACTGCAGTGCGGTGCGAATCACATCCGTTCTCATAAACCGCTGCAATGTGAACCCAGCCTTAGTGACACTGGCGACGGGGGGTGATCACGGGGTTAAACCTTTATTGGGGGGGTTAGGGGGGTACCTTAGAACTAAAGGGGGCTAACCCTAACTGCCCTAACAGTTATTAGTCACAAATGACACCCGCCGGGTGATCAGGGGGTTAAACCTTTATTAGGTAATAAATGGCGGGTGCCCTGAAACTATAAAAAAATAACTAACCAACCAGCGTCACCTGTAACAGTTATATGGTGATCACTGGTGAAAGGGTTAACTAGGGGGCAATCAGGGGGCTTTATGCGGTAGTATATGGGGGTCCCTGGCGCTATAAAAAGCTGCGGCGAACCTAAATACCTACCTGCCTAACTAGCGTCACCTGTGACACTAATACGGCGATCAGAAAAATGATCGCTTATTAGGCTGGGTTCACACTGGAGCGATGCGGAAACGCCGCGAATCCGCGGCGGGTTCCCGCATCGCATGCCTCCCGGCGGCAGTTCACACTGCCCTATGCGAACTGCTGGGAGTGTCAGTGAAATGTTACTGACACCCCCAGATCAGTTCGCATATCGCAGTGCGATCTGCAAACTCGGATCGCATGGTGTGAACACCCATGCGATCCGATTCTGCTGCGGGCCAAAAAAAGGGTCCCGTGCGAATTTGCGGAGGGTGCGGCGGGGGTGGCGGGTGCGGCGAATGGCTGAACTCGAATCGCACAGAGATCGGATGTGATTTGCACTGCAGTGCGGTGCGAATCACATTCGTTCTCATAAACCGCTGCAATGTGAACCCAGCCTTAGTGACACTGGCGACGGGGGGTGATCACGGGGTTAAACCTTTATTGGGGGGGTTAGGGGGGTACATTAGAACTAAAGGGGGCTAACTCTAACTGCCCTAACAGTTATTACAGTCACAAATGACACCAATGCAAAAAAAAAAAAAAAAAATGACATTGGTGTCACTGTGACTGGGGGGCAGGGGTAATTGGGGGGGTGATCGGGGGGTAAAGGGGGGGTGTGAGTGTGCCTGGCATGTTCTACTGTGTGTGTAGAGTGTTGGTGCAACTTACTGATCCGCTCTCCTCCGTGTCGGAACGAAAAATACCGACACGGAGGAGAGAATACATCACTTCCTCTCCTGTGTTTACATTACAGGAGAGGAAGTGATGTCACCGGGGATTTCTATTCGTCGGGAGCGATCGCGAGGGGGTGGCCATGAATGAATGGCCGTCCCCTCGTCCGGGATCGCTCCCGAACGAATACCGACCGCCGCAGGCACCGGGCGGGGGCCCGATCGGGCCCCCGACCCGCGGGAGGCAAGGGACGTACATGTATGTCCTTATGCCTGCCCGTGCCATTGTACCGACGTACATCGGCGTGCGGCGGTCGGCAACTGGTTAAGCACTTTCCCTTTTCCTTCCCTGCCACATTTGACATACAACTTTATTTTTGGAGGGGGTTCCTAGTTTTGACAGGGGTCCCACTAATAATCTGAGCAGAATCCGAGCAGAAGTTTTCCTCTCCCATTCCCTCCCTGCAGTCTTGTGGGACACGTCACAGGACCATTTAGGATTCCCAGCATGCCTCGTGCATGCACATTGGGCACCCGCTGCCACAGCTAAACACATCACTGGATCCCGGGACAGGCGAGTGTGTGTTTATTAAAAGTCAGCAGTTACAGTTTTTGTTGAACCGGATAAAATATCAATCCATGTATGGACACTGTGGTTGTACAGAAGTCAATCAACCGACGAACTTCTGTACAACCACTAGGGCTGTACAATTCTGGATAAAATAAAAGAGTCACAATATTTTTTACTTACAATAAAGATCATGATCCTCTCACGATTCTCGGCGTAACATCAGCTTTCTCATTATACAAAGAAATTGGGCTAAATTTACGTTTTTCTTTTTAATACATTGAAGTGTATTTTTCCCAAATAGCTGCTTTTGAAAAAACGCTGCGCAAATACAGTACGACATAAAATAGTGCAACGACTGCCATTTTATTCTCTAGCGTCGCTGAGAGATTAGATAGAGATTATATATTATTAGGGCTGCAACTAACGATTATTTTGATGATCGATTAGTTGGCCGATTATTGTTTTGATTAATCGGTTAATAACCGTGTGGTGTATAATTTAGTTAATATGTAAAGTTTTAAAAAAGGGCAATTTAATCTTAAATATCTCTATGCAGTGGTAAATATAAATAACCAACTATATGGTTAGGGAGAAAAATATCTAATCCACTCTGAGAATAACAGACAGAAGAGATATACTGTATATATTAGAGGGGATATATACTGTATATACTATTAGCGGAGATATACTCTATATACTATTAGAGGAGAGATATACTGTATATACTGGTGCTATTAGAAGAGATATACTGTATATACTATTAGAGGAGAGATATACTGTATATACTATTAGAATAGATTTACTGTATATACTATTAGAGGAGAGATATAATGTATATCCTATTAGAGGGGATATATACTGCATATACTATTAGAGGGGATATACTGTATAAACTATTAGAGGAGATATACTGTATAAACAATTAGAGGAGAGATATACTGTATATACTATTTGAGGAGAGATATATTGTATATACTATTAGAGGAGATATAATGTATATATACTATTAGAGGAGAGATATACTATTAAAGGGCCAATCTAGTAAATATCATCAGACTGGCTGATAAATCGATTATGAAAATAGTAATCGATTCATTTCATAATCGATTCGTTGTTTCAGAGAATATATTTATATATATATATATATATATATATATATATATACACATACATACACACACACACACACATTATTATCTCCCAAAAGTGAGGACACCCCTCACATTTTTTGTAAATATTTTATTCTATCGTTTCATGTGACAACACTGAAGAAACTACACTTTCCTACAATAGTAGTGAGTGTACAGCTTGTATAACAGCGTAAATTTGCTGTCCCCTCAAAATAACTCAACACACAGCCATTATAGTCTAAACCACTGGCAATAAAAGTAAGTACACCCCTAAGTGAAAATATCCAAATCCACCATTATTTTCCAGCACTGTTTTAACCCTCTTGGGTATGGAGTTCACCAGATCTTCACAGGTTGCCACTGGAGTCCTCTTTTACTCCTCCATGATGACATCACTGAGCTGGGGAATGTTAGAGACCTTGTGCTCCTCCACCTTCTGTTTGAGGATGCCCCACAGATTCTCAGAAGGGTTTACATCTGGAGACATGCTTGGCCAGTCCATCACCTTTACCCCCAGCTTCTTCAGCAAGGTAGTAGTCGTCTTCGAGGGGTGTTGGAGGTTGTTATGTTGGAATACTGCCCTGCGGCCCATGCTCTGAAGGGAGAGGATCATGCTCTGCTTCAGTATGTCACAGTACATTTTGGCATTCATGGTTCCCTCAATGAACTGTAGCTCCCCAGTGCCGGCAGCATTTATGCAGCCCCAGACCATGACACTCCCACTACCATGCTTGACTGTAGGCAAAACACACTTGTCTTTGTACTCCTCACCTGGTTGCCACCACTCCTGCTTGACATCATCTGAACCAAATAAGTTTATCTTGTTCTCATCAGACCACATGACATGGTTCCAGTAATCTTTGTCCTTAGTCTGCTTGTCTTCAGCAAACTGTTTGCAGGCTTTCTTTAGAAGATGATGCACAAGAATGCCTTCTGGGACAACAGCCATGCAGACCAATTTCATGCAGTGTGCAGCGACCCCTTCAAACTCTACATCTATTTCCCCAAAGACAACCTCTGGATATGACATTGAACACGTGCACTCAACTTCTTTTGGTCGACCATGGCGAGGCCTGTTCTGAGTGGAACCTGTCCTGATAAACCGCTGTATGGTCTTGACCACCATGCTGCAGCTCAGTTTCAGGGTCTTGGCAATCTTCTTATAGCTTAGGCCATTTTTATGTAGAGCAACAATTCTTTTTTCATATCCTCAGAGAGTTCTTTGCCATGAGGTGCCACGTTGAACTTCCAATGGCCAGTATCAGAGAGTGAGAGCGATAACAACAGATTAAACACACCTGCTCCCCATTCACATCTGATACCTTGTAACGCTAACAAGTCACATGACACCGGGGAGGGAAAATTACTAATTGGGCCCAATTTGGACATTTTCACTTAGGGTGTACTCACATTTGTTGCCAGCGGTTTAGACAATAATGGCTGTGTGTTGAGTTATTTTGAGGGGACAACAAATTTACACTGTTATACAAGCTGTAAACTTACTACTTTACATTGTAGCAAAGTGTAATTTCTTCAGTGTTGTCACATGAAAAGATATAATAAAATATTTACAAAAATGTGAGGGGTGTACTCACTTTTGTGAGATACTGTATATATGTAATTTTCTATCAAAAAAATACTGATTTTAACTTTAAAGCAACAAGTGTCAGAAACAGGCCTAGTCTTTAAGTGGTTAAACTGCCCTCATTTACAGACCGAATTTCATCCCTCTGATATAAAACAGTGGTCTCCAAATTGCGGCCCAGGGCCAACTTCAGGGGCCATTTCAGAGACATCTCTGCGGGTTTCTGCACAGATGTCAATGGAAATCGCACACTGAAATTGCCAAAAGCAGTACTTTTGGGAATCGGGGCGGCGATGCATTGTCAGCATCGCACTGATTCGGACGGTGCCATTGCCAGCGATAGCCTCTGATTCGGCATGCGATTTGGCTACAATGTGAACTAGGGATTAGCGCATTTGTCGCACAAAGAGAAACACCCAGGTGAATAGGTTAGCAGACACTGTCACTCAAATAAAAACGCATCGCAGAGGTGTGAATGAGGCCTAAGTGCCTTATAGATGGTACAATAACACAAGTCTTCAAACAGATCTCTACATAAGAGCTAAATAAGGGACCTTTGTGAAAGAACAAGCAATCTGATTGGAGGCGAAGGGCAGTTGGGAATTGCGATTCAGTCGCATGAGCGAGTAATAATTAGTAGCAGAGTTTATAGTGTATGAAATGGTACTATAGAGTGTACTGACAGGAGCTGAACTCACCTCCCCAAATCACAGCGGACACCTCACTCCCCGGTTATCAGTCACCTCCGGGTTACGTATGTCCTAACTACAGCCGCCACTACAATCCGCCCTTTGCTATTGGAAGATGCAACGCTCGTTGGGCTTCTGCCGAAGCTGATTGGCTGGGAGAAGCTGCCGGTTTGGGAAACACACGCCCCTAGGGGCGCAGCTAGTCACCAACGGCAACAAAAACGACGCTACGGAAGCCGATTAGGTGTGAAGAAGCGAAGTCCGCGTCACGTGACCAAGGCTGAGCAGCGCTTTGTCTGTCATGTGCCTCTTTTCTGCCGAGAAAGATCCCCGTCGGATAGTGGTCGCCCTGTACTGCGCAGGCGCAGAACGGAGGACGGACACTATCCGACGGGGGACCTTTCTCGACAAGACACTGGCCTGGGGGCGGGCGTTCCGCATTACTGCAAAAGGAGAAGATGCGTAGCGTTACTCCGCCCCCTAGTCCTGCTCGCCAGTCAGATAGAAGCAGGCGTGTTCTTTGTGTATGTGAGTCTTGAAGAAATAAAACTTTATTTACTGTTGAGCATACGAGCACTTCCTTTCTGTGTCCTAGGTTTGGATTTCTCCGCCTCCTGCTGAGTCCTGCTTGTGGGAGGGCACAGGTCGGGTGCTGGGCACTGTGCTGTCTTCCTGTCCTCCACATTGACAGCCCTGTAGAGGAGGTGCAGTGATCTCTGTAAGGTAAGAAAGGGACAGCTTTTCTATATTACATGTACAGTGCTTGGCTTGTGTGTGGGTGTCAACTAATGCTCTCTGCTGTGCTTCTCTAGTATGCAAACAGTTCATGGAAAGGCTCAGCATCGCCTGGGTTTAGGGCCCATTCATATCTCTGTGATATGCATTTTTTTTTTTTTGTTTTTTTTTTAATGCATGTTGAAGATCTTTTCACTCAATCTGTTCTAGCAGGAAAAGTTCCCCATGATTGGCGGACAGCTAATATGGTACATAATGAGCGAGTTTAAACTAGAAGTCCATGCAAAAACTAAAATCCCTGCATCTATAGACACCCACGATCTAACACTAACCTATCTAGCCCTGTAAAGAAAAAATCAGTATACATTTTCCGAACCTGATCTCCAGCGGCAGAAGCTCTGTAGAGGACACGGCCGTCAGCGACTGGGAAATGAATGGGAAGTGACGTCACCCATAGAGTTACTAATGGGTTTCCATTGTTCTCCATCTCCTCTGCACAGTGAAGCCGCGGATGACAGTTCAGCGTGGGATTGGGTCGAAGCCGCTGCCGGTAAAATGATGGCTGGGTGGCGCGACTCTCGTTCTGGGTGGATGTCATATGATGGCCCTCCAGAATGAGTGCTCTCGCACGCCCGTGGGTCACGTATCTTGGCGATCGGTGGTGTGTCAGTCTGACACGCCAATCTCTGTAAAGAGCCTCTGACGGACTCTTTACCACGTGATCAACCATGTCCAGTCATGGCTGATCATGATTGGCTTTTCCTCACTCGTGTCTGACAGACACGAGTAGAGAAGAGCCGATCGGCTGCTCTCCTGACAGGGGGGATCTGTGCTGATTGTATATACACCTCCGATGTCACCAGGACCACCAGGGATGGCCACCACACTGGACCACCAGGTATGCCACCCTAGACCCCCAGGCAGCTGCCAATCAGTGCCCAGGCAGCTGCCATCGGTGCCCATCTCCAATGCATGCCAGTGCCATCAGTGATGTCTATCAATGCCATATATCAGTGCCCAACAGTGCTGCCTATCAGTGCCACCCATAAATACCCATCAGCTACCCCCATCAAATCATTCTCTGCAGCTATTACCTTTTGTACCACCACCCCCTCCCTTTTAGAATGTAAGCTCTCCGAGCAGGGCCCTGCTGTACCTTTTTGTATTGTACTGTAATTGTGTTGTCCCCCTTGTACATTGTAAAGCGCTGCGTAAACTGTTGGATCTATATAAATTGTGCATAATAATAATATAATAATCAGTGCAGCCTTTTAGTGCCACCCATGAGTTTCCATCAGTGCCGCCTATCAATGCCCATTAGTGACACTTCATTGGTGCCGCCTTATCTGTGCCCATCAGTGAAGGAGAAAATGTACTTATTTACAACATTTTATAACAGAAACAAACAAACCCCCCCCCCCCCCCCCACACACAAAATTTTAGGTCTTTTTTTTATTTAGCAACAAATAAAAAAAACGCAGAGCTGATCAGATACCACCAAAAGAAAGCTTTATTTGTGGGAACAAAATGATAAAAATTCGGTTTACAGTGTAGCGTGGGCACGCAGTTGTCATTTAAAAAGTGACAGCACTGAAAATTGGCTTGGGCAGGAATGGGGTGTAAGTGTCTGGTATTGAAGTAGTTAAAAAAAGGTATGTATACTCTTTTTTTTTTTTCTTTACAGGGCTAGATAGGTTAGTGTTATATCGGTGGTGTCCTATAGATGCACGGACTTTAGTTTTTGCATGGACTTCTACTTTAACATCAGTTGTAGTCAAGGTAATGAAATCACTCCTGAAAAGAAGGATCATTGATCACTTAAAAATACGCAACTTGCTGGATCCAAAGCAGCATGGCTTTACTGAGGGCAGATCATGTCAGACTAATCTGATATATATATATATATATTTTTTTTTTTTACTATATTACCAATGTTTTGGATCAGGGGGGTGCTGTGGACTTAGCATATCTTGATTTCAGCAAGGCATTTGATACAGTTCCACTTAATGATCTAATACAAAATTTGTACCAGCTGGGACTTAAAAGGGTGTTTCACCTTATGCATTCTATGCATTACAGCAATTGAATGCCCAAAAAACAAACAACCTATAAGGCAAAGACATAATGAGCTAGTATGCATTTTTTACTGCAATTTTGATACAGAGCAGTGTGAAAGGGTCCTTACTGAGTATGCAACTCATGCCTCGTACACGCGAGCAGACTTTTCGAGGGACTAGGTCCGACAGTTTTCCCGACGGACTTTCGGCAGAGTTCTGATGGACTTTCCAAATGAACGGACTTGGACTTGGCCACACACAATCACACCAAAGTCCGATGGATTAGAAGGTGATGATGTACGACTGGACTAGAATAAGGAAGTTCATAGCCAGTAGCCAATAGCTGCCTTAGCGTCGGTTTTTGTCCATCGGACTAGCATACACACGAGTGGATTTCTCGACATGAACTGGGTCTGGCGGAGTTTCGGCGAAAAAATGTGAAACATGTTCTATTTCTAAAGTCCGCCAGATTTTTGAACAACAAAGGTCTGATGGAGCCCACACAAGATCGAATTGTCTGACAGATTTGTTCCGTCTGACCTTTACTGTCAAAAAGTCCGGTCGTGTGTACGTGGCATTATTCATCTTTTATTATTTTGCCCATGGTCCAGTTTATGCTTGTGCCATGACCACTGCCTCTTGTTTGCTGTTTAAGGGTGGCTCCTTTCCTTTCTCTCTCTTGCAGCACCCTCTGAAGCCACCCTTGCGTCAGATTAGGGTTTTTTCTTTTACAAACAGAATTGCTCTTCATTGAAAAATATGTGGAAAATTATAAACAGCAGGTACAGAAGGTTGTGCCAATTGAGGTACAGTAGGAGACCTCACAACAATAGATATAGAACAATACAATACCCAATAAGTGAAAAAGTCACATAGGAAATGATCACCATCCCAAAACAGAATAAGGGCAAAGTTGTACCCTAGGGACAAGATTATGTACAATCCACCCATGGCTGCCATATTTTTCCAGGGAGCAGTTTCTATTGATATGTAATCTTGTAACACTCCGTTCACTGTCAATTCCCAGGAGGATAGGTGGAGGCCTACTTAAAGTGTATTTCTTTTTTAGCATAGTACAGCAGATATGAAATAAGCAGCTTAGTAAATTTAGGTGTCTACTCATCAGCATGCATACCCAGTAGTGCCAATTCAGCTGTACAAGGGAGAGACAGCTGTAGATGGAATCGATAACCGCCATCCAAAACCGTGCCACCCATGTCCAAAGCATATCAAAATAAGAACCCTCTTTCGTATGGGATCTAGTAAAGAGAAACATTGTGGATAGATTCTTTGCAATCCCTGCGGCTTGAAGTACATCCTCTGGAGAAATTTTGTCTGGATCAGTTTGTCTCTGGAGGCTATCGTCAACCTGGAGCTATCCTCCAAACATTCTTCCCATTCCTCCCTATCTAGTGTAGGAATATCTACGTGCCAGGTAGAGTGCGGATAGAGGCTTAGTCAAAGATTGCTGTGCCAAAAGCTTCTTTATCGGGTCAGCCTCGAGTGTGGGGGGGGGGGGGGATTTGTAAACTTGGAATGTGCCGCATCCTGCAATTGGAAATAAAAGAAGTATATCCAGCGAGGTAGTTAACAGTGTCCCATAGGGTATTGGCATTCCCAAGGGCAGTCTTCAGAGACTAGGGTTGGTGGCTCCCTACGCTATGTCCATCAATATAAACACTCAGCCCCCATAGACTGGGATGGCAAGACCCCCCCCCCCCTCCAATCTGACAGACTGACCCAAGACTACACTTTCCACTGGAGTTCAGGGAAGCAGCACTGAATAAGCAGGCACCACCAGCATTCAAAGTTGTAAACTGCAAGTGCTGGGGTAAGAATTTTAACAAATAATAATCTGAAGCAATCTAAAAAAACACTTAAGTGTTGAATGTAACTTTACCCATGTACTGCTAGCCAATCTCTATTGATATTGTAGTGTAGAAATCGTACAATAAAGAAAAATTCCATACTTTTGTAGTGTGTGATTTTAGTATAACCTCTGATGTGGCACCTTCCTCCACCAACATATTGCCATAACCAATAGGTTACTTTAATTATTGCTGATGAGCTTGATATTTGGGGACTTTGCGCAGCAAATTGCTGGGGTTATGATGCTGCTAAGATACAGTAGTCAGAATGGCAGTAGAAATAAGATGCTATAGTATTATAATAATTGTGCATGGGTCTCATGCTTTTCTCTTTTTTTTTTTTTTTTTTTTTCTGTTTCTCATTGCTAAGCATAATTTGCACTACAGAGATCAAACCTAAGGGTTACATTATCTCGTCACCTTTGGACTTTACCCAGAAAGATAGTTACTGTTTAGAGCATGTGTTTAACAATTGTCAACATAATTAAGACTGTTTGCCCTGAAATCATTAATTTCTTTGTTTGCAAACATGAAGCTGGTGAAGATTATTCTATTGTTTAAGTAATATTTGATTTGACCAATTGGAATTTAATCACAGTAATAAAGAAAACCTATCCATCATAAGGAGGGTTTCAGGCTGGCAGTAAAGGACAAATAAACACAGGTGATCTTCGTGTTGTGACCACCAGGGATGCTGGCAGCTCATTGGAATATAGAAGCTCTCCTTTAAAATAAGAATATCCACCACGCCTTTACCTGTGGCCCTATGTTACTGGGTGAAAGGCTTTCAGATAATCTTTGCAGGATCTTCAGGATGAAGTTTCTCTCTGTCTATGTGCAGAGGATCGTTTTACCCAAATGGTGGTCATTTGAACTCAAGAGTGGCTTTCTCGAAAAGAAAAAAGAAGGCTGACGCTCTTATGCTGCGTACACACGATCAGACTGTCCAGCGGACTTAGCCTGGCGGACAAACCGCCGGACTTTCCGAACGAGCGGACCTGCCCACACACAACCGGACTATGGTGGGAGTCCGCCGTACTTTTGAAAATGAACAGACTTACCCACACATGGAGGACACACAACACAAGGTTTCAAAATCATTTATTGCACAGCTCCGAGGGTCTTCTTCCGTCTTGGGGGGGGGGTTTCCCCTCCGGACTCCTCTGCTATCTTCTGCTCTTTTGCTAGCGGAGGAGCCCAGCTTTCTTCTTCATCGCCCCCCAGGGGTCTTTTCCCCCTATCTTTGGGGGTCTTGTCCCCCTCTTTGGTTCTTCTTGCAGGGCCTCCGCTTTCTTCCTCTTTAGCTCTTTTACTAGCGGTGACCCGGCCTTCTGTCGTCGTCGCCGCCTCTTCTTCCAACTTCGGGGGTCTTGTCCCCCTCTTCGGTTCTTCTTGCTGGGCCTCCGCTCTTTCTTCCAGCTCTTTTACTGGTGGTGGCCCGGTCTTCAGAGGATGCTGGGACTGTGACATCATAATGGGTGGGGACATCACCCAGTGACTCCGCCCATTGTCCCTATATAAGTCGCTGCGCAACACGTCCCTGTCATTACAACCAGAGACAGCGTCGAGTCAACACCTCAAGGAAGAAGAAGAGAAGGCGATGACAGAAGACCGGGCCACCGCCAGTAAAAGAGCTGGAAGAGGAGCGGAGGCCCAGCAAGAAGAACCGAAGAGGAGGACAAGACCCCCGAATTTGGAAGAAGACCCCCGGGCGACGAAGAAGAAAGCCGGGCTCCTCTGCTAGTAAAAGAGCTAGCAGAAGATAGTGGAGGAGTCCGGAGAGAAGACCCCCCAAGACGGAAGAAGACCCCCAGAGCTGTGCAATAAATGATTTTGGAACCTTGTGTTGTGTTTTATTTAAATGTTTTTTCACAGGTGAATGGGTAGGGGTACATTGTACCCCATACTCATCCACATAGGGTGGTGGGCTGGTATCTGGGGCCCCCCTTATTAAAGGGGGCTCCCGGATTCCAATAAGCCCCCCCCCCCGCCCGCAGACCCTGACAACCAATGGCCAGGGTTATCGGGGAAGAGGCCCTTGTCCCCGCAGGGCCCCCCTTCTCCAAAGCACCCCCCCCATGTTGAGGGCACGCGGCCTGGTACAGCTCAGGCGGGGGGGGGGCGCTCGTCCCCACCCCCTTTCCTGACCGGCCGGGCTACATGCTCGGATAAGGGTCTTATATGGACCTTGGGGGGGGGGGACCCCGACGCCGTTTTTTCGGCATAGGACTTCCCCTTTAATTCCATACCAGGTGACGGGGCCAGCAACGTGTCAATCTCACACACAGGGGCTCACTGCCATTTATTTGGTGTCAACTCTCTTGTTTACACTAGATACTCATTACTATCATATGCCTATCATATCAGTTTAATTCTTTTTTTTTACTTGACCTGTTTGATATGACTTATGAACAGGGATGCTGTTTACTTCCCCGTTCAGCCTCCCCGTGAGACGGTATCCCTGTGGTGATCAAGTCCGCGGGACTCGTGACCCATCTCACTGGGGTCCCGAATGGCGCGTGCAGCGCGCATGTGATTGCACGGCGGCAATTTCAAATGGACATACCTGTACGCCAATTTGTCTGCCCGTGCCATTCTGCCAATGTACATCTTCGTGCACCAGTCGAGATGTGGTTAAAAACACCTCTGTTAATCTATGTGTCCATGCACGCATACTGTAGGCTTTTAGGAGCTGTAAGTGGCAT